>NW_027204492.1:72310462-72705462 GCF_024711535.1 Dipodomys merriami
AAGTAATAATCAATATACAAACGGCTCTTAATGATACTCCCTTTATAAGGCATTATATATTACCTGAGAAGTTAAAAGGAAGAATAGATGTAAAAGCACTTTGTGAAGGGTAAAATATCATGCAGATGGTTAGTAAAGCACTGTAAGCATTTAAGAAATACACTCATTGGTTACCTGTGCCACAACAAAAAGGAAGAAGACATTCTCTCTCACTGATGAAGAAGTAGAGATGAGCTTGGATGAAGTGACTTGTCCAAGATCAGGTCAAATCTAATTCCTAACCTGATATTCTCTAAGTTCAAGTATTGACCAGATGTTAGCTTCCTTTTTGCATGTGTATTGGCGGTTTTTTTGTTTGTTTTGTTTTGTTTTTGTGCTGGTCCCAGGGTTTTAACTTGGCCTAGGCATTGTCCCTGAGCTTTTTGTACTCAAGGTACAAGTAGTTAATTGAAGATAAGAGTCTCGAGGACTTTCTTTCAAACTGGAATCCTCAGATTTCAGCCTCCTTCGTAACTAGGAATAGAGGTCTGAACCACTGGTGCCTGGTTTTAACATACAATATAACAATGAACTTTAGTGCTAGTAGAACTATAGACTCCAAAGCAATTGTTTTCAACCCTAGCTGTACATTGGAATCCCAGAGGGAGCTTTTAAATTTAAGAAGCCTGGGTCCTCATCTCCAAATATTCTTATTTAATTGAACTGAAGAAGGACTTAACCTTTTAGAAAAGCTCTCCAGAGATATCTTATTGCAGCCAACGTTGAGATCCATGGGCTTAAGAGATCCCTAGGGATCTTTCAGATGTGCTTTGTACCCTACAGTGTCTTGGCAGCAGTTGTGATTCACACATGTGCACACATGTGTGAGCACATCCCACATGGATGTGTGTGTGTGTGTGTGTGTGTGTGTGTGTGTGTGTGTGTGTGTAGTTTATGACTGTGTTACAATCATGGTCCCTCTCTAACATTCCCATCTCCTTCCTGAAATGAGAAAATAGGATGCAGTTGTAGGTCCTGAGCATGACATCCATGTGACTGCATCTGTCATGTGTGTAATGCCTGTTCTGCACTACCGTTACCAAGTATTTGCCTAGCCTGTTTGCTCCAATACTGGAGTAAGGGGACACAGTCTCACAAAATGGCTCATTGTGAGGTACCAATTGATAGAAAGGTGCTCCTTGGTTAACTGAAAAATATTGTCTCAAGGTCCCAAAGTGTCTTGGTTATAGAAAGTCTAATCATTCTTTATGACAGCCCTCAGATTGTTTCCATATTGTCCTTTTGCATAAAATAGAGAAACTGGACATGGGAACAGTATTTTTGAAGCATTTAGGTGATTTGTAAATGGAGCAGGTCCAAACCCAGGTTGTTACAATCAGGGGATCAGTGACATCCTGGTGAGGTGTCTCTAGGACGTCATAGAACTCTGTTTTTTAGCAGGACACTGGGGGCTCATGCCTGTAATCCTAACTACTCAGAAGGCCGAGATCTGAGGATTCAGGTTCAAAACCAGCCTGAACAGAAAAGTTCATGAGACTCTTATCTCCAATTAACTATCAAAAAGCCGGAAATTGAGCTGTAGCTCAAAGTGGTAGACAACTAGCCTTGAGCATGAAGCTCAGGAACAGCTCCTGGCCATGAGTTTAAGTCCCAGGAGTGATACAAAAAAAAAGAACTTGTCTTTTTCTCTGTCCTATTCAAAGCAGAAAAGGGATTTTTTTTTTTTTTTTTTTTTTTGGGTCCGGTCGTGGAGCCTGAACTCTGGGCCTGGGCACTGTCCCTCAGCTCTTCAGCTCAAGGCTAGTGCTCTACCACTTGAGCCACAGCACCACTTCCGGCTTTTTTCTTTTTGCTTATGTGGTGCTGAGGAATCGAACCCAGGGCCTCAGGCATGCAAGGCAAGCGCTTTACCACTGAGCCACCTTCCCAGTCCGGGATTTTTTTTTAATTATCCTTTTAACACCTAGTGTTGACAAAGGTAACTAAAATAGATATTTTTTTCTCTTGCTCTTAGATGTATGAGTCGATATTCCTTTCTGGAAGGTAACTTTAACATATTGTCAAAAGCCTTAAAGTGTGCCTATCACACTCACCACAATAGCACATATACTTTTAAAAAGTTCCTATCCTTCTCCCTAGATACATATAGTAATTTATACTAAGGAAATGGTGATTACTATGTAAATAGAGTATTCATTCCACAAATCTTTTTTTTTTTTATTGCCAGTCCTGGGGCTTGAACTCAGGGCCTGGACACTGTCCCTGAACTTCTTTTGCTCAAAGCTAACACTCTACCATTTGAACCACAGCACCACTTCTGGCTTTTTCTGTTTATTGGTACTGAGAAATCAAACCCAGGGCTTCATGTGTGTTAGGCAAGCACTCTAACACTAAGCCACATTCCCAAATCTTTTCTGAGTACCTGTGTGCCAGGAATGAGTACTATTTATGCATGCTGATAATCCAACAAATAAGACATGAAATACATTCTTATTGCAAGAGAGACACAGTAACCAGAAAAACAAATAAAACAATTTTTAATGGCAATATTAAAAAATAGAAATGAAACTACAGTGATGTCCCATACAAAATGATGGGGCGGAGGGGAAGAGTAATTAGGAAATAGCATGATATCTGAAAAAAGGAACAAGTTAGGAAAAGAGTCATAAGAGGAACATTTTAGGAAAAAGGAACAGTCCAACCTGGTGGGACAAACCTACAATCCTAGCACTCAGGATTTTGAGGCGGGAAGATTGCAAGTTTATGGTCACCTAGCTACATCCTATCTCAGAAACAAAAAAAAAAAAAAACAGAAGAATAACAATAAATACACAGGAATGAGCTTGGTGTCTCAAGGAGCAGCTAAAAACGCCATTGTGGCTAGAAATAGGATGGGAAAGTAGGAATATTTGGGCAGATCATGTAGGATTTGTCGGTCATAGTAAAGTTCTATTTATGTACAAGGATATTCATTGAAACATGATTTTAAATAGTGAACAATTTCAAAACTTTAGCTATTGATATTTCACTTTAGGGAAGTGGTTAAGTACACGGATACGTCCACACGATAAAATGATATATGTCATGATTAAAAATCATGTTTGGCCAGGTGCCAATGGCTCATCCTGTAATCTTAGCTACTCATAAGGCTGAGATCTGAGGATCACAGTCCAAAGACAGCAGGACAGGAAAGTCAGTAAGACTCTTACCTCCAATTAATTACCAAAAGCCAGAAGTAGAGTTGTAGCTCAAGTGGTAGAGTGCCAACCTTGAATAAAAAGCTCAGGGACAGTGCTTGAACCCTGAGTTCAGTCAAGCCCCAGGACTGGCACCAAATAAATCATGTTTGACTTTCAAATTTTTACAAAAATAACAGTATCGTCATAATTACCGAAAAAGATGTTATACTATACATTCATAACTACTACATGAAATAGGTGATGATTCTCATATGAAAAATACTTAAGGGCTTCCATTTTTATTGTAAACTCAGAATGTGACCCAAAAAAAGGCAACTGTGATTTTAGGCCTTATTAACCAGACTTTGGATTTGTAACAAAAGAGGCATTTATCACAATCCACTTCACAATGGCCACACCACATTAAGGGAGTTGTACTCATTTCTAGATCTCATAATTTAAGATGAGCCTTGGCAAATTGTTGTATAGTCAAAATGATTAAGATCTCAGGAACCACATCATGTAGTGAACCAGCAGAGAGAGGTAAGCTATCTTTAGCTTTGAAAGGATTTGTACAAAGGGAACTGGAGAGTATGCATAAGGTCTAAGTAGTTATTATGTTAATAGGGGTTCACCTGATCCCACTTCATTCCAGATAGTGGAATTGAGTCCTGTGATTAGAACTTCTATAAATACTCTGTCATCTCAGGATAGAGTTTCAGACCAGGCATATTGGAGGGCAACTTCCGGCATCAAACCAGACTTTACATGGTCATTGATGTCTCTTCTGATTCTTTTTTTTTTTGGGGGGGGGGGGCATCATCCGGCTTGAACTCTGGGTTTGGGCACTGTCCCTGAGCTCTTCAGCTCAAGGCGAATGTGCTCTACCGCTTGAGCTACAGTGCCACTTCCGGTTTCCTAGTGGTTTATTGGAGATGAGGGTTTCACGGACTTTCCTCCCTGGGCTGGCTTTGAACCATGATCCTAAGATCTCAGCCTCCTGAATAGCTAGGATTACAGGCGTGAGCCACCAATACCTGGCTTCTGATTCTAATCTTTCATCCTGTGAGCTAAACCACCTAAATTTCTCCCAAGCCCAATGAATTATGAAGCCCACCATTTTTTCTTTTTTCTTTTTGTTTATTTATTCAGTCATAGGGTTTGAACTTAGGGCCTGGGCACTGTCCCTGAGCTCTTTTGCTCAAGGCTAGCATTCTACCACTATGTGCCACAGTACCACTTCCAGTTTTGAGAGGCTAATTGGAGTTTAGAGTCTCATGGGGACTTTTCTGTCCAGGCTGCCCTCAAAATATGATCCTCAGAGCTCAGCCTCCTCGGTAGCTCTTATTACAGGTGTGAGCCCTACTCTTTTTTTAATATAATGTATTAATTGTACATATTAATAGGGTTCACTGTGGTTTTTTCCACACGTTGATACTAATCAAATCCAGCCTTCTTTTACCCATCGTATGCAGACACAAACATACCTTCCCTCCAGTTGCATCTATGCCACTATTTTTCCTGTAACGTTGCTTCCTATAACTCTGATCACCCACTTCTTTTCTATTTAATGTCTTTATTAATCACATATATATACAGTGAACTCCTGCATGTGTGTATAAGAAAACATTCATGCCAAGCGCTGGTGGATCACACCTACAATCCTAGCTACTCAGGGGGCCAAAATCAGATCAAAGCCAGACTGGGAAGACAAATCCGAGGGACTCTTATCTCTCACCACCAAAAATACAGAAGTGGAGCTGTGGCTCAAATGTAGATGATCGGCCTTGTGCAAAGAAAGCCAAGTGAGAGCACAAGGCCCTGAGTTCAAGCCCTAATTCTGGTACGCACATGTGTGCGTATACACACACACACACACACACACACACAGTAAGCATATTGAATAAATGGGTTCAATACACAGAAAGCCTTTGGAACAGTGCCTGACACACATCAGTGTTAGCTAATTATTCTTGTGACCTGTTTTTGAGAATGGAAAAATATTACAGTCAGGAGAATGGATAAATTGTGGCAGGTACTTAATGTGAAAGTGAATGAAACTAGAGCTACATATATCAACATATAACAAGATGCCATTTAGATAAAATTTTGAACAGGAAGCCTTAGGTTTATCTGCAGTATACTTATTAGGGTTGAGCATGAGTGAGGTTTTCCTCATTATTATTGTACTGTATGCTTATATAAACATGAAAAAATTATGATGGCCTAATATAGGATGCATTGTTTCAAATGAGAGCCAACTGACCCCCACTGAAATAAATATCCCCATGTTCATTCACTCCAAATATTTTGTTTGTCTTGTTTTGGTGCCAATTACAGGGCTTGAACTTAGACTCTCATGCTCTACCACTTGAGACATGCATCCACTTCTGGCTGTTTTTGCTAGCTGATTGGATATAAGAGTCTCTGAGATTTGTCTACCTTGTCTATCCAGAACCTCCATCCTCACATATCAGCCTCCTGAGTAGCTCAGATTACAGGCATGAGTCACCAGTACCAGGCTTACATTTGCTTTTTGACAGCCATTTCACACTCTTGACTCAGAGCTTGCTGACACCTCAAATCCTTAGGCCCTTTCTGTACAAGCTACTTTTAAGCCATAATTCCTTTATATTTATATAGCTGATTTGTGAAGAATCTAAACAGCAAGTGTACATTTGTCCCCTTTTTCTTTCAGCCCATAATTCTATTGTGTCAAAATATTTTTTATTATAATTCTGTCATCTTACCTATTAATAATTCTGCCAGCTTTTTTCTGCTGTTAGAGCAGATAAACATGACTACCTTGTAGACGGTCTATGAGATACAAATGAGATTTCATATTTATATGTATTAAAGTGTTCTAAGAACTGTGATGTGCTATCGAATCATTAAAGTATTCAATAATTAAAGTACCAAGGACAAATCTCAGAGTGACTTAGGACAAAACATAGAAACACGAACTAGATGGAAGTACAGAAGACATGAAGAAACTACATGTAGTGATGAGAAACCTCATTGTACTTATATCTAGCCTGCAATTCTTTCCCTTGATCATAGACTTTTCATGAGCCTTTCCTTTAAATGTGCTTTACAAGACAGAAAATTGATCTGTCTTGCATGACTTGTTCTTAGTAAACCCACTGGTTCATGGTACCATTGTTACATGAAAACAGAGGAGACTGGAGTTTGATGAAGATGATAGCTCTGTCCTTTTTTAATTCTGTTTTTAAAAGGCTTGCAAATGAAGGGAAAGCACTTAAAGTGTCTTTCTCTAAATCTGTTTTACAGTGTTCCTGCAAGGGCTGGTGTGGGAACAAGCAGTGTGGGTGCAGGAAACAGAGGTCAGACTGTAGCGTGACATGCAGCTGTGACCCCACAAAGTGTCGGAACCGCCAGCAAAGCCAGGTAGGATCGGTGCTTTTTACCTCATCATCCCTTCAGTCCTCCTACTGGTTTTCACCATTTGCTTTCCCATCCTGAAACCTGCAGTCTCCTTCCTCTGCATCCAGAAACATACATTTCACCCTTCAGCCCTCTCTTGCTACTCACCTGCCCACAGCCCCTTCAGAAACCACATCCTTTCTCAAGAGACTCTTAAGGTTGGGGGTCCCCATCCCAGCCTTGGCTGGAAAGCTTCTGTGCCATTTCTGGAGTAAGAGTGAGGAACAGGAAAACAGGCATTTACAGGTATATAGGCATACAGGATTAAACTAATCCAAAGGCTTAGCTGGACCTCTAAGAGCCACATGCTTAGGAGGTGGGGAGCTTCCAGAAAGGAAGTTAACCCTACTAACATCTTGATACAGTTATTGGACCCTCTCCATGGGAATGAGGTCTTTCTAATAGTCACTGATGTGAACCAAGTTCACTATACTTATCCTCTTTTATATTGCTTCCAGGAATAACAATTCAGGGAAACAACACATGCCCTGAAAAGAACAGCAACTTGCAAGTCAGCTCGTTGTACTTTGCTTTAAACTACTGGTTTAACGTCACCACATGATATGTCCTGTGCCACTGTCCTACTCAGTCTTTTGCCTTCAGAGGCCACCTCTAAGCATTGCTTTGTTCTTTCAACAACAGCTTGTTAAGTCTATGACCTCTCCAACTAGGCTGCCTCACATGCACCCAGAGCTAGGCCCTCCCTGGCTGACGAGCAGCCCCACATACTCTGTAACTCTGGTAGCTGAATTTATAATACACCTGTCTGCCTAATTTTTCAGGATAGCTTGGGAACTGTTGATAGGACCCAGGATTCTGAAGGCTCCTTCAAACTGGAGGATCCCACAGAGGTAACCCCAGGAATGAGCTTCTTCAACCCCGTCTGCACTACCCCCAATAGCAAGGTAGGCAGGTACTGCTCTGCATTAGGTATGACAGAGCCTGGTAGGAGAGAAAGGGGATAAGGAAAAGTATAACCAGTTTACTGGGAATTGGGCATAGACTAGAATGTTTCTCTTAATGAAGCAATGTTAGGGGACACTATTACTGGGAAGATGTTGAGCTTTTGTACTGACTCAGCTGAGTTGTTCTGATCATAATTTCTTTGTCCTTCCTAGATACTAAAAAAGATATGTGACATGGATCCGATGCTGTTAGACAAGACTGCCCTTGCTCTCTCCTTTGACCTCCCAGAACTGAAACATACAGCAACAGTATCCCAAGAAAATAAGGCCCCAGGGAAGAAAAAGAAGCGAGCTCTGGGCAGCAATACAAGCTTCTTCTCTGGCTGTTCCCCTATCGAAGAAGAAGCCCACTAAAGTTGTAGTTACCATCTTTACCCCATCCCCAGTCTACCAGCCAAAAGGGGTTGTCACATGATTCTTGTGGATTTCTGGTTTCTTGTGATTGAGGCAAGGGACAGTGTTACTGAAAAAGAAGGGGACCTTTGTGGAATGGTGGCCCTTAGTCTCCAGCCCCCCGCCCCCACCCCAGACAACTTCTTTTTTCTTACTGAAGAAAGAACCACTGGCCTTCCCATTGACTCATCAGGAACCAGTTCCCAATGTATCTAGCTCTTTTTTCTTTGTGAGCATTAAGCCTGTCTCCTGATGGCCATGAGGCTGAGGCTTCCTCTCTCCACCTAGTGGAGGAGCCTGACCTATCCTGAAGGCCTGGCTCAGCTCCCTCACTCCACCTGTGAAATGGGTTAAGATCTTTCCTGCCCTAGCTCTGGATTTTAACTGCTTGTACAGGATCTGTCTGTCTTGTTAGTGAAGTGAAACATTTTAAAATGTTAAATAAACGTTAGTGCCTCTATTGTTTGGAAAGATCCTTCTAAACTTGAGCAAGAAGTAAACTTTTAAGCCCAAGGCCAATGACTCATGCCTGTAATCCTAGCTAGGAGGCTGAGATCTGAGGATAGTAGTTAAACCAGCTAAGGCTGGAAAGCCTGTGAGACTTTTTTTTTTTTTTTTGCCAGTCGTGGGGCCTGAACCTTGGGCCTGGGTGCTATCCCTCAGCTCTTCAGCTCAAGGCTAGCACTCTACCACTTGAGCTACAGCACCACTTCCAGCCTTTTCTGCTTATGTGGTGCTGAGGAATCAAACTCAGGGCCTCATGCATGCAAGGCAAGCACTCTACCACTGAGCCACCTTCCCTTCCCCTGTGAGACTTTTATCTCCAATAGACTACCAAAAAAAAAAACAGAAGTAGAATTGTGGCTCAAGTGGCAGAATGCCAGTCTTCACTTAGGGTCCTTGACTTTGACCACAGAATAAGAATTTCTGGACAAGTCACCATGGTTAGAAAACTTGGTGGAGCTTTATTGAATAAGTAAGCAAGCAGCCATGCAAGCAAGCAAGCAGAAAAGTCAGGGACACACTCTAAAATAGTGTGGGTATTCTAAAGGAGACACAAGCTCTTCAGCTCCAGGGGTATTTCTAAGGTAAAGGCAGGGGGTTCGGCTTCAAAGTTATGCAAAGCTGGGATTTTTGTCTTTGCTTTAACCACACCTGGCATTATTCTCTGAGTTTCCGGGAAAGAATGCATCTTGCCATAAAACAGATCCTTATCCTTGAGACAAGGAGGCGCCTTGCTATCTGCACTTTGGGGCAGGTGGCTTAGGTTTTCTCAGGAACTCATACATCCTGTCAGACAGTTGTTCTTAGGTAAGAAATGCATTCCTGTTGTCTCTCCCTGAAGCAGAAGATAGCACTTCTATGTTTCTAAATACCATATTTCTGAGTTGCCAGGCCTCAGTTTCCTTAAGTTATCCTGCTTCATTTCCCCAAAAATGACTTGTTCCCTTACTCTTAAGGGAAGTACATGAAGGAGTATCTACTATATTTGCTATATTCCCTAGTCTGTTCTGCTTCATTTCCCCTAAAATGACTTGGTTCTGAAGTAGACGGACAAGCTTTAAGCTTGAGTCTTTGAATCCCTGGCAGCCAGTTGCCATGACTCATTTTCCCTAGGCTATCCTGCCTCATTTTCCCCTAAATGACTCCCGTCCCTTAATCTTAAGGGAAGTTGATGGGTGAAGGTAACTGGTTCAAGCTGAGTTGGATTGCCTGGATCAGATATCATTAGGAGCATTCTTTGACTCTGAACTGGAAAGGAAGCCACATGAGAAATGAGGAACGATAATAATGGAGCATGATGCGTATATCCATATTATTCTACAATTTACCTAGGAAATTGGAATTACATTGGTAGGCCAGTAGCCTGCCCTCCTAGAACCTGCCTGGCTTCCAGATTTGAGAAGAAGGAACCACTTTTACTGAACATCTCCACTTTCCTGCCATATTTTATTTGCTTCTTACAAAATAATGCTCAAGGTAGATAGGAGACCATACTTTATAGAGGAGGAAATAGGATGTTAGTTTACATCACTAATAGCTGAGGTAACTTATGACTGGCATAAATTTATTTTGGTACACAGTTTGGGATGGTCCAGTTTATAGTCTTTGGTCCTGTTTGGGGGCTTGTGGTGAAACAGCACATCATTATGGAGGCCTACACTAGAGCAAAACCACTCATGGCCAGGATGCAAAAAAGGAGGAAGGGGAAGGGTTTTGAGTACCACTTCTTTCTAGGGTAAACTCCAATGAGCTGAAGATGAGGCTTTAACAGGCTGCACCTGTTAAAAGGTTCCACAGCCTACTATACAGCACCACAGACTAGGGACCAAGCCTTAACATGTGAGTCTTTGGGGAACATTTAAGATCCAAAGTACAGCACTGAGGTACAAAGAAATAATTTATGTAGTCATCATGTTATGGAGTAATAGAGCTATGAAATGAACCCAAGTCTAATGTGTGACATCCTATTGCACAGCTCATTATTGTGCATGAAGTTTTTCCAGCTCTGCTTAAAATCTAGAAGGGAGCTGGAAATCTGTAATCCTAGCTACTCAGGAGGCTGAGATCTGAGGTTAATGGTTTGAGCAACAGCCTGGAAGTGTAGGTATGGCTGAAGTGGTGGAATGTTAGCCTGGAGCAAAAAAAGCCAAGCAGAAGTGTGAAGACCTGAGTTCGAGCACCAACACCAAACGTTTGTTGTGTTTTTTTCTTTTAAACTAGAAGGGAGCCAGCCCTGCAATGCCATATATACAAGCTGCTGAGTAGATTTCTATCCTGGTAGCTCACAAGCCCCGAGATTCAAAAATGCATTCATGTTGATTCCCACCCTTAAAAAGCTACCAAACCCACTCCAAGAACTAGAAAATCAAGAGTAGAATGCACCACAACCCAAACAGGAAATTGAACAACAACCTACCTAGAATGAAGCCTGCTAAGGACTGGGTGACCCGCTAGCCCTCCCTGGCCTCCTGCCAACAAACAGCCCTGCTTCTCTTTGCATTTTAATTCCTGAGGGAGTAAAGGAGTCTACCATTGGCAACTAAAGCCTGTGAATACAATGGGAAAGCAGAGAAGGAGGGGGCTGCTTCTTGGCAGCCAAGCTAGTCTTCCAACTCAATGGTTGAAATCCAGTGAGGGGAAGGGGGAGGGGCAGGTTTCTCCCCAGAAAAACATATCTTTCCTACCAATACCTTACTAGCCCCAGACCCCAAGTCACCACTTCAGTCAGAATGCAGAAAAGGTCAGCCCATCAAGTTAGCTCCAACCCCCAGCTCACACTAACCTTTGGCTTTAAGCTTGCTGGGCTACTTTCTTCTGTTGATGCTGGAATAACCACATCTTTGCGTGTATGCCTCTTTCCAAAGTCTGTTACCCTCAACACACTATATACTCAAGTCGTTCTCAAAGACCCTCATGCTCTAGAGACAAACACAGAGCAGCAGAATGATACAAGACTCAGCTTGGCCTAGATGAGCATCTCTTGAATGGGGTGACATAAAAGGCAGGGCTGCTAAGTTGTCACACGGGATCCACAGAGCTCATGGGGACCCCTGGTTCAGAAATAAGGCAAACCTGCCACCAAGAGCTTAAGAAGCAGTCACATTTTATAGATATTCCTTGCACATGTGGAAAAAGAGGCTAGTGACTGAGGGCTTTATTCACAGGAAGCTTTGAGACACTTCTCACACAATTGGAAACACACACTTGAAAGTGTTTCCAGGGGCCTGAATGGGCCCCTTGCTCACTGCAAAATTGTGTGGTCACCTCCCCCCAGCTTCCCGCCAGCCTGTGCCCTCAGCTCTGGCCTCTCTGAGCCAGGACAAAGCCTGGCAGAGACTGGGAGGGGAACAGGAGGAGGGACTGAGGGGATAGGGAAAACTGCACAAAGGAATTCCTCGCCCAAGCCCCCTGACCGCCAGCAAGTGAAGAAGCAATTCTGCTCTCCCTCCCACTCACTCCCTTCCCATCTTCCCACTGTGGCTGGGCTCAGGCCATACAGCAGCTGCGGGCCTTCAGAGAGGACCCACACATCCTCCTGTAGGTGGCAACAGTGCCACCTGTTTGGTGGGGCTGAGCCAAGGATTGCAAGAGGGAGGAGGCAGACAACTCAAGAGGAGCTGGGAAGCAGAGCAGAGCAGAGAGCAGAGCTGCGCTGAGAAAAGGTGTGAGGGTTCGGGAAGGCTGGGGGATACCACCGGGAGTTATGGGGGGATGGTGGTACAGATAATCTCTACCTAGCAGGACTGGGATCCTGAGGTTGAGCAGCACCCCTCTGCTTGGGTTTTCCAGGCTGTTCAGATCCTGATCACATCGGTTCATGGAGGGAGGTGGGACTCTGGACGGCAGTCTGGGATTCAAGGGTAGGACCTCAAGCAGGGCAGGAGGTGTGGACTGGAGTTCGGGACAAGCTACCATAGCCCAGGGATGGGCTCAGGACAAGTTACCACAGCTCAGCAGTGGGGGCTGTCTGCTGGGGAGATGCTTAGAATGGATAGAAGTTTTCTTCCCTCTACTCCAGAGCCTACTTCTCCACCTCTACCCCAACCCTTCTTTCCCAAGGTAAGCATAGAAGAGAGGGAGTTTCAGGAGCAGCCACATTCTTCTTCCTTGAAAGGGTACAGCCACTACACTCCTTAAGATTCCACAACCTCAGAGGAGCTTGGACACCATGTAGCCCTGTCCCCTAGAAAATACACACACACGCACACACACACACACATACCATGCAGCTCTTTGGGTATATCAAATTCCTTTACACATTCAATTAAATTCTCTTGAAACCCACTAGTGTAACATGCATCATACATAAACTAACATAGATTACACCCACCCACTTGCTTGCATTGGCTCAGTAATAAAATTCTCACCTGTTGTAAATCACACTCCTGTCTTGAGTATAATCACAATCACAGATCCAGCATAGTTTAAGGGATCAGCTTTGTCTTGGGCAGACCCAGAAGCACACGGAGCTGGGATCAGGATTCCCAGCTCCAAGACAACACCCCCCCCCACCACCACACACACCTTTCTCTGATGCGCCTTGTACTTTCACCGAAGCTAAAGCAGAGGGTGGGGCAGCTGAAAGAGGGGGGGCTTGGTTTCTGGTTGGGCTGTGGGGGGGTGACTGAACTAGGTGACTAGGCAGGAAAAGACTAAGCTACTGTGCTAGAGCTTACATTCTCCAGGTGTGTACTGGTTCTTTTTAACAGGCTGTGAGTGACCCCAGCAGCCAGTTTCTCCTGGTTTTCCTCTCACGGGCAGTGCCCCACCCCCGACCCCCTGGGAAGGGGACACAGAGAATCTTTCAGTCAGGGCTTTGTGATTTGTACAATCTGTGCATCCATAGCAACTAAGCAACAAGCTGGGCCTCCCTTAGCCTCAGGTCAGAACTGCTTAAGGTCCCTACAGCTTCCCGTGGTGGGAAGATAACTCTGCATGGGGCCGTGTAAATGGGAGCCAAATCTGCCTCAACTTGCTGAACCAAGTTTACCTCACCCCGAGGCAGTTTCTTCTGAAGACCCACCCAGCACTCCACCTCCATTAGAGTGCTGTTATATAGGGAGGAGCTGGAGCACACAGGTATGTTTTCTGCTGGCCCAGAGGCTGATACTCCTTTGTCCCACTGGCTTTCCAGGTACTGAAAATAAAGGGAAAAGGTAAAGAAACTCTTTGTCTTTCTTTACCAGGCTCAAAGCCAGGGTTGTGGGCTTCATCCAATCCAAGGTTCTCAAGCCTGCCCAGTGACTTCTCTCTGTTGCCAAGCAGTGGCCCAGTCTTGTGGCCCTCCCCCAGACTCCACAAATACACTGGGAGGGGAGGCTGAAATCTACTTTCTGCCAGGGTCCCTGACAGCAGTGTCCCTTCCCCCAGGCTTTCACCATGGCTGAGTCCCCTGACTGCCGCTCCGTCTGGGCCCGCTGCCTCCACTGCCTGTATAGCTGCCACTGGAGAACTGGACCCAAAGAGAGGAATCATACCAGCAAGGTGACATAGGGATGGGGGCTGAGGCCAAAAGTCAAAGCCTTTGCTTGTTCAAAGGGAAGGAATGTGGAGGCCTATTAAGCAACTGGGAGGAAGGGTTTGTTTATTTTCAGGCCCTGAGGCTTGAACTCAGGGCCTGACCTCTTTTGCTCAAAGCTAGTGCTCTATCACTGAGCCACAGCTCCATTTCCAGTTTTCTGCTGGTTAATTGGGGATGAGTCTAGTGGCCTTTCCTGCTCGAGCCAGCTTTGAACCACAATCCTCAGATCCCAGTCTCCTGAATAGTTAGAATTATTGACGTGAGCCATAGGTGCCCAACTAGAAGGGTTTTTCTCTCTCTAGGAGGAAAATCTCCCTCGAATTATAAAGAGAACTGCTCAGAACACAGCAGCCCAATACATGACAAGAAGCTCTTTTGAGCTGCCATGGTTGGGGCCTCTGAGCAGAAATTAGGATAGGCTGTGAGAGCTTTTCTCCTGCCCCTTTGCAGTGTGACTATATCTGGTTTGGCCTGCTCTGCCTCACCTTCCTCCTCTCCTTGGCCTGGCTGTACATCGGGCTCATCCTTCTCAATGACCTGCACAACTTCAATGAGTGTGTCATGGGTTCCCCACCCCTTCCTCAGCATATATGGCCACTTACTCCCTACCTCAGGTCGCCTGGGTATTGTGGGGGAGGGGAGAACCCATCAGTCATCCTCACCCCAACCCAGCCCCTCCAGCTCTCCTGCTACCCTAACCTCCTTAGAAAATCCCTCCATGAAAACCCTAATCCTTAGAGGCCTGAGCTCATGGAGGTCTTTGTCCTTTCTCCCTTCTAAGTGGATCGACCCACCCCCATCTCCCATGAGGCTACTATTGACACCCTTTCTCCCACTTGGATGTTTTCTTCTTCCCTCCCACAGATTCCTTTTCCGACACTGGGGACACTGGATGGACTGGTCCCTGGTATTTGTGTTGATCATCTCTCTATTGGTCACATATGCATCCCTGCTATTGGTGGGTTCTGGAGCATGCAGCACAATCCCCGTTAGCTCTTCTTTCTAGTACAGCTGTATCCTCTTGTCCTCAGGGGAGGGTGCTAATGTTTGGGTGGGAGGGAGTTACCAGCCTGCAAAAGCCTCCCCTCAATGACATTTCCCTAGAACTCTTCATGCCTCCTAAGTCTCCCTACCTTCTGCCTCCAGCTCCTGGCCCTGCTCTTGCACCTCTGTGGACAGCCTCTACATCTACATGGTCTCCACAAGGTACTGCAGGATTGACAGAGAGGAAAATAAGGGATGCCAGGGCCCAGCACTTTGTATCCAGTGGAATGAAGACTTCCATTTTCTACCCTTGGGGTTGAGTACAGGACTTAAAATCCAGCAAATATTTGCCCAGTGAAAGAAGAGTCTGTGTTAGGGTTTGGGAAGGATCCTGTCTCAACAAAGGGAAGGGGGCAACCCAGGTAAAACAAACCATGAGCCTAGGTTAACAAAGAATGTTTCATCCATCCTTCCCCCTTCCAGGTTCTACTGCTCCTTATTATGTTTCTTGTGGCCACTGGCCTTGTGGGATTGGACATCCGGTGGCGCCAGGAGTGGCATAGCTTACATCTGTCACTACAGGTGAGTGACTGATAAGATCTTCAGTGTCTAGATGAGAGCCATGGCCTGTGGCCAATCCTAAAGCAAATGTTATTCCCTGGTCCCCTAAGACTATAGGTATCTCTGAACTCCAAACATCAGCCCCTCAAAGGATAAGAATAAGGAGCAAGCTGGGCACTAGTGGCTCACACCTGTGATCCTAGCTACTCAAGAGACAGATCTGAGGATCGTTGTTCAAAGCCACCTTGAACAGGGAAGTCCATGACTCTTATCTCCAATTAAGCAGCAAAAAGCCAGAAATAATGGCGTGACTCAAGCACTAGAGCTCTGTCCTTGAGTGAAAAAAATGCTCACAGTCAGTGCCCAGGCCCTAAGTTCAAGCCCCAGTACCGACACAAAAAAAGTAAGGAGCAGTAAGAAAAGCTCTCCTTACCAGCTCTTATTCACAGGCCACAGCCCCATTCCTTCACATTGGAGCAGTTGCTGGAATCACCCTCCTGGCCTGGCCTGTGGCTGATACCTTCTACCGTATCCGTCCAAGAGGTGCCAACCACAACCCCCAATAACCTTTGCTGGCTGCTGATGGCTTCTCCCTCCTATCACTCATACCCTGTTTCCTAAACCTGTGCTCTGTCTTCTGCCTCTCAAGTACCCCTTCCCATTGCCCTTTTTCCAATATCTTTCCCTCAATCTACAGGTCCTAAGATTCTGCTACTAGTTCTGTATTTTGGAGTTGCCCTATTCATCTACCTGGTCCCCCTGTACGTATCCTCACCGTGCATCATGAAACCTGGAAACTTACCCCCCAAGCCTGGACTGGTTGGACACCGAGGAGCTCCCATGGTAAGTGGTAGGCACAAGTGTGGGCCATTGAGGAAGGTCTGCTTCTCCAGGCTGCAGTCAGGCCTGTGCATTTCCAGGCTTCCACATTTCCCTGCAACCTTCATACCCATTCCCTTTCTCAGTTGGCCCCTGAAAACACCCTGATGTCCCTGAGGAAGACAGCTGAATGTGGAGCAACTGTGTTTGAGACGGATGTGATGGTCAGGTGACAGAGGGTGGGGCTCAAGATCTAAGGGCTGGGGGCTGGAATAGCTCAAGAAACAAAAATGAGCAGCCATGCCCCTGCAATAAAGGTTGGGCACTGATGACTCAACACCTGTAATCCTAGCTACTTGGGAGGTTGGCATCCAGAGGATCAAGGTTCAAATTCTGGCCAGGAAGAAAAGTCTTTAAGACTCAATCTCCAATTAAGCAGCAAAAGGCTGGGCTGGAGGCATGGTTCAAGTGGTAGAGCACCAGCTGAGCAAGCAAATGCAAGGGCTTGAGTTCAAGCCCTGGGCTGGTGTTGCCTTTTTAAAAAAAGAGCAGTCACAGATCTTGGTCCTCTGACACTCCTTGTGCCCTCAGCTCGGATGGCGTCCCCTTCCTCATGCACGATGAGCAGCTGAGCAGGACTACGGATGTAGCCTCTGTGTTTCCAGCCCGAATCACAGCTCACAGCAGCGACTTCTCCTGGGCTGAACTGCAGAGGCTGAATGCCGGGACTTGGTTTCTAGAGGTGAGCACATGTCTGAGTACAGTGACATTCAGAAAGGACAGAGTTCATTTTACTGATAAGTATTTGCTGAGCATTATGCTAGTCAGTAGGAGCACAAGCTGTCTCTCAGGTCACTCCCACCTAGTAAGGAAGAAAGTCTAGGTAGTAATTAGAATAGGAAACCTGGCATAATAAAAACACTTTTCCAGGGCAGAGAGTAGAGAAAGGTCACTGTTTAGCAGATCAGGAGTGGCTTTGCCCAGAGGACAATTATGAGAAGCATGTGACATGAGAGTTTGCTCACAGGATGGCTAAAACAAAGATAGGGAATTGTGTTTGACAAGTTGAGATGGAACACAGACTAGACAGGTACTCTACCACTGAACAACACCCTCAGCCCTTGAGATAGGGAACTCTAGTCAGGAGTACAGATAACAGCCAGAATATGATGCCAGATAAGATGGCTTATGCCTAAAATCTCTGCTACTCAGGAGATGGAGATCTGGAGGATTAAAATTTGAGGCTAGGGCTGGGAATGTGGCTTAATGGTAGAGTGCTTGCCTAGCATGCATGAAGCCCTAGGTTTGATTCCTTAGTACCAAATACACAAAAATGCCAGAAGTGGTGCTGTGGCTCAAGTGGTAGAGTGCTAGCCTTGAGCAAACGAAGCTCAGGGACAATGCCTAAGCCCCAGGACTGGCAAAAAAATAAAAAGATTTGGGCCTGCCTGATCACCCAGTAGCTTACACCTGTAATACTAGCTACTCAGGAGGCTGAGATCTTAGGATCATGATTCAAAGCCAGCTGGGGCAAGAAAGTCTTTGAGACTTTTACTTCCAATTAACCAGCAAATAAAGCTCCAGAAGTGAGGCTATGGCTCTAGTGGTTGAACGCTAGCCTTGAACAAAAAAACACAGGGATGATGCCCAAGCCCCACAATGGGCATGGGCATACACACACACACACACACACACACACACACACAATTTCAACCAATAAGCTGAATGTAGTGGTGGCTGCCTGTGGTCCCACCTATACAGGAGGACATAGATAGAAGGATGACCATGTCTAGGACTGGTCCACAGCAAAAACATAGACCTTACCTGAAAAATAACTGGCTGAGTACATGACTCATGTGGTAGAGCAGCCTAGGCAAGCCTGAGGCATGAGTTCAAAGCCTAGTACCATAAAAAATCATGTTTCCAGAGAAAAAAAGGGGCTCAACATAACTAAGAGATGCAAATCATGGAAGAGGCTTAGAATCATGGAGAAGGGCTCTGAATACTGGACCCTAGAATTATGAATTTAAATCCTGTAGGTGGCAAAAATATTTTAGTTTTTTAGTACCTCTTCATATGAGTACAAAAGTAATACTAGCTCATCATAAAAATGTACCAACTCAGCTGGGTGCTAGTGGCTCACACTTATAATTCTAATTACTAAGGAAGCTGAGATCTGAGGATCTTGATTTGAACAGAATACATAAAAAACAAGATTCTTGCCTCTAATCAGCAAAATGCTGAAAGTGGAAGTGGCAGTTTGGCTAATTTGGCAGAACACTAGCCAAGAACAGACAAAAACAAGTGAGAGTAAAAATCCCTGAATTAAGCCCTAGTAACAGCACACATACATACATACACACACACACAAACACACACACATACACACACACAGAGTAAAATTTCAGAGAGCCTACAAAATGAAGCCTCCTATAATCCAAACTGTGTGAAATATTTACTTTTTTGTATTTTTCAGTAGTGGGGCTTGAACTCATGGCCTGGGCACTGTCCCTTACCTTTTTTTGCTCAAAGATAGTGCTCTGCCATTTGAGTTACAACTCCATATCTGACTTTTGGTGGTTAATTGGAGATGAATCGCTTGGACCAGACACTGGTGGCTCAGGCCTGCAATCCTAGTCACTCAGGACGCTGAGTTCTGAGGATCGTGGTCCAAAGCCAGTCCAGGCAGGAAAGGCTGTGAGACTCTTATCTCCAATTAACCACCAGAAAACCAGATGTGGAGCTGTAGCTCAAAGTAGTAGAGCACTAGCTCTGAGTACAAAACTCAGGAAAAGAGCCCAGGTTCTGAGTTCAAGCCCTATGACCAACAACAACAACAAAAAAGACTCTCTCAGACTGTCTGCCTTAACTGACTTCTGGCTTCAAACTGGGATCCTCAGATCTCAACCTCCTTAGTAGCTAGGATTACAGGTGTGAGCCACTAGTGCAAAGCTAAATATTCACTTTTAACAGCTATATGCATTTATTTTTATGCATTTATTTTTATATACATATACTTTTCATTTTGCATAAATAGGATCATGACACAGACTTTTGCAATTAAAAAGTATGAATACAATTCTTTATGATGGCATATCAGAGTAATTAAGAATTAGAAGCATCTAGATTTGAACCCTGGCGCTACCACTTGCCAGCTCTGGGAAACATTCCTTCGACAATCTGTGTTTCACTTTCCTCATCTGTACAATAGGTATAATAAAAATACTGTACCTGGGGCTGGGGAGGTGGCTCAGTGGTAGAGTGCTTGCCTTGCATGCTTGAGGCCCTGGGTTAAATTCCTCAGCATAAGCAGAAAAAAAAGCCGGAAGTGGCACTGTGGCTCAAGTGTTAGAGTGCTAGCCTTTTGCTGAAGAGCTGAGGGACAGCGCCCAGGCCCAGAGTTCAGACCCCATGACCACCACCACCAACAACAACAAAATACCGTACCCTATAGGGTTACTGGGTAGAAAGAAGTACTTAGAACCCTGAGCTGTACCTAGTAAGTAATTAATAAATATAGCTAGCTTCCTCTCCTGAGCAGCAGCTGCCCCCATCAGTACTCAGGCCATAGTTCTAAGAGTTGTAGGGCAGAAGGAGCAGGAAGAGAGTTAAGGGCACTGTGGAAAAGTATCTCTCAAGCTGTGGATGGACCGTGGGGAGCGGTATGGCTGATAAACTGGGAGGAAATCAAAGGTTCTAAGATCCCCGAGGTCTCCATGAGACTGAAGAGACCTAGTGGGAAAAAGGAAGTTAAGAAACTAGACCAGGGGGGTGGGGGGTGGGGGGAGGATGGGAAGGGATCGGAAGGGGAAACAAAGGAGGAGGCAACAATGCTTGATAAGAAATGTACTCATTATCTTGCCCATGTAATTGTAACCCCTCTGTACAGTATTTTCACAATAAAAAAATAAATTAAAAACAAAAAAGAAACTAGACCAGAGATCAGAAAACCAGAAGGAGGTTGAGAGAGTGGCAATTAATCCTCTCCTAGAGAGAATCAAGCCACATTTCAGAGACCCTAACTTAGAGGAGGCAAGAGCTGAGTTGGAAGTGGGGAGGAAATGTGAGCAAAAGATGGTGAGTATGGGGAAAAAGCTAGGAGACCAATTCTGATGTTAAAATCATTGTCCTTTCTTTTAGAGATACCCTTTCTGGGGTGCCAAACATCTGTCTGGCCCTGACCAGAAAGAGGCTGGGAATCAGACAGTACCAGCACTAGAAGATTTACTGAAGGAAGCAGCAGCCCTCAACCTTTCCATCATGTTTGACTTGCGCAGACCCCCAAGAAACCACACATACTATGACACCTTTGTGAACCAAACACTGGAGACTGTGCTGAATGCAAGGGTGCCCCAAGACATGGTAATGATGTTAGGGCTCCCAATGAAACCCCTTTTGTCCCTCTGCCCACCCCACCTTCCCTAGGCCATAGGTAGCCATTTCAGAGCTACCTATTACCCCAGTGTTCAGCCCCTCCCTCAGGTTACATACCCTATATTGGGGCCAAACTTTTCCTGCCTCTGTCCCTGGAATCTAGGTGTTCTCAGCTTCATGCCCACCTTCCCTGTATACAGGTCCTTTGGCTACCAGATGAAGATCGGGTGAATGTCCAACAACGAGCACCCCAAATGCGCCAGATATATGGACAGCAGAGAGGCAACAGAACGGAGAAGCCCCTATTTCTCAATCTTCCCTATCAAGAACTGCCACTATTGAACATCAAGTGAGTGCCAGAGAAAAGGAACCAAAGGGAATCCAAAGCTAAGGACAGGGAAAAACCAGTACAGGGAGTGCAGAGGCTATTCATTCATTCACAGAACAGATATTTATTGCTGTTGATTGAGTAATATTTGTTGCAGGCTTTGGGGTGCAAACACAAATTAGATTCCTGCTTTCATAGAATTTAGGTACTAGTAAAAGAAATAGACAAAGCTGGGTGCCGACGGTTCATACCAATAATCCTAGCTACTCAGGAGGCTGAGATCTGAGGATTGTGGTTTACATTCAGCCTGGGCAGGAAAGTCCGTGAGACTCTTATCTCCAATTAACCACCAAAAAGTGTGAGGTAGAGCTGTGACTCAAGTGGTAGATCAGTAAACTTGAGCAAAAAAGTTCAGGACTGGGAATGTGGCTTAGTGGTAGACTCCTTGCCTAGCATGCATGAAGTGCTGTGGATCAAGTGGTAGAGTGCTAGCCTTGAGCACAGAGAGGCTCAGAGACATTGCCCAGGCTCTGAGTTCAAAACCCAGGACCAGCAAAAAAAAAGTTTAGGCCCTGGGTTCAAGTCCCAATGCCCATGTGCACACAGAAAAAAGAGGAGATAGACAATAAACCAATTAAAATATGCATATTAGGTAGTGATGAGTGCTATGAAAATGAAATGGACATGTCTTAGTGATTGGGATGTTAGGGGTTGGTGTAGAAACTGGACAATTATGTCAGAAAGCATCTAAAGAGGTGATATCTGAGCTGAGATTTGGGAATATCTAACTGGGAAGGCCTGGGAACACAATTAACTATAGGGAGAGCAGCAGAATTGCTGGGGTAACTAATGGTTTCCTCAGCCTACTGGCAAGAGGAAGGTGAAGCTGGGAAAGTAGGCAAGGGCCAAACTGGATAGGCCTTATAAGTCAGGAGTAGTTCACCTTTATTCTACATGAAAGAAATCAGAAAAGAGGGGATAGGTCCAGAGGAGAGAGAAGTAGGAGAGTCCCAGTTGTGAACTGAGCCCCAGAAGATAAACCATTGAGTAAACATGATATAATTCCAAACACGAGGTTGCCAAGGCGCCTTAGAATTTGCCTGTGGTCACACAGAAAAACTGTGAACTGAATGATATCTCAGTTATTATAAGTACTTTATATGAGAACCTTTGGGCTGGGAAGGTGGCTCAGTGGTAGAGCACTTGCCTTGCATGTTTGAGGCCCTGGGTTCGATTCCTCAGCACCACATAAGCAGAAAAAAAAGCCAGAAGTGGCACTGTGGCTCAAGTGGTAGAGTGCTAGCTTTAAGCTGAAGAGCTGAGGGACAGCGCCCAGGCCCAGAGTTCAGGCCCCATGACCGGACCCCCCCCCCAAAAAAAAACAAAACTAAACAAAACAAAATAACCTTTTACTAAGCTGTCACCATGAAGAGAAACACAAATTTCAATTATAGCCAGGTGTAGTGGCACATGCCATGCCTGTAATCTCAGTGATTGAGAGGCTGACACAGGAAGAAGGATCATAAGTGCAAGAGAAATCTGATTTATATAGCAAGATACTGTCTCAGAAAGGAAGAGGAGGAAGAGGGGCAAAGGAGGAAAGAAAGAAAGAAGAAAGAAAGAAAGGAAGGAAGAAAGAAAGGAAGGAAGAAAGAAAAGGAAGGAAGGAGAGAAAGAAAGGAAGAAAGAAAGAAAGAAAGAAAGAAAGAAAGAAAGAAAGAAAGAAAGAAAGAAAGAAAGAAAGAAAAAGAAAGGGAAGGAAGGAAGGAAGGAAGGAAGAATTTCAATTGTACAAGCACAAGAAAGGAAACACTGGCATAAATAGAAACAAGTGTGGAAAAGCCCAAGGCTTTGATAGAGCTCTGGTAGTGGTCTACAGACTCATCAGCAGTAGATAACATTGAGAAAAGCTAACCTGCAGGCAGTGTCCAGAGTTAGGAGATCATCTTCCTCTATTCAGAGCTACCAAAAGCTTATCTGGGGTATCCTGTTCAAGGCACATTTTCAAAGGGACATTGATAAACTGTGTAAGGTCAGATTAGAAAAGCGTGGATAGTGAAGGAAATAATGAATGACAGTCTAACCAGAATGGTTGAAGGAACTAAGGTTTTTTGTTGAGTCTGCAGAAGGAAAGGCTCAGGAAGCTGAGGCCTCACATCTTCAGACCTCTGAAGGGCTGTCCTGGGACAAAGGGTAGAGACACATTTTGCATAACCTCAGAGAACAAAGCTGGTACTTGTGGATAGAATCCCACTAGGAAATGGACTCCCTCTATGCATAGAAAAATCACCTTTGGCTAGATGCTGGTAACTCATTCCTGTAATCCTAGCTATTCCGAAGGCTGAGATCTGAGGATAGTGGTTTGAAGCCCATGTGGATAAGGAAATCCAGCAAGAAAGTCCATGAAGAATTTTTCTTTTTTGGGGGGGAGGGGAGGGTCCAGTCATGGGGCTTGAACTCTGGGCCTGGGAGCTGTCCCTCAGCTCTTCAGCTCAAGGCTAGCGCTCTACCACTTGAGCCACAGCGCCACTTCCAGCTTTTTTCTTTTTGCTTATGTGGTGCTTGGGAATCGAACCCAGGGCCTCATGCATGCTAGGCAAGCGCTCTACCACTGAGCCACCTTCCCAGCCCCTCCATGAAGAATTTTTGTCTCCAATGAACCACCAGAAAGCTGGAAGTGTGGCTCAAGTAGTAGAGCACTAGCCTTGAGCAAAAACAGCTAAGGGATAACGCCCTGAGTTCAAGATCCTGAAAGCAATATTGAGTTATGAGAACAAAGCAGATTTCCATTAAGGAAGGGAGGGAGGGAGGGGGATAAAGCAGGGAAGGAAGGGAGGGAGAGAAAGAGAGGGAAAGGAGCAAGAGAGGGGGGAATGGGAGAGAAAGGGGGGAGAGAGAGACGGAAAGAGAGAGAGGGAGAGGGAGAAAATAGCACCTTTGGTCAGGGTCTGCTAGAACCAATACCACTTAGCAATGGCATTGTAGATTCAGGCACTTGCTGGGCCTGCCTGCTGTGCATTGTACACCACAATTTTGAATGTTCCTCATTTCTTTCCTGCTCCCACAGGGCACTGCACCAAGATAATGTGTCAGTGAACCTATTTGTAGTGAACAAGCCCTGGCTCTTCTCCCTGCTCTGGTGTGCAGGGGTGGATTCAGTCACCACCAACGACTGCCAGCTGCTGCAGCAGATGCGTTACCCCATCTGGCTTATTGTAAGGGCTCCTCTTCTCGCATCTCTAGTTCTCTTTAACCCTGTCCCTTTGGCTCTTATTTCCCTTCATCTACTACCCTTAGGGCTTTGGCCACTAACAGGAGGCTTTTTCTATTCCCATAGCCCCCTCAAACCTACTTAATGATATGGATCATTACCAATTCTGTCTCCACCCTGCTGCTTTTGTGGACCTTCCTTCTCCGAAGGTGAGTGCTTTGGGCCTCAGCGTTCTGGGTCTGTCCTTTCTCCAGGCCCCTGATTGTGAGGCTGATTCCCAAATTCACAAGTGCTACCTGGACTTAGAGGTGTGATCTTCCCCATTCTTGGAAAATTTTAGACCCATCCTTATTATACCAAATTGGCTTGAACCTGGGAAAGACAATTTGGAGCACTCCAGGGTGGAATGTCTTGCTACAAACTGGCTGAATTCATAATGGAAAACTTTTCTCTCTATAGGAGATGTGCTAAGGAAAATGAAAGAAATGGTAAGACAACCCCCCCCCCACTATGCACCTAATTTTCTCCTCCCCACTCAATCTCCTTGTTCACTTCCTGCATGAGCCACCCTCTTCCCACCTTCGCAGGCTTAGAAACTGCAGTGCTGCTGACCAGAATCAATAATTTCAACATGGAGTGAATGCCCCACCCTGGTCCCTACCAGCTGGAATCTTAAGGCCTTGCCTTGGTCAAAGACAGGGGAAGAAAAAAGGCTAAAATGGAATATTATGGACTAATTGGTTGCAGTGGGGGGGGGGAGAGTTTACTAACAGGAAGTTTTGCAGTTGGCATGCTTTAGCTGAAATGAAATCTACAGTTCTGGGGAGGGGGAGGGGGAGGGGTACTAATATGAAAAATTTGGGAAGCCTGTGAATGTGGAGAATTACCTCCCAAAACAAAGTTAAAATAAGGAAGTAAACAAAATCATGTTTCTTGTGCATTTCTTGATAACTTGTGGGCACATGTTCTTGGGTAGAAGGCACAGGGTGTTTCAAGGTGGGACAGCTTGGAACAGTGACCAAGGAGATGATGAAATGGGTTTTTCTGGAGAACTCTAAGTTGATGATGACAGTTCCACTCAATTTAGCTGCTTTCTTGCCTAAAGGCTACAAGCTAAATAGCCCATTTAGCCTTCTAATTCTCTGCCTACAGGTGGCTTTTTTTTTTTGCTGTGCCCAGCTTTTTCTTCTAGACTGGGTAGTTCCAGTATCTTGTCTATTAATGTGTTACTAAGTGAACTTAAATCTCCCTCAGTCATAATCTAATCTTTCTGCTATGTGGAATGGGAGCATGCACCTTTCATTTTGTGTTGATATGACCTGACATTGAGGGGTCATGGTGCAAAGATTTTTGTTTTGGGAATAGCAACAGCATATTGAAGGACTGCCACAGACAAGCTGCCCCAGGGGACATTCGTGGTGGCCCAGGCATGAAGTGCAGGGTTGCATTGTAGCTCCACCTTGTGGTTACCCGCCCCAAGAGGAGGTCCACGTCCATAGTCACTGTGATATTTGCTGAATGCCACCTGTTTTCCAGATCGATTGAGTACTTGTGTCTTTCCTTGACTCTGAAATCTGACGGCACAGTCTGATTTCCATAAGTGTTCATTCCTCTGAATTGAGTTTCTGGCCTAGCATTCCTCTCAGCTAGCAAGTTCGCCAGTGTCCTTTGTTCGTGAGTCCCCAGGCTGAGACTGAGGAGGGCCAGTTTGAAGCTGGCTTAGGATAGGGGGTGAGGGAGTTAAGTCAAAAAAACAAGGATAGGAAGGAACTCTGGCTTTACTATAGTCCTTCATTACCCTGAATTATGTTCTAGTTCGCGCCTCCACCCAAAGACCAGTCAGATTAAGGCGCTGGCCAAGTCAGGAGACTCGATTCTAGATCCCTTTGCACCTGCCAGACTAGGATCTGGGGTAGTACTTAGCATCTCGGTGCCAGGGCAACCGCGAGAACTACAATTCCCAGGGTGCCTCAAAAACTTCCGGTCTCAAGATTGACAAGACTTTATGTTCCCGCCCCCACCGCCTTGCGGGGCCGTCCCTTCTCTTCTCCATCTCGCCCCCTCCATGCACCTCGGCACACGCACGCCCAAGCAGTGGTCCATACTGACATACCTGGCCTGCAGCTGGCGCAGAGTGCGGAAGCCAGGGCACAGGATGTCTGGAGGCCCGAGGCTCAATGGAGACAACGCCGCGGCTGTTGCCCAGGTCCTGCTGTTCTTTGGGGGCTCTACGCCATCTTGCACCAGGCATTTCCTTGCTTTTCCCTGATTTCTGATTTCCCACCCCCCACTCCCATTCCCTCAGTCAGGCCGACTACTGACCTCAGCTCTGGAGTCCCCAGCCTGTCAGGTACTGCAGGGTTGTTATCTCTCAGCATGTACCTCCCCTCCCTCCCTATTTTTTCTATCCCCCATCATTCACACAGGCTCATAGCCCCTTCATTTCTTCCTTCCCCTTCTAACCTCACATTGGCCACCTCTAGCATCTCCACCTCCACCCACCTCAATCCACTTGCTCCCAAGCTCCTGGCTGAAGTTCTCTAACCTCAATGTCCATGCTCCACAAAAACAGAGTGCCAGCCCTCAGCCTTGATCTTTAGTCCAAGCCCCTGGCCTGGGTACTCAACCCTGAGCCCACCATTGCTACCCCAGGATGACCAGACCCTCTAGGATTCCCTACACTGGAAACTGACAAAAAACAAACAAAAAAAACCCTCCAGGTGCAGGGCCAGGGGGAGCTGCTATTGGGGTTCTGGTGCAGTTGCTTTTATTTTTAGCTGCTGACTCACACAGCTCCTGGCATCCAGGTTTGGGGCTAGCAGGCTGGGCTGGGGGGATATTAATAGAGAGAAGGCACAGCCCCGACCCAGTTGAATTTGGAAACACAGGGATCAAGGAGCTTCCCCCTGCCATCCTGCCTGTAGACTGAGGCAGTGGCTGGGCCAAATGCTCTCTGGCTGCCAGATCTCTCAGCCTGGTAACACTGCCTTGGAACTCTTGAGGGAAAGCCCCAGAACACTCCTGGGCACCACTCTCCAAGCTTGCCATTCCTTTGGACTCTGCCACAGTGAATTTTCTGTTTTCCTGGCCAACAGGGCAAACATGTGTTCCAATAGACAGGTTATTGTGACCATGGCCTTGGCCCACCTGGGCCTATTCCTGAGCCAGAATGCTAGTCTCATGGAAGGACACACTGTGGTGTTCTGCTCCCCACATAAGGTGCTTTAGTATGATCCTAGCAGAGGGGGCACAGACTATAAGGTCCCCAAACTAGACACAAAACTAGGAAGCTCTCTCTATTCTTTGTATTCTTTGTTGGGCAGTGTCTCTGCTCACAGCATCCTACAGACTCCATGATCTCTCCCTTCTCTGTAAAGAAACCTAATTCAGGCTGAGTTCTTGTGGCTCAAGCCTGTAATTCTAGCTACTCAGGAGACTGAGATCAGAAAATCACTGTTTGAAGCCAGCAGGGCAGAAAAGTCCATGAGACTCTTATCTCCAATTAATCACCAAAAAGTTGGAAAGTGGAGCTTGTGGCTCAAGTGGTAGAGCAGCAGCCTTTGGACAAAAGTCAAATGAGAGCTTGATGCCCTGAGTTCAGCCCCAGTACTTATGCGCACATGTGCGCATGTGCACACACACACACACACACACACACACACACACACACACACACACACACACACACACGATATAAAGAGAAAACATAATTCATGAAAACCACTGAGAAAATTGTCCCCACTGAGCTATGAGTGATCCTTTATATATTCTCACTCCTATGGAGACTATTTTAATTAGCTAAATCAGAAGCGTTCCAATGAATACATTGGGAATGGTGGGCAAATAGTAACACCTAACTGGACTAACCACCAAAATGATTCCCACTTGATCCCAATTTGCTAGAATTCTTATTGACTAAGGATGCAGCCAACAAGGCCTCCCTCCACCCCCTTTCAAACAAGAAACTTCTTCCTTCTTCCTTCAAGGACCTGGGTCTTCAGCCCCCAGATAGAAACCACGTTTTAGGCAAGGGAGCTTGTGAACACACAAAGACTGAGGTCACCTGATGAAGCTCTATTTTCAAGAATGAGCTCAGATTATGAGACAGCAGCGAGCGGCCCCGCCCCTACCCTGTCTGTTTGCTGAGGGTGCGGGAGAGGCTGCGGAAGGAGAGAGAAAAAAATCCTCTCTCCTCGAAAATCTCTTCTCCGAACTGCATCGCTTCAGTCCAGGAGCAGACAGCCTGGTCGCCTAGCAACCACAGCTGCCTTTAGGGGAATGGGGGGGGGGGGGGGAAGAGAGAGAGAGAGAGAGACTGCTTTTGACCAGTAGGGGGCGCCTGTCTCTCTATGGCCTCGCTCTAGAGCCTTAGCAGTAGAGAGGGGTTTCCTTGATAAATGTCAAAGTAGCTAAGCTTTGCAGACCTCCTTCCAGGCTTGTCAGCCAGGTCTTCTGAGTGTGAGAGCGCCTGTGGAGCGGGAAGAAGTGGAGCGGGAAGATGCTCACTATGAATCGGATGGAAGTTTTCTTAAATTCACTAAAAAATGAAAAGAAGATGCTAGGCCTTGGTAGGTTAACACCTATAATCCCAGCACATAGGCATGCGAGGCTAGCCTGAGCTACATAAGGAGGCTATATTGGGGGAAAAAAAGTGAAGGAATTGGAGGCAAGTCTCAGTGCTAGTGGCTGCCTGGCAAATACAAAGCTTCCCCCCCACCCAAAAAAAAAGTGGGTCTGGGAATGTACCTCGGATATATATACTGCTTGCCTGGCATAAGGCAAGGTCCTTGATTTGACCCCTCCTCTGCACCAGTACCACAAAAAGAGAGGGGAGGGGGTTCAGCAGAAGAGAGTGAGAGCAAAGAACCAAGGGGATAGGGCAGGATGAAATTGAGAGGAAAATTGTTTTTTCTCCATTCCCTACAATCTTAGCAATGGTTATGCCTCAATCAGAACAGTGCAGAAGATCCAGGCTTGTAAGACCCTTCTTTCCTGAGTAGAAAGGAATCTGGCACTCTCTATCGTCAAACTATATTAAAAACTGTAACCTTTCCTGGCACTGGTGGCTCATGCCTGTATCCTAGCTACTGCTGAGGCTGAGATCTGACGGTTGATGTTCAAAGCCAGCCTGAGCATGAACATCCATGACCCTGTTAGCTTCGATTAACCATCAAAAAACCGGAAGTGGAGATGTGAGGGTGTTGGCTTTGGACTGTAGTCCTTAGCTCTCAGCCTCTTGGAATAGCTAGGATTATGATGCCTAGTAATAATCTTCTTTTATGTACATCTCTCTGAAATACACTTTTCACAGATATTGTAATGATTCGTTTAGATATTTCTAGTTCTCTAATTTTGAGCACCTTAGAGGCAAGACTTTCATTCAACTCTACTTAGACATTTAGTAGGCATCTCAAATTCAACATGTCTGTATCTAAACACCTGATCTTTATCCCCCACCATGACCTCTTCAAAAGTCATTCTTATCCCAGCCAATGGCAGATTCAATTTCTATGTTTCTCTGGTTAAAAAAAGTAAAAACTTGAGGCTGGGTGCCGGTGGCTCACACCTGTAATCCTAGCTATTCAGGAGGTTGAGATCTGAGGATCGTAGTTCAAAGCCAGCCTGGACAAGAAAGTCTGTGAGAGGGCTGAGAAGGTGGCTCAGTGGTAGAGCGCTTGCTTTCCATGCATGAGGCCCTGGGTTCAATTCCTCAGCACCACATAAGCAGAAAATAAAAAGCCGGAAATGGCGCTGTGGCTCAAGTGGCAGAGCACTAGCCTTGAGCTGAATAGCTGAGGGACAGCGCCCAGGCCCAGAGTTCAGGCCCACGACCGGACCCCCCCCCCAAAAAAAAAAGTAAGAAAAGAAAAGAAAAAGAAAGTCTGTGAGACTCTAATCTCCAGTTAACCACCAGTAAACCGGAAGTGGCACTAAGGCTCAAGTGGTAGAGCACTAGCCTTGAGCTCAAGAGCTCAGGGACAGTGCCCAGGCCCAGAGCTCAAGCCCTATGACCACCAAAAACAAACAAACAAATAAATAGAAACTTGAATCTCCACCTGTATCGAGTGCATCAACAAATCCTGCCACTATCTCTTCAGAGTCCATTTCTCAGACCTCCAGTGCTAGGATTGTAATCTAAGCCACACTTTTCAGCTGGATCATTTCAAATGGCTTCCTGACAGATCTCCCTAGTTTGAACATTGCCTCGTGTAACATGTTGTCTGTGAAGAAGCCAGACCAGTCCTAATGAAACCTCACTATGCCATGTCAGTTCTCTGCACAAAACCCTCCAGTGGTTCTCCATCTCTCTGAAAGCAAAGCTAAAATCTTTATAATGATCTCCAAGGCCCTAAGCAATCTGGTTCCTAATTAAATTTCTGATCTTACCTCCTGATACTTTACTACTCCCTCACCCTCTTACAGCCACGTGGCCCTTCTTTAGTTCCTTACACAAGACAGGTGGACTATTGCCTAGGACTATTTTTTGCTGGTCCTGGGGCTTGAACTCGGGACCTGGGCTCTATCCCTGAGTCTCTCTGTGCTCAAGGCTAGCACTCTATTGCTTGAGCCACAGCACCACTTCTGGCCTTTTCTGTTTATGTGGTACTAAGGAATTGAACCCAGGGCTTCATGCATGCTAGGCAAGCACTCTACCACGAAACCACATTCCCAACTCCTTACCTACTACTTTTGCACTAGCTATTCCGTGGGGGTCATTTCCTTACCTATTTTCTTGGTACCAGTACTGGGGGGGGTCTGAGCACTGTCTTTTAGCTTTTCTGCCCAAGGTTGGTGTTCTATCACTTGAGCCACAGCTCTACTTTCAGTTTGTTGTTTTTTTTTTCCAGTCCTGGGGCTTGAACTCACGGCCTGGATACTGTCCTGAGCTTCTTTTGCTCGAAGCTAGTGTTGTACTACTTGAGCCACAGCACCACTTCTGGCTTTTTTCTGAGTTGTTTATAGGAAATTAGGGTGGATGAACTTCCCTGCTTAGACTGGCTTCAACCCACACTCCTCAGATCTCAGCCTTCTGAAAAGCTAGGGTTACAGATGTGAGCCACCAGCACCCACCTTGCTTCCAGATTTTTGCTTGCTATTTGCAGATGAATCATGTGGACTTTTCTGCCCAGGCTGGCTTTACACCATGATCTTCAGGTCTCAGCCTTCTGAGTAGCTGGGATTACAGGCATGAGCCACTGATGCTCAGGTCATGGGGCTTGAACTCTAGGCCTGCATGCTGTCCCTGAGCTCTTCAGCTCAAGACTAGTGCTCTACCACTTGAGCCACAGCACCACTTCTGGCCTTTTCTGTTTATGTGTCGCTGAGGAATCGAACCCAGGGCCTCATGCATGTGAGGCAAGCACTCTACCGCTGAGCCACCTTCCCAGTCCCCTGATGCTCAGTTCTTACCTCTCAAAGCTTTACTCAAATACCATATCAGTGTAATGAGGCTGTTCTCACTTGTATTCTTCAAAAAGTTAACATAGTTGATTTTAACATAAACAAAGCCGGGTGCTGGTGACTCACACCTATAATCGTAGCTAATCAGGAAGCTGAGATCTGAAGATCACGGTTCAAAGCAAGCCCAGGTAGGAAAGTCCGTGAGACTATCTCCAATTAACCACCAGAAAACGGGAAGTGGTGTTGTGGCTCAAGTGGTAGAGTGCTTGCCTTGAGCTGAAAAGCCCAGGGACAGCACCCAGGCCCAGAGTTCAACCCTCACAACTGACAAAAAAAAATCAATAAATAACAAAAACAAAGATGATTTATTTGCAATTTCACTTCTTCTGGAAAGACACATACTTTTCTCTATTCCTCACACTAAGTACAGCTAAAACCCTGAACATTATATATACGTGTGTGTGTGTGTGTGTGTGTGTGTGTGTGTGTGTGTGTGTGTGTGTGTGTGTACAAAATCATAAGACTCTGAAAGGAGAAAAGCACAAACTGGCTAGGAGCCCTAATGGCCCAAACTCATGGTGGTAAGTTTCTCCCAGGTTTTCCCTTTGTCTCCTCTCTTACATACTGGGGGCTGGGGAAGCCAGCAGCTTAGAAATGCCACTGTAAATAGATGGCAAGGGAAGAGCCCAAATACAAGGCTTCTCTCTCTGGCCAAAAGACCAGCTTAGCCAGAAAGAAACCTCTTCAACAAGAACCACAGGAAAAATGAAATTCCACCCAAGCCAGTAAAGGCCAAGTAGAGAACCCAGACTTTCACACTGGAGTGGTATCATAGAAAGCTAAGTAAAAAGCCTGGACTTCCAGCCCCACAGAGCATTCATACACCCTTCACTAAGGAATGCGCTCACATGGTCAGGAGAGGCCTAGTAGAGAGTTAAAGCTTTCACCTCTACGAAGCATTAACCGAGCCTCTGACCCCCTTCTTCCTCCTCCTCCTCATTCCCCTCCTCCTTCTCCCCTTCCCCCCCTCCTCCTCCCCCTTCCCTCCACCCCTCTTCCACCTCCTCCTTACCCCCCTCCTCCTCCTCTTCCTCTTCTTCCTCTTCTTTTTTTTGTCTTTATTTTTTTAATTTAAAAAAAATACTAGAGAGCAAGTAAATGGCAAGAGGAAGGACTTGGGGCTGGAAATGTTGGTAGAAATGTCCCTAGCTACTTCTGACATCTGGCGACTAGGTAGAGGAGAAGTCAGGTGATAAAGGCAAGAATATAAATTCCTGTTCAGTTAATAGGTAGACAGGTATAGACATTGGATGGGCAGGCTTCTTACTTCTACTGACCTCCTGGCTCTGGTTAATTTTGAAAGGGCAGGCACAAAGTGGCTGATGTGACATCATCTCTTACTCCTCTCCATGTTCCCTTGTTCCCCAGACTGGCTGAGTCTAGGTGCTCGTTGCTGGGATGGCTTGTCCCAGTTGGTATTCAAGGAGGTTTGAACTTAAGGCCTGGGCACTGTCCTTGAGCACTTCTGCTTAAGGCTAGCGCTCTACCACTTTGAATTATAGTACCACTTGCAGAGTTTGCTGGTTAGAGAAAGGAGTCTCGAGCCATGCTTCCAGCCTGGCTCTTTGCAGGTTAGTTGGGAGATGGAGTCTTAGGGATTTTTCGGCCCGGGCTGGCTTTGAACTGAAATCTTTGCCACAAGAAAACCTTTATTATTCCAATTAAAGCAACAAGGAGATCAAATAGAATAGAGCTTACCTGGTCCTTATCAAGAATTGACCAAGAAATATTCTGCAATGACAAAACTCATTAGATGTGAGGAGAATTTTGGCACAGATATGCCCAGTATTTTAGAACCATGTAGTCAGTAGTAGAATATACAACACAAAACAAAAAAGGCAAAACTCAAAACCTAAAATTCTCGACAATGTTTAGACATCTTTGCTAACAAAGCACATCAGATGGTTGGGCCTCAGTTACTAGGGCTTATGAAAAGAGCAACTTGTTAGCAAGGCACCTTAGAATAGATGGATGGAGTAGTAAGCTTAGAGGAAGGTTATGAGTCAGATGAGACCCAATCCTTAACCCACCATGTGGCCAAGATGACCAATTCAAGATGGTGAATTTCTGAAAAAATGTAAAGAAAACAAATAAATGGCAATTCTGACAATTTTCAAACCTAGAATGGCTAGCCTTTGAGAGGGAACCTAGAAGGGGGGTCCCCAGGACCCAGCCTGCATCACACTCTTCAGGGCACAAGCCAAAATGTTGTAGAAAGAGAAGTGGAGAGATAGGGAAGTTGGACATGAATGACAGAGAGAGAGCAAAGAGAGCCTGAAAGTAAACAGACTTCTGACCATTTACCATTGAAGAGGCAAAAACTGTCTACATCTGAGAATGGCATAAAAATGAGGTGCTCTGGCTTTCCAGGGAGTGCAGGAGGCATTTAAATGAGTAGGAGAGTCAGTCTGGTGAGTGAAGGAGAGCTGACCAGGCAGAAGTGGCATCGACTTCCCCCAGAGCCCTCTAGAGAGAAATGGCCAAGCCCCAAAAGCCAAGTGTCCTAGGCTTCAGAGGTGACTGGCCTTTCAGCTAAAGGCTGTAGGAGCTCTCTGGCATGGCGCCACGTCTGGACAGAGACTGAGCAACAGAGAACCGTAGAGAGTAGTTTCACTCACCAGAGTAGTGAAGTCGTGTGGACATGGATGTGAAGGCCAGCAATGGTATTGATGCGCTGTGTCCACAGCAAACAGATGGGTTCGCAAAAGGCCGTCGGAACTGTGGGTATTCCTCAGAGCAAAAAAGGGGGGAAAAACAACAAAAGAAAAAAAGAAAAAAAATGTAGAAGAATCCATCCCACCTATCCTGACTTTAAGCCCTTCCTGGGTTGTGGCACCATTTATGTTAGGTTTTTAAAAAGAGGTAGCCGAGTAAGAACAGCACCACGCACGTGGTATTCAGGTAAGGGGTAGGTTTATTCATCGTTCTGGCTGGCACCAGGCCATCTTGGTCCTTCACGCGGTGGGGAAAGGCCTGGGAAAGAAAGCTGGGAGAGCTGGGAAAGAGAGAGAGCTGGGAAAGAGAGAGAAAAGAGCTAGAAAAGAGAGCACCTGGGAAAGGTGGGAAAGAGAGAGAGCTAGGAAAGAGAAGAGAGCTAGCCGTCTTCTTTTATTTTGGTGCCAGTACTGAGGCTTGAACTCAGGTCCTGAACACCGTCCCTGAACATTTTTGCTCAAGGTTAGTACTCTTAACACTTGAGCCACAGCTCAACTTCTGGCTTTTTGCTAGTTAACTGAAGCTAAGAGTCTCACTGAGTTTTCCATCTGAGCTGGCTTTGAATCACAAACCTTAGAATTCAGCCTCCCAAGTAGCTAGGATTGTAGACATGAGCCTTGGCACCTGACTCCTCAATTTCTTGTGCCTCCTATCTAAGGTGTCAGTGGATGCCTTACCTGGGGGAACAATAAGAGTCACTTCAACCTCCAGACAGGGAGATATCTATCCGTAGAGACTTAGTAGGGAGTTGGAATCTCCACTGCTACCCAGCAGTAAGAAGTAGCCCCCTCCTTATGTATAAACCAAGACCAATTTGAGAACCAGTACTAGAACTTCTAGCCTACCAAAACCAGAGGATTTAAATACAATCCAACACAGAATATGAATGTAATTTGATGACTACTTAGGAAAAAAGGGGGAAGGGGAAGGGGAAAGGGAAAAAGAAAGAGGGTGAATAATTTTGAAATATAGTGCAAATATATAAATATAACTGTGTAAATATTAAAAAATATATAGATATATTATAACACGTATAAATACATATTTATATATATGTTATTGCAAGTATGTATATGCCTATATATTTATAGTAAATATATTGCAAGCATATATATACATATACATATACATATATATATATATATATATATATACGGGAATAGCATAAAGAATGTCAGTGAAAGCTGTTGGTCACTGGGGTGTGGGTAGTGTCTAGGAAAGAGGAACAAGCTCTGTGTAGAGTGGTGCTACTAGTGGAAGAGGGTTGGGCTAATGAGGACAAAAGAGGATGAATACTGTTGATGTAGATTGTAACCATGAAAGCAATGAAAACTGCTCTCATTTTTTCGGAAAGGGTGGTGATAGAGGCGGTGAGATTAATTGGAATTATGAACCTGTGGCACTGTAACAACAAAATCTCCCTGTATAACTAATGTAAGGTAGACAGATAGATAGTAAGTAAGTAAGTAAATAAATAAATAAAATCTTAAGTCTCATAACAATTCTCAAGATGTGGTTAAAAACAAACAAACAAACAAAAAGCTCCCCAAAGCTAAACAATTCAACAAGGCATTGGTAGCTCATGTCTGTAGATCTAGCTACTCAGGAGGCTGAGATCAAGAGAATCAAGGTTCAAAGCCAGCGCAGGGAAGAAAACTCCTCAAAACTCCATCTCCAATCAACCAGCAAAAAGCTGGCTGAAGGTGTGACTTAAAGTGATAGAACCCCATCCATAAGCAAGTAAGAGGAGCAAGTACATAAGGCCCCTGGTTCTTACAAAAAAGGAGGAAGAGGGAGAAGAGAAGAATTATATGAAGAACTGTGAGATCTTCAAGCTGAATGGGAAATGATCAGAAGAAGCCAACCCTGAGACAACAGAGAGGTTTCAGTTATTTGACAAGTCAGAAAGTGGCCAATGTAAAAATGCTCCCATGAGCAACTACAGACAATACTGAAACAAATTATAAAGTTTTGGTAAAGAAGTAAGAGATAAAATAAAGAAAAAAGTCAAAATTGTAACACAAAAAGTATAATACATAAACTAAGAAACTAGGCTTAAGAACATAATGGAAAGGACAGAAGGCCATTAGAAATTACTTCAACTAACTACATTTGAACACATAGACTTAAAAATATGAACTTAGTTTCAAAGTCATATGGGATGATAACAGAAGAAACTTAAAATGTACTTATTGCAGATCCAGAAGAAGAGGATGGTACTGAAGAAAGTTTTAACTAAATAATGGTTTAAGATTGGAAATGTAGCTCAGTCATAGAGCAAGTTTAGCATACATAATGCCCTGGGAGACTCTCTCTCTTTCTTTCTCTCTCTCTCTCTCTCTCTCTCTCTCTCTCTCTCTCTCTCTCTCTCTCTCTCTCTCTCTCTCTCTCTCTCTCTCTCTCTCTCTCTGTCTCTCTCTCTCTCTCTCTCTGTGTCTCTCTCTGTATCTCTCTCCTTTCTCCCTCTCTCTCTTTCTGTCTCTCTCTCTCTCTTTCTCCTCTCTCTCTGTCTCTTTCTCCCCTCTCTCTGTCCTGAGTTTATTTCCCAGCAATGCAAAAAAAGGATAAATATCTCCCCAAACCGGCAGAAGACATAAACCTAGTAATAACCCTCACATAGAATATTCTTCAGAAATTTGGAGGAAACTAAGACATTCTCAGACAAAGGACAGCTAAGAGAATGCATGTCAGCAGATCCACTCTTAAAGAATGCTAAAGGAAATTCTCAAAACAAAGGAAATGATAAAAGAAGAAATCTTGGAATGTCAGGAAGAAAGACAGAACAGAATGAATGAAAATATGAGTAAATACAATAGTCTTTCTATCTCCTCTTCAGTCGTCTAAATTATGTTTGATACTTGAAGCAACAATTATAATATTGTCTGACAAGGATTTTATTGTACTCAGAGGAAATAGTTAACATAACCATACTACAAATGGGAAGAGAATGAAAGGGGCCAAATGGGAGGTGAGATTTCTACTCTTTCTTCAACCTGAGAAAATTGTGACATCAATGAGTCTTTATGGTGACATAACAGTTCTGAATTTTGATTGTGGTATTGATATAGAACACTACACTTGTTAAATAGTATTAAAATATTCTATGGGGCACAAATGTTTTTTTTTCTTTCTTGCTATTGTTTGAATGTATTTAAAATGTACTATGTGATTTTTTTTGTTTCTTTGGTATGTTCCTCCCCCATGGTATAACCCCTGTTTTTACTGTATTTGATTCCGGTGCCCTGCATCCTGTATATACATTTTTCTAATTTGGGGAAGGGAAGGAAAAAAACAAAATGCTTAAATAGGGATACAGGTTGACCCATTGTAACAATGAGATATACAAGACACTATATTGAAAATTAAGTTTACAACTTCGGGGTGGGGGAGACACGGGACTATTTGGGGAGGTGGGGAAGGAAGGGATGGTAGGGGAAAAACAGAGGAGGAGAAAAACAATGCTAGATAAAAAATGTACTCATTATCTTACTCATGTAACTGTAACCCCTCTGTATAGTATTTTCACAATAAGAAGTATTATATATGTGTGTGTGTGTGTGTGTGTGTGTGTGTGTGTGTGTGTGTGTGTACTGGCCTAGCGCCAGTTATTCATGCCTCTAATTATGCCTACTCAGAAAGCTGAGATGTGAGAATAGAGTATCAAAGCTAATGCACAGGGTTCATCTCAAAATAACTAGCAAAAAGCCAGAAGTAGAGGCATGCTCAAGCACCGACCCAAAGTAAAAATGCCAAGCAAAGCCCTATGTTAAAGGCCCAATACTAGCATGTGCATCACACACACACCATATATATATATATATATATATATATATATATATATATATATATACATATATATATACATATATATGTATATATATATGGTGTGTGTATATATATAGGGTGTGTGTGTGTATATATATGTTATCAACGTGGATTTCCAAGTTTTTTGTTTTTGGTCAGTCATGGGGCCTGAACTCTGGTCTGGGCACTGTTCCTCAGCTCTTCAGCTCAGGGATAGTATCCCTACCACTTGAGCCACAGTGCCACTTCTGGCTGTTTCTGCTTATGTGGTGCTGAGGAATCAAACCCAGGGCCTCATGCATGCAAGGCAAGCACTCTACCACTGAGCCATCTTCCCAGCCCAGATTTCCAAATTTTGACATTGCATTGTAATTATATAAGATGTAATCATTGAGGGAAACTGGGTAAAGGATACACAAGCCCTTTCTGTACTATTGCATATAAATCTACAAATATTTTAAGATATTTTTGTCATTGAGTTTTGGGGGTATTTTTTGTGGTGTGAATTCAGGGCGGCATGCTTGCTAAGTAGCAACTATATTGCTGAGCTGCACTTCTGGCCCTAAATATTCTTTTTTGGAAGTGATGAAGTTTAAAATATTTTTGAAGGTTGTGGTCATTGCTCAAATGGTAGAGCACCTGCCTAGAAAAACAAACTATGTTTTGTAGCTTAAGGCTGTTCCAGATTAAAAGTGGCTAAAGCCACAAATCTTGACTGATACAATTGTAATATTTTTTTCAAAAAAACATAAAAGTCAAATTTGACAAATTATAAAGTAAATATTAGATGACTAAATATTAGATGACATTTGGTGATAATAGGATTATTGGTACCTTTTGTAAGTGTTTAACAGTATAAATGTCTGGGATAATATCCTTAGTACTAATATATACATTGAACTGTAATGAAAATTCTATTCAAATGGAGAAGAAAAATATATAGGTAGATAGATGAGCAAACAGAGCAAATATAAGAAACTATTGCCACTTGTTGATTTTATATGGAGGTGTTGTTCATTGTACTATTCTTAAAATTTTTATTATTATAAAGACGATATACAGAGTGGTTAAAGTTACATAAGTCAGGTAAAGAGTACATTTCTTTATAGACAATCATTGTATTATTCTTTGAATTTTGTACATTGTTAAATTTGTGTTTTTAAAAAGTTGAAAGGATATGTAGTAAATGTTCCTGAGAAATGTAGTAAAATGTTCCTGAGAATCTGGGTTTAGGGTAATTGGGCATTCACTATAAATTTCTTCCAATTTTTTCTGTATGTTTAGAAATTTTCATATAAAAGGTGGAGCTAGAAAATATTTGAAAACTATCACAACCTGGTTTTCCTTTACCATTGCCAATTCATCTTATCTTTTGTCCACAGGGACTAAATAATCCACTATTTATTGTACTTTTTTGTGTGCTGTTATTGGGAGTTGAACTCGGGGTTTTGCACTCTTACATGGCTCTTTTGCTCATGAATGGCTCTTTATCACGTGAACCACAACTCCACTTCCATTGTACTTATTTTTTTGTCTGTGCACCCTCAAAGCATTCAAAGTACGTAAGGCAGAGATTTGGTTTCTTTATTTTGTTCAGTGTACTGGGACATCCCCAAATCCTCGAGCACTATATGGCATGAATATATATTGAATTTCTGTATTCCTAGCACTCGTGTCAAAGTCTTGAACAAAATAGGAGCCCAGTGAATGTTTGTTGGATTGAACTTAGATCTAAATTCTGGAGGAGAACTTTTTGAAAAGTATACCAATTGTATTAGATTGCTTCAGAGCATAGACTCTGGAGTCCCCATTGTAAGGATTTGTATCCTATTTCTGTCCCTTTCAACTGTTACCTTGCAATGTGAACACCTCTCAAACCCCATTTCTCATTGGCAAAATTAAGACAATAATAATATTGCTTTGGTGAGGTTTTTGTTTGCATGTAAAGCACTTAAGACTTTGAAAGACTCAGTTACTTGTTTGTAATCACAAAACAAGAACAACAAAAAGCCAGCCATGGTGTTGTACTCCTGTAATCCCAGAACTCAGGAGGCTGAAACAGGAAGATAGTGACTTCCAGGCCAGCCTGGACTATAGAAAGACTAAATAAATAAGCAAACAAGAAAAAGACATCATTTTCCTGGATTATTACCTTCTTCCTCCTCTTTCCAACAGGCTAAGCCAGGAGAGGCTTCTCCAGACCCATAGAATGGCTTCTCTCACTTTAGTTCTGTTCTTACCTTTCCTCCTGTCCTAGAATCTTCCCTTAGCATCCTGCAGCTCCTTTCCCCAACATAACCACCATAGAGACAGAGGTGTGTTAGCCTTGGAAAAGTCATTTTCTACTACTACCTATTTTGGGTTTGAGTCCCACACTGGTGATGGATTTAAGAAGGTCAAGTATGAGGTCACAGTCATTTCAGGGCCTAGAGGAGAAGAGAACAATGGTTCTGGTGGGGATGTACTGAAAGAAGCAGACTTTATATGTTGTCCTTTTCCTCAGAGTAGAGAATGTTTCTCCCTCCCTGTTCCTCTCCCTCCTCCCTCTCTCTCTGTGTCTCTCTCTGTCTCTATCTCTTTCTGTCTCTATCTCTGTCACTGTCTGTGTCTCTTTGTCTCTGTCTCTGTCTGTCTGTCTGTCTCTGTCTATCTGTCTGTCTCTGTCTGCCTCTCTCTCTCTCTCTCTCTCTCTCTCTCTCTCTCTCTCTCTCTCTCTCTCTCTCTCTCTCTCTCTCTCTCTCTCTCTCTCTCTCTCTCTCTCTCTCTCTCTCCTCTCTCTGCTTCAACGTCCATTTGGCCCGCTCTGCTGCCTCAAGTCTTTACTTCTGGTAGCTCCAGCTCAGAGCAAGCCCGGGGACCCATTGAGCATCTCCCTGCAACTCCCTCTTGGAAGTGGGGGGGGGTGGAGTGGATGGAAGAGGGGCTGAAATTGGGGATATAAGGGCACGAGGCCGTGCATTTGAACTCTCTGGTGACCCATATCATTCACTCCAACTTCATGATCGGCGTTACCCCAGAGATCTGGGGAGCTGGGGCTGAGCCTGGGGTCGCCTCTGTCTCTGTTCCTTTAAGGAGCGGCTGTTTAACATTCCTGCCGCTGCCGCTGCCGCTGCCTGATTCTTTACGCTGATTGGCTGGAATCAACTGAGAAGGGAGCCGGGGAGAGATGCTCTTGACTCCACTCAGATTCATCCTGGGGACCAGAGCAGAAGCGGTCCTCGCTGCATCCAGCCACTGCCTGGGCTCCCACTTCTTCTTTGCCACTGGGCCTCGGCCCAGGAGCCACGACGGGCGACACGGAGCCTCCAGTGCTGGAGGGGGAGCCATGGGTGCGGGGCAGCGTGGGGGCAGAAGCCCCAGGACGCCCGCCCGGACCCAGGCCCCGCTCCGCCCGGGCGCCCCCTCGGGTGCCCCCCCCTTCCTGGTCAGAGCAGTGTGAGTGTGCCCGAGAGCCTGGCGGCGGTGGCGGTGTCGGCGTCGGCGTGGAAACTGGCGTGGGCTGGGGGGTCCGAGCCGCGGGGGGCAGTGCCATGCACAAGCACCAGCACTGCTGTAAGTGCCCTGAGTGCTATGAGGTGACCCGCCTGGCTGCCCTGCGGCGTCTTGAGCCTCCTGGCTATGGAGACTGGCAGGTGCCCGACCCCTACGGGCCAGCTGGGGGCAATGGAGCCAGCTCCAGTTATGGGGGCTATAGCTCTCAGACCCTGCCTTCACAAGCAGGAGCCACCCCCACCCCTCGCACCAAGGCCAAGCTCATCCCCACCGGTCGAGATGTGGGGCCAGTGCCTCCAAAGCCAGTCCCAGGCAAGAGCACCCCCAAACTCAACGGCAGTGGCCCCAGCTGGTGGCCTGAGTGCACCTGTACCAACCGGGACTGGTATGAGCAGGTATGGACTAGCGGACGGTGTGTGTGGGGGTGGGTGGGAGGGCAACCCAGGAGGGCTGGAGAGTGGGGGGCCTAGAGGCCTGGGGTGCAGAGGGGTTGCTCGGGTTCCAAGCTTGTGGACCCTAAGCTCTAGCACTGCAGCTGGGCAGAGACATGGCTAGAAATGTGTGGTTCCCTGTGTGTCTGTTTAGGTGTGTGTGTGTGTGTGTGTGTGTGTGTGTGTGTGTGTGTGTGTGTGTGTGTGTGTGTGTGTGTGTGTGTGTCTATTTAGAGGAGATTGGAAAGAGCTGTATGTATCTCAGGGGGTGAAGGTATGGCGAAGGGGCACATTTTCTTGCTTGGGGGAATTGGGTTTCTCTCAGTGGGGTGGGGGCAGGGGGAGGTTGGCAGTGTCTCTATGTCTGGCAGGGGGCGGGAGGTTCTGCGGGGGTTGTGTGTGGTGTGTGTCTCCACAGGAGGGGAGGAGGGGGCATGGTGCTCTGCATAGGGGGGGCATGTGTGTGTGTGTGTGTGTGTGTGTGTGTGTGTGCTAGAGTGTGTGAAGGGAGGCAGGAGAGCTCCTGTGAATCTATGTAGAGGAGTCCATGTGCCTGCTTGCTGAGCTTCATCCCTTGATGCCATGAGCCCTTCTTAGTCCCAGTCCCTTTGTGTGTGAATGTGCACATGGACATGTGTGGCTGTCTCTCTGAATCATGGAGGTGTCCCGTGTAGATGAGGCTGAAAGGATAGCTGGATTTGCTTGGATGTATATGGCTGCATATATATATATATATATATATATATATATATATGCATATGTATATATATGTATGTGTGTGTGCAAGTGTCTGCAAGAGTGTGCATGCGTGTGCCTCTGTGTGGTGGTGGTGGTGGTGGTGGTGTGTGTGTGTGTTGTCTCTTGTGAGAGGCAGTTGACAGGCAAGGGAGGGGAGGGAGAGGAGGCTAGAGACACGTCCCAAGGAAGGCTGAGAGGCTGCTGAGAAGGATGGACTCTTTTGTCCAAGCAGCTCTGAAGTGTGTATGTTAAGGGGGGGGGCAGGAATGAATGCTTCCTTGCTCCAGAGCAGGCATGGTGCCTGGAACTAGCCAAGGGGCAGCTGCCCTGGTGCAGGAGCTAGCCCCAGTGGGGCAGGTCCCTTTTAGCTACCCCCAGATATGAGCAAGCTTAGCCTCCCTGGACCTGACTTGGCACAGCTTGGGAACCCCTGGGTGCTGGGCACAACTCTGGCTTCCACTCCCAGCCTAAACTGCCAGCTTAGAAAATGGAAGGAGCATCTGTGGGAGAAGCAGCAAAATGGAGGCTGGGCCGGCAGAGCCAGGTTCCTGGCTCACATTGCGGAGGGCCTGTCTGGTTATTTTGCTCTGCAGCCCCCTGTGTGGGTTGAGAGGAGGAAGAGGCTTTGCTGTCGAGGGCAGGTGCTGACTGCCCCAAGCTGGTGACCATACTGGTCGTCTCTGTCCTCCTCAGGGGATAGGATGTGCTCTTGCTCAGAAGCGAAGGTGGGGACTTCGTGGGGAGGAGCATCCTCTGTTCTGGCCTTCTGTCTGTCCACGCTTACCGCTTCCTTGTCCCTTGCCTTGGCTCCTTGCCCTCTCCAGTGAATCCTTCCCTATCATTTGCCCTCTTTCTCTCTTTCGATCCTCCCTTTGCAAGCAACCCCTAATCCTTGTCCTACCCAGCTGGAAGATGAGTGCCAATCATAGGTTCGAGCCAATTGGCTAGGTTTTTTTTTCTTTTTTGCTAGGAATAATCCCTGGATGGCTTCTGGCCCTCTGAGCAAGATGTCTGAGTGGGGATGGGATAGGGATTGGAGAGTGGACCACTAGAGCTGGGAGCCACTGGGTACCACTTGAAATGTGCTTGAAGCATGGCTTGTCACATGTGGGCACACATGGCACACCAGATGCATAAGAGAGCTGCATGGATAGCCTTTATCCGGTGTCTGCTGCATGGCATTTCGGGCAGCTGTGTTGGTGTGGGGGTTTCTGAACAGTCATACATTTTTCCTGCTGGGATGAGGGACCAGGACAAGACTGCAGCTAGCTAGAGTCTTTCCACTGACTCCCAGGCTATACAGCATGAAGTCCTGGAGGTCAGACCCAGAAATGGGTCTGACTAGCATGACTCCACCCCTCTCCATGTCTTCTCTATGCTTCTCAAAGCTAAAGGTGTATGGGGTGGGGTAGGAAGGGGGAAGGAGAGTAGGACATGTGAAACAGCTCCCATCCTAGATTTCCAGCTCTCCTCTTCTGGGCCAAGGGGTCAGGAAAAGGACAGCACTGCCAGAAAAAGATTAGGGACCATGCCAGGATACCTGGGGTGAGAGGCAAGAGCTCCTCCATTCTTAGGGATTTGTGAAATCATGGAGTAGATCTGAACAGAATCAGATTTCCTCTTGGAAAAAAAAGGCCACAAGTGTGTCCTGCCTTGAAAGCCACCTCTATGGTTTGATCAAACCAATCTTGGGTTTCTGACCCCTTCCCTGCCTCTCCTTCCATGGCTACTGTGGGTTGAATACCATGGGCTTTGCTGCTAATTCAGCATCCATGGGCCATATATCTCTCCCTCATAGGGAATTGTGTCTACCCTGTTCCTAACCTTCCCCTGGATTGGCTTTAGATTCCGAATCAGATCCTATCCCTGGCCCTTTCTCCTGGACACACAAAAGGTTCAGGGTCTAACATCCCTTGGTAGAAAATGAATTAGGTCTTTGACTCCTTCTATCCATTTGAAGAGGTGGGTCCTTGAAGCCACTTGAAGGCGGGATAGAATGAGGATTCCTAAGGTACTCTGAAGTACTCCTAAGGTATTCCTTTTCCTTTAAGATCTGCTGAGGGAAGAAGGAATGGTCAAAGCATCAGTGTCCTTGAAGCTTGATTTAATCCAGAAAGAATCTGAGAAGCCATGTTCTGGCCACACACAGCCCTCTGCCAGTAATTTCCAGTGTACTCAGGCACATTCCAAACTCACTGGGTCTCAGTGTCACTAGGTGTCCTATAAAATGGTTGGACAAGATGGTGTCTGCTGTCCTTCCAGCTGTGACATGGTAGGAGTCTAGGATTCCCATGGTGGGCAAAACAAAGCTGTGGTTTGGAAGGGGAGGTTTCCTTGACCAGGTGCCCCCTATGAATGCTGGGTGTGGTGTGGTTTGCCCTCCATGCTCCATCTCTGCCATCCCCTTAGGCCAGCCCTGCACCCCTCCTAGTGAGCCCCGAGGCCCTGGAGCCCAGCCTCTCGGTGAGTGCACCACTGGCTGGCTCAGTTCCAGACAATTGATCTGGACTAAATGAGCAGCTGGGTTTGGCCTGATATGGTTGGAAACAAGGGGAGGGGAGTGGACCTCTTGGAGTCAGCCTGTCCCCATCTTTGGCCTAGAGGTGCCCTGGGTGTGCTTGGAATCTTGGTGGGAGTGGGGAAGGGGGCAGGCTGGCCAGAGGGCAAATGGTTGGAAGGAGGGACAGGAAGCACTGAGGAGAGTGCCTATGTCTTTCCCTAGGTGAATGGCAGCGATGGCATGTTCAAGTATGAGGAGATAGTACTCGAACGGGTGAGTGGGGAGGACAAAAGAGGGAAGGGAGGGCTGGATTCAGGAGTGTGGAGGCTCCTGAACAGCACATTCAAGCATCATGTGAGAGCCTCCATTGAGAGGATAGGGCAACAGAGGCCTTTGGAAGCTGCATCACTGCATCAGTCAATCAACTTGCTAACAAATATTAATTGACCTTGCTTGCCAAGGCCCGGAGAATTGGGGAGAGGATGGATTTTCAAGGCCTCCTGATAAGAATGGTCAACAGGGGCTGGTAAACTGCCAGGTTTCTGATGAATGAGCTCCAGCACCCGGCTAATCTCTGAGACATAGAGGGAGATGGTGGACCAGAACTCTCCTTTTGTCCTCAGAGTGAAACAACTGTGCCCTTTCACCTACCTTCTGCAGGGCAACTCTGGCCTGGGCTTCAGTATTGCAGGTGGCATTGACAACCCCCATGTCCCTGATGACCCTGGCATCTTTATTACCAAGATCATCCCTGGTGGAGCAGCTGCCATGGATGGGAGGCTGGGGTAAGATGATCTGGAAGTAGGGTTGTGGGTGAAAGGGCAGGATGGAGATGAATGGAGAAACGCCAGACTTGCAGGATGACCCTTCCTCTCCATTAGTCTGAGAGGAAGAGGGTGAGGAGAAAGAGGGAGGGGAAGACAGGGGAGAAAGACAGTAGGAGAAAGGATGGAAGGGGGTGGTAGCAGAGCGTCATGCCTCTTGGGCTTCCCCCACAGGGTGAATGACTGTGTGCTGCGGGTGAATGAGGTGGACGTGTCGGAGGTGGTACACAGCCGGGCTGTGGAGGCGCTGAAGGAGGCAGGCCCGGTGGTGCGGTTGGTGGTTCGGAGGCGACAGCCCCCACCTGAGACCATCATGGAGGTCAATCTGCTCAAAGGGCCCAAAGGTGCGGCCCTCCAGGTTCCCCTAGCCACAGACTACCCCTCTCTCCCCCCCAACCCCTGACAACCGCAGGTTCTGGCTGGCCCCCATGAAGAATGGAAGGGATCTGCCTTACTCTTAGCATGACCACCCCCCTCACCCTCCAGTTACAGCTCACAGCTGTCTTTCTTGGCTTCAGGTCTATACCCTTATTAGCCAACCTAGTGTTGGGATTCCAGGGGAGGGGGGAGGTTGGTAGTAGGGAGGGAAGGAAGTATGACACCTGGAGGAGGGGAGTTGGCTTTGGAATGAATTGAACACTAACCTCCCCTTGTGTCCCTCTCCCACTTTCTGCTGCTTGTCATTTAGGCCTGGGTTTCAGCATTGCTGGGGGCATTGGCAACCAGCACATCCCAGGAGACAACAGCATCTACATCACCAAGATCATTGAGGGGGGAGCTGCTCAGAAAGATGGACGCCTACAGATTGGGGACCGGCTGCTGGCGGTGAGACAGCCTTCACAGGGATGCCCAAATGGTAGTTGTGTGGGGGATAGGGTGGGGGAGTTCTGGTACCCTCATTCCACCTAAACCTCACTGAGGGAGTAGGTAATTAGGGAGTTTCAAGAATATCATGACCTGTATTTGCCCAGATACCATGGCCCAAGTTCTTTCCATGGTAGGGATACCCTCACCTGCCCTTACCCCAACCTCCTGCCTGTCTTGTGTCTTTATGATACTATATTTGGACCTTTATTAGAACACTGTGGAATTTCACAGAAAGGGCATCATTCTTCAGGCTTCCCGGGAGTCTTCCTTTCTCCCAAATCCTACACAAAGCCTCCTCTTTTAGGTGAACAACACCAATCTTCAGGATGTGAGACATGAGGAAGCTGTGGCCTCTCTGAAGAACACATCCGATATGGTCTATCTGAAGGTGGCCAAACCAGGCAGCCTCCACCTCAACGACATGTATGCTCCTCCTGACTACGCCAGCAGTACGTACCTATCAGCCCTTGCCCCTCACCCAAAGCTCTATTTCCTGGGTTTAGAAGGGGAAACTATCCATGTCCCTCATTAAGAGAGCAAGTGCAAAGAATAGTGTTCATAACTGAGTCTCAACTGTCAGGTCTCAGCTGTCCCTTGGAGCTCGATATCCTTGGACAAGTCCTTTTAACCTGTTTGGTTTCCTCTTTGGCCCAGAGGACCTAATGATATATGTGCTGCCTTCCTCATAGGATCAAATGAGATCATGGATGAGAAAGCCCTTGGAAAACTGTATTAGGCTACAGAGATGTGAGGGATTATTATTAGTCACACCTCTAGTCATGCCTTTCTTTGTAGACTGCCTTGACTTCAGCTCTTTCTAAGAGTCACAGGAGTGAGCCCAGGATTTAGAAAAGGGACTGCGGAGGAGGAGCCTTGGGTGGGTGGGTGGGGGGTGGATGGAGTGGGGAGGAGCGGTCTGAGGAATCAGCATCTCTTGGTCGTTTTTTGCACCTGAAGTGGGATGTGAGTTGAAAAGTCATTGAAAAGAAGGGAGTGGGATAAATACTTGAATGGAAGGGGGTAATTGCTTGGAACATATCTGAACTTTTGTCTCCCTTTCTTGATCCCAGCTTTTACTGCCTTGGCTGACAACCACATAAGCCATAATTCCAGCCTGGGTTATCTTGGGGCAGTGGAGAGCAAGGTCAGCTACCCTGCTCCCCCTCAGGTTCCCCCGACCCGCTACTCTCCTATCCCCAGGCACATGCTGGTGGAGGAGGACTTCACCAGGTAAGTTCCTCAGCTCTTTCGACCCACCCAGGAGGGCGGGGGCGGGGAGAAGGAGAAGAATCTGTTTCAGGCTGGCGACAGACTTCCTTTAAGTATGACAAAGAAGAGAAACTAGGCCTTCATCACTCCCTGCTGAGAGGTCTGGGGGCTGGATGTCTGCCCTTTGGGGCTCCAGAAGGCAGAGATGGCTGCAAGGACAATTTCCACCATCAGGGGGAGTGCCAAGCGAGTGGCCTAGATCCAAAAGTGGAGTTGGGTTTAGGGTGGGGGGTATGAAGAGGTGGAAGGGCCCCAGGCTTTCCTGCCCTGAGACACTTTGCAGCCCCCTGTGCTACAAACCATTCTGAATAACTGAAAGGCCAAGTAGCCGATGGGATTGGGATTGGTGGGACTCTTGAGAGACTGGCCCTCAGGGGTGCCGCGCAGGGACCTGCCCCTCCCTACCGTGGCGGCGGCGGCGGCGGCAGCTGCAGGCCTGGCGGTGGAACTGGTCGGGCCGGCCAGGATTCCCGGGGACAGGTTTGCGGGGTGGGGCCTGAGAGGCTGTTGGGCCGGCTGCGGTGGAGCCAGAAGGGTAGGCTGTTGGGGGACAACCAGAGGAGCCATGGAGAGGACCCAAAAGTTCTCAGGTTCTGGCTTAGCCCTGGGCTTGGGCTCAGCCTCGGCTTCTGCTTGGAGAAGGGCTTCGCAGAGGTGGGCCTGGCCGCTCATCTCCCTTCGGCATGGAGGGGATGCCAGGTAGGGAGATTATCCTGAAACTGGGAGGGAGAGAGGAGTCGGGCTTGGCACTTGGGGCTCTTCTAAGGAAAGATATCTAGAACCAGTGAAGGTGGTGGGCCTGTAGATTGTGCTGGGAATGAGTTTGTGTATATGGGCAGGTATTTACTCTTATCTTGATGACACTTTGACCATTTAAAGACGGGCTCCTTGAGTGCAGTTGTTAGCTTTAGCCAGATTTTTTATGGCCTTGTCTCTTCTCTTCAGTTAGCCTCTAAGCACCTTTTGGGGATCTGGGATTTCTTTATCTCAGTCCCCCACACGTGTAGCACATGTATACCACATGTTTAGTCCCCCACTCTGCTACACAGTGATAACTGCTGACCAAATCCTGTATGTTGTTGGGAGAAGGTAGGAGGAACAGAGTTGGTGGGTGAAATTTTGAGACTGTAGAGGCACAAGTATAAATTTATATACACATCTTATGGATGGTGAGTACCATCAATCCAGAGCAATTTCACTGCCCATAACTAGCTCACAGGCCCCATCTCACTGGTTGATAGACAGCAGACTCTGGGGAAGAGGAGATCCATTGAGGGGACTCTGAGATTTGGATTCTAGGGTTCAGTGTAAGGGTTTGTTGAATCAAGAGCATCATGAATTGTCCATTGGGAAGTTGATTCCAAGAATTTCGGAAGGAGGAGAAAAGAGGAACCGAAACTTGGCACCTGATACAAAACAGCAACCAAGCAGGTTTCAAGAAAGGAAGGGAGGAACAGGGTATCATACACAGGAACCAAACTCTGATTTTTACAGTGAGTGTGAGTGTTGTTCCAGGCTGACCCTCACAGTAACAATACTTCCTTGTCGCTTTCATATTGTCAATCCTTTCCCACCAGAGAGCCCCGCAAGATCATCCTGCACAAAGGCTCCACAGGCCTGGGCTTCAACATTGTAGGAGGAGAAGATGGAGAAGGCATTTTTGTCTCCTTCATCCTGGCAGGAGGCCCAGCCGACCTGAGTGGGGAGCTGCGCAGGGGAGACCGGATCTTATCGGTGAGACAAAGTTGAGGTGGGAGGATGGGAGGTGTGCCAGTCTAAAATGGAGGAGGGGAATCCTTGCTTCCTGCAAGGAAGGCTTCTTCAGATAAGAGGAGGGCCAAGGACTGGAGAACTTTTAAATTGTCTTCATAGAAATCCTTGAGGAAGAAATAGCCTGTAGATCCTAACCCCGCTTGGCATTTGACTTCCACGATGATAATTATTACACTAGGATATTTTGCCAAATCCTTCAGATCTGATTTTGGCAGAGCAAGTTTGGGCTTTGGGGTAACATATTTAAATAGGCTGAGAGATGGGCTATCCGTGTCTTCTCACTGCTATGACAGAGGACTCTTTCTAGCCTTTGGGGTGGCTCATAGTTACTCTCTTTGGGCAGGTGAATGGAGTGAACCTGAGGAATGCAACACATGAGCAGGCGGCTGCTGCTCTAAAACGAGCTGGCCAGTCAGTCACCATTGTGGCCCAGTACAGACCAGAAGGTAGGATAAAGGAAGGTGGGAAGAAATGATGTGGGGGAAATTACAACTTATAATAAATATTGTCTCTTTCTACCACATGTAGCAAAGCCACTTGGCCAGGTCTCTGCTACCCCAGTGCAGTAACCTCTCTTTTTCCATCTGTGGACAGGGGTTAATTGATTTGGTTGGTTTGGGAGCATTAATCAAAGTTGTGCTCAGAGCCTGCTAGGGGCTGCAGTGCTGCACGAAACCAGTAGTGGGCAGCAGTTTACGGGAAGAAGCACTGAGATTAGGGTGGTTGGAAAAGGGGAGGGGAGGCGAAGGGCTCAGAAGCAAATATCGGGGAATTGTGTGGTATGGAATGGGAGAACAACTCTTAGTTGGACTTCAAGGGTGGATAAAATCCACCCTAAAAGATCTTGCACCAAATTTCTATGACCCCCATTTCTTTCCCCTCATCTAAACGACTAAGAGACCCTTATTCGTGATGAAAAAGCGACACTGTTTTTTGGTGTAAGGGATCTAAAGTGGACTTTCCCCCCCGCCCCCCAGGAGGGGGACTTTCTTTGTACTCTGAGAAAGCAGCACCAGGCTGGGAAGATCAGGCGGGGCCAGTCATGCAAATGAACACATCTGATTGGCTGGGGCAGCCAAGACCCAGGTGTCGAGGTGAGCTGCGGGAAGGCGCGCCCTAGCCTGCCGGCCGGCGGGATAACTATTGGCCGGTCAAACGCAGCCCTCCAACCGTACGCCCCGCCCTCTGACCCAGGCGGAGGGCGGCGGGGTGCCCCTCCCCTCCCCCCTCGGGCCTCGGGCGTCTCCTCCTCCTCCTCTCACCCTCCCCCTCTTCTCCCTCCTCCACTCCTCCCGCGCTCCCCGCTTTGTGTCCGTGGTCTCCCGCGCTGGCCGGAGGAGCTGGCCGGAGCTGGCACTTCCTCAGCACTAGACCTGGACTCCGACCCGGCGCCAGGTGAGGTGGGGCGGACGGGGGTCAGGCCCCTTTACAGTCCCCCCTAGCCTCTCTACAGTTCTGTTCTCAGCCTTTTTCCCAACACTTTGTTTCCAACTCTGCGCTCTCCACCAGTACCTTCGCAGTGTACTACCGGCCCCCTTTCCGAGTTCCTCCTGAGGGTTCCCTCCGGTCCTGAGCTGAGCAATGGGGGAGGGGAGGGTGGTTTCCACTGGGGCCTCTCTGGCTTTCAACTTCTTTGCCATCACCTCCCCTCACCCAGTCTGTGCCCCTTTCGTGCTCCAGAGCTTCAGTCGTGCCAACAGCCTCCTTCCTGCCGGCAGCCGCCTTCCTGCCAGCTGCTGCACCCCACCAGCGCCCTGGTTCCTTTCGTCAGAGGAATGTTCGAAGTCTTCCCATTCCCCCCCCCCCCCACGCATTTCTCCACCCAACCTAGGGGAACAATCGCAGTTGGCTTGAGAGTCTCGTGTCCTCCTCCTCTTTGTTCCGAAGGGTTTAATTCCGTGCCCAACTTCTTTTGCCTCCCCTCCCTTGGTAAGCCTGGCCTTTGTCCCCTAGGCTGCGGCGCCTGGGTTCCTTGAACGCTTAGGCCTGAGGGCCAGTTCCTGAACTGGAGGAAGGGACTGTTACTGGCAGGTGTTTAGTTCGATCAGGAGAAGGGACAGGCTGGGATCCCGGTGACCAAGCGCCCACATTTTTCCTTTGCGCCCCTCCCCCTGAGGTCGAACCCACGGAAAGAGGGCCTGCCACCTTTTTTTGCATGAGGCTTCTCCGATGGGGACTGGATTCAGGGAGGTAACTTTACCAGGAGAGCCTATGGCTCAGAGCTAGTGGGAAAGAGGGATGCAAATACATCCTTGGAGTCATTTCTGTCCACATTTAGCCTTCTGTCTCCTGGCAAAGAATGCACCCTAGGGTTATTGTCTTTATGATGTATAAGAGTGTGGTTTGATCTCAGAACAGGTCATTGGACTTCTTATTAGCAACTAACTAGTTTTTATCCATTTCTTGCCAACAACTTAGTAGTGCAGGTTCTGCAAAGGAAATACTTTTTTGCGTGTATGTGTGTGTAAGAGAAATTGATGTTTCTTTCAGTTTTATTCCGTGTTCTTGGACACAAATGGAAACAATACTGGGAGTCGGTCTGGTGGTGGTATGTTGGAAACTGGTGACTACATATTTCTGTGACTTTTGTTGGGGGAATGCAACTGATTTGTATAAAAAATTGCAAGTTGACTCGGATCCAGAGATTCTTGCAGTTTTCATTGCTCTCTGAGCATTTCTAGAGTTTATAATGTAGGTTGAGGTGCTGTCTTGTGTCAGGTCTTTCTAACACTTGCTCCACAAAGCCTTTCTTCTCTCGAGCTTTAGTTGAATCACTTCTAAGGCAATCTTAGAAAGACTGTTGTCTTAGTGTTGTTTTTTTCTTTTTCTTTACTAAATCCAGCAGGACCCCAACATACAAAAGCTTTGCTTTATTTTGTTTCATTTGAAAGAGGACGCTTAGAATCTGCTTAGAAACTACCAAGCATTCTCCACTCAGGATGTTCTTTGATTAAGTATTTTTTTTAAATAAAGACTCCATATTGATCATTTTGTAAATAAATATACTTCTTTGGGAGATTGCATCAGAGCGGATATTTACAAAATGATTAATCCTAATATATGTCTGTTGGCAAAAATGAGAGACTTTGTATGTTATCTGGCAAGTAAGTGTTCATTATTTAGAATTTTCCCCATAGACAGTAAGAGCTGGAAAAGAGCACTAGAACAACCACAGGAGAGCCAGAATGTGATTTCACTAAGGTCATGAAGGCAAGATGCCCAGGTTCAGCAGTCCATTTAATCCTGAGGTACATCAGTTGGCATACATTATAGCTGTAATAGAGAGACCTAAGACCTAGGCCAGAGTGGAAGAAAAACAGAAAAAGCATTGGAAAAATAAAAGAAGAAAGATTAGGAAAGGAATGTGGGAAAGAAAGATATATAAAGAAGGGAAGGGACTATGTAGAGGCACTGCTGCTGAACTAGTGCAGCCTTTAGCATGAAAGCTTAAAAATAGCTTTGACTAATTATAACAATCAGACTAAGAACATTTTTATGTCTTTATAAATGTCTTTAATGAGATATAAGTCAGATAGCATCCAATTCCCCTGTTTAGGTCCACAGTTCAATGACTGAGAGCATGCCTCTATTGCCACAGAAAATTCAGAAAATTGTCATGACCTTTCTCCTTTTCATGTATAAAAGAGGGCAAACATTGGAAAGGTGGTAGGTTTAGGAGATAGTTTCTTCCTAACGTATTTCCCCTGGACACTTGGGGCTAGATGGCAACTTGGGAATGCTCAAACCTTTAGGTTCTTTTATATACATGGCTTGTTTAATGTGGATTAAAATATAATGAAGCATAGACTATGCCTTTCTGTGGGCTTTGTATCGTGCCTAGTATGGGTGCTTTACAAGTGTTTTTATGATGAAGCTTTGGAAAATATTAAAATATGAATTGAAGTGTCAAATGACAAAGGTACCACAGTGAGAGATGCTGTTTTAATAGTTTCACTCCTGATTGCTGTGGACACAGCAATCTTACCTATTTGCTAAAAATAGCATTATGTTCTTGGGCATATATAATCCTGTTTAAAATTCAGATAGAAAAATTTAAACAACTGGCTCTTGAAAAGTCTCTGTTCCACACTATTCTGAAATAAACAATATTTTTGTGTGATTTGTGGAATTGCTCCAGTAAGGGAAAGATGGGCATGCTATTAGGACATTTTGCAAATTTCCTACATTTCCCTCCTAGATATTGTGTGTCTATCTCTGCTTATACACTTGGCTAGGAGTATTCTGGAAATCCTTTTTGTTTTTAGAGAAGACCCTGATCTCCAAATCAGGGTCAATGACTGAATTGGTCATTGAAGTAGCTAAAATGGGACCTGATCCTTTGTGAGCAGCTTTTTCAACTGAAATGTCAGTGCAGACATGGAGGGGGTACACGGAGATAGAGTGAATTTTTCCATAGTTTATTTTAATGTGTGGGGATAAGCATACTTTCACCATGGAAACATCTTCAGTAAGATCTGGAAGAGTTAGGGAATGGTATTGACAATAATTTGAAAGAATAAAGGGATATTCTCCTCATAATGTTTAAGTATCATCCCTGAGTTTGACAGTGAAGGATATAAATATAAATACTACCCTATCAGCATGATTTTTACCAAGCATTGAGGTGAAACTATATCGAGACAAAAGAAAGTCCTGAAAGTGAAGCTTCTATTGCTATCATAAAAGAAGCATATACTGTGAATGATTTGAAAGCAGCTAGTATTTGTCTCTATGTCCCCACCATCTAGTCTGGAGCCTGGCACATAGTTGTTGAATTGTTGCATTATCTGTATCTTCTAGATATGTTTGTCAGTATTGTCAAGGTATTTCCCTTGGGACTGATGTTATTGTCCCCATTTTATAAATGAGGAAAATGAAGGTCTGAAAAGTTGAATCACTTGTTCAGGGTCAAACAGCAAGTAAGGGGCAGGATCCACATTTGAGGGCAGATTATTATTATTTTTTGTCGGTCGTGGGGCCTGAACTCTGGGCCTGGGCGCTGCCCCTCAGCTCTTCAGCTCAAGGCTAGCACTCTACCACTTGAGCCACAGCGCCACTTCCGGTTTTCTGGTGGATTATCCAAGATAAGAGTCTCACAGACTTTGCTGCCCCAGCTGGCTTTGAACCAACCTCCTTAGATCTCAGCCTCTTGAGTAGCTACGATAAAGGTGTGAGCCACCAGTGCCCAGCTTGAGGGCAGATTTTATGTGAACTTTGGATCCAGGTTTTTTGTTTTTTTGGGTTTTTTTTTGCCACTAGTCTACACTGCGGTTAGCAGCTGTAAGCCCCCTTTTCCTACCCAGATATATCTGAAAAGATATATCAGCAAAGATACCACCCCCAAATCTCAGCATTTTTTGTCCGGATGCCCACAAACTGCTGCTCCAAAAGAAGTGGGAGCAGGGCATGGTAACTGTTAGAAGCCCAAGAGAGAATTTCATTTTAGTTTTTATTTTTCGTGCTGGGCACTATCCCTTAGCTTTTCTGTCCAAGGCTAGCACTCCCACTTGAACCACAGCTTCACTTCTGATTTTTGGTGGCTAATTGGAGATTAGAGTCTTAGGGACATTCCTGCCTGGCCTAGGTTTGAACAGGTGTAAGCCATAGGTATCAGGCCTAAGGGAGCCTTTCTCCTGTAGAAGGAAGTGCCTTTACTACAGAGAGTGATACTGTGAGTGTGTAGGATTCCCCGGAGGAGCCAAAAGGTGGGAGCAAGTTTGCTTGACTTAATAGCAAATGTATGCATACCTAAGAATATTAATGTAGTAAGTAGGCATTTCTCATTTCTTCAACAGAAATGGAGTTGTATTTTTTTTTCTTTTGTTGCAGTGCTGGGGATGGAACACAGGGCCTCCTCCATGCAAGGGCTTTAGCACTGAGTTCCACCCTGAGGCTTGTCAATTCATTTTTTTTATGACCTTAACAGTTCATTCATAAGGTTATACACGCCTGTGGGTTTTAGAATGTTCACAGTGTACAATTGATTTTTAAATTTTTCCAAATTGATTTTTAAAATTTTACTATCGCTTTATCACCCTGAAACTTCCCCATCCCCTTCAATCCTAGATAGCCAGCCACAAATCTCTTTTCTGACATTATGGATTTATATTATGAATATTTCATATAAATAGAATCATATAGTATGTGTTCTTTTGGGGCTGACTTTCACTTAGCATGAGATTGTTACCATTCACCGTAAAAATCAATAATAATATATCAACAATTCATTTTTATGGCTGAATAATATTCCATTATATGCATATATCATATTTCATCAGTTGAAAGACATTGAGTTGTTTCCACTTTGGGACTATTATTAATAATGCTTTATGAATATCAGGGTACAAGTTTTTTTTTATTAGTGTGTGTGTGTGTGTGTGTATGTGTGTGTGTGTGTGTGTGTGTGTGTGTGTGTGTGTGTGTGTGTGTGTTGGTGCTGTGGCTTGAACTCAGGTCCTGGGTGCTGTCCCTGAGGTTTTTGTGCTCTACCATTTGAGTCACAGTTCCATGTCCAGCTTTTTAGTGATTAATTGGAGATAAGATTCTCACTGAACTATCCTGTGAACCTTGATCCTTAGATCTCAGCCTCCTGAGGAGCTAGGATTATAGGTATGAGTCACTAGTACGTATGTTAGTTTTTTGTTTTGTTTTGTTTTTTGTCAGTCGTGGGGCTTGAACTCTGGGCCTGGGTGCTGTCTTTCAGCTCTTCAGCTCAAGGCTAGTGCTCTACTTCCTTTTCTGAGTTGTTTATTGGAGATAAGAGTCTCATGGACTTTTCCTACCTGGGCTGGCTTTGAACCACAATCCTCAGATCTCAGCATCCTGAGTAGCTAGGATTACAGACGTGAGCCACCGGTGCTGGGCATGTTAGTTTTTGTAATGATATTTCTACACATGTATCCATTCTGTCATGATTAACCTCTTCACCCCCTTTATCATACTCTTCTATCTCACTCCCTTTTCTTAAAACAACTGCAATAGGTTTCATTGTTCTATTTTCATACATGCAAAATAAACTGCTTTGACTGTATTCATCCTCTTCCTGCACCCGCCCCCCATTCCTAGCCTGTTTTACTTTCCTGTCATTCATTTAGTATATAAGTTTTTGCATGGACATATGCTTACATTTTTCTTGAATACAACATTCCTTTAGGTAAACTTGCTGGGTCATATGGCTACACCATGTTTAACCTGGCCAGGCTGCTTTCCACAAGGTCTGTGCCATTGCATATTTCCACCAGCAGTGAGTGAACACTCCACTTTCCACATCCTCCTCAGCACTTGTTAGTGTCAGTCTTTTTTATTCCAGCCATCCTGGTAGGTGTAAATACTTCACTATGGTTTTGCATTTCTTCATGGCTACTAATGAGCGGGGATGGGGAAGTTTCAGGGTGATAAAGTGATAGTAAAATTTTAAAAATCAATTTGCTTATTGTTCATAGTTCAGTTTTGCTCTTTTGGTCCCCTAATTTGGTTCTCACTTATTTCCAAATTGACTCCAGAGCTGAGCAAGCCAACTGTATTATTCTTCAAATGATTAGAAGGACCAGAAGAAGAACCATCTCTCCTATATCTGTGTTGCTTGAGGGTTTTAGGGCTTGAGTGTAGTTTTAACTAGAAATGCTGACCTGGCAAAAATGATAGGACCCACCTTTTCCCCTGGAACCAGCTTATTGAGATTTAATTCATATACCATATAACAAATGCACCCATTTAAAATGTACATCTCAGCGGCTTTTAGAATTTCCGGTTAACTGTCACCACAATCAATTTTAAAACATTTTTTTGTCAGCCCCAAAGGAAGCATTGTCCCCATTAGCAGTCACTTCACATTTCACTCCACTCCTCCCTCCCTTAGCCCTAGGCTACTAATCTACTTTCTGTTTCCCTAAAGTTGCCTCTTCTGGCTAATTCATATAAATGAAATATTTGTGGCCCTTTGTGCCTGGCTTCTTTCCCTTAAGTGTAATGTTTTCCAGGTTCATCCATGTTGTAGCATATCCCCTTATTTTCATTTGGGGTTGTACCATTTTTGTATATGCATTCTTGTGCTGATGGACATAATAGGTCATTTCCACCTTTTCCCTACTGTGAATCCCTCTGCTGTGAAGGCTCGTAGACAACTTCCTGTGTAAATAAGTTCATTCAGTTCTCTTGAGTTCCCATCTAGGTGCAGAATTGCCCAGTCATAATGTAACAACAGACAAAATTTTTCCCAAGTGGCTCCACCCTGTCAGGCTCACCTTGTTTTATAAACTGAGCTTAATTCTTTACAGATTTGTCCTCTGCAGCTTCAAGTGTATGTTGTCTTGGGCTTTTCTCTATCAGAGTGTAACTCAAGGACATTGTAGTTAGATTTGGCACAATATTCTGAACTTAGCTAGACAGGTGTTTTCATGCCCTGGCAGGCAGTTCAAGTCAAAGTCCTAGGAGTTTTGGTATCTGTAAAATATCCATTTCTCTATTCTGATGGGGCAGAATAAAAAGAATAATATATAGTAATGAGAATGAATTCTTTTTTTATGTAATTATAGCTTTTTAGGGTTTCCTTCTAATTTAATGTATTGCTTGTTGAATGTTGCTTTGTTTAAAGGTTTACCCTTATATTTGACAATAGGATAATTATTTTGTTGTTTTAGAGGACTAGTAGAAGTAGAGTTATTTGGGTCTACCAGTGTCACTGAAATTTTAAAAAATATATTGTTTGTTCTTCTTTTGTATAAGCATATATCTTAGATATCTACATAGATATCTATATATAGATATTTGTCAGAGAAGCCAAGGCCTTGGGTTCAATTTCTGAATTTAAGTAGATGAATGACCCTACTTTAGTTAGTCTACTTCTTAGGGGCTCAGTTTTCTGACCTGTAAAATTAAGGGACTATGCAGAATGATCATTGATGTGGTTTTCTACCTGAACTCATGTATTAGGTAAGTAGAAATGAGTTATGAATTTAGTTTACTAATTTCTTTCTTTTTTGTTGTTGTTGGTTGTGGATCTTGAACTCTGGGACTGGGCGCTGTCCTTGTGCTCTTCAGCTCAAGGCAAGCACTCTACCACTTGCGCCACAGAGTCATTTCCAGCTTTTTTCTGTGTATGTGGTGCTGAGGAATCAAACTCAGGGCCTCATGCATGCAAGGCAAGCACTCTACCACTGAGCCACCTTCCAGCCCCTACTAATTTCTTTTTTACCTAGACTCTTATTAAATCATTCAGTCTTGAACTAATAGCAGTCTTGTTTTAATAAGGGTCTTGTCTTTCCCTCATCTTTCCTCTTGATATGGTCTTCTGTTTATTTTTCATTGAATTTAGATACCTTTTAAAGGCAAAGGCCCTAGGAGTTTTTTCAGTTTTTGTACTTGATGAAATTGAGTGATAAAAATTGATTAGACTAAAGGAAGAAAATTAGCATATTTATATAAATACATATTGTAGGCATCAGGATTTCCAAAATGAAAAACATTTTTGCAAGTCTAGGGTTATTAAATTCCAGACTGGATTATTGACAGTTTTTATGACCTTGCTTTCAAAAGGTCAAACAAGTCACCCACATAAAATTTTCTCAGTTGACAAGGTGGCTGGACTATGAAAGTATATCTGTGTTTCAATAAGGCATTGACAAGACTGCTTTGGTTCATTTTTGTGTAAAATGACTAGGTGATAATGGCCTTAATATATTTATGTGGATTCATCTAGAACTGGTTGAATGGATAGCACCAAAGTAACATAATGGGCCAAGAGCAGTGTGGAAAGAAGTTTCTAGTGCAAGTATACCATAACTTAGTCCTTGGGTCCACCTTGATGTGTCTTCTAATAGCCTCCCCATCTCAACTTGAATATTTATTTTCTCCTGGATGCAAAGTATTACAGACATACAAAATTGGAAAAAACAAAAATACAAGGTAGAAAATTTTCAAACCATCTGTAAAATGAACTAAAGAGATAAATATTATATGTATTTTTCCAAACTTTTATATATTTATATCTTATAAAATACATATCATATTATATATGATTATATATCATATATTATATATAATCATATATAATATATATTATATGTATGATTATATATCATATAATATGTCTCTATTTTACTAATGGGTTAGTAGCCAGATGTGGTGGTACATGCATGTCCAGCCAACATTCCAGAGGCTGCTATAGTAAGACCTTGTCTCAATAAAGATGAGGTGATTGTACTGAAGAAGTTTCATATTTTTTTCCATTAACTTCACCTATGTAATGAACATTTTTCCAGATTAGTATATGTTATTTGAAAAAATTGTTGCAATATTTAAATAGCATTTTATCCTGTTAGTGGTTGTTGGCATTTTGGTTCTTTCAAGTATTTTGATTTTATATATCTTTGATGATATACTTGTACATGGATTTTTATGAATCTACCATTTCTTCAGGATAGAGTCCTTTAAGTGGAATTCTTAGGTCAGAGGGTATGAGCAATGTTTAAGGCTTTTGATGTATTTTTGTCGAATTGGCTTTCACATCTGCTAGGAGTGGAAAAGAATGATTATTTTTATTTTTGTAAATATTTTAATTGTTATTATAAAGGTGATATACAGAGGGGTTATGGTTACATAAGTCAGATAAAGAGTACATTTATTTTGGACAATCTCACCCCTTCCCTTGCTCCCTCCCAGGTTTTCCTTCCTATCCCCACCCATAAGTTGTATAGTTCATTTTCCACATAGTGTCTAGTGAGTACCACTGTTGCATTTGTTCACTCTTAAGATGTTTATTTTAAGATTCTCCACAGGGGCTGGGAATGTGGCTTAGTGGTAGAGTGCTTGCCTAGCATGCATAAAGCCCTGGGTTCAATTCCTCAGAATCACATAAACAGAAAAGGCTGGAAGTGGCGCTGTGGCTCAAGTGGTAGAGTGCTAGCGTGAGCAAAAGGAGCTCAGGGACAGTGCATAGGTCCTGAGTTCAAGCCCCAGGACCACAAAAAAGAAAAAAAAGATTCTTAACAATATGGACTATTTTTAAAGAAGACCTCTGAAAATTTGATAGGAAAATATTATTTATTTAGTTAGTTTTTTTTGAATAAAGATTTTGCTAATGTAGCCCAGGCTGGTCTTAAACTTGCTATCCTCTTGAGTACTTTGTTTATAGGTGTGCACTATCATGCCTAGTAGGCTTGCCTCTTCTCATTTATTTCCCTAATAGAGTGAGTTTATTTATTTTTACTGATATATAGAAATTCCAATATACTTAGAATATTGATTCTTTGTAGATATATGTCAAAGACTTTTCCCAGGTTGTGGTTGCCTTTTGTTATTTATTTATTTTCAGTGATGAGTATTGAAGTCAGTGCCTTGAGTATGCTAGGTGTATAGCAATCAAACTATACAGCCAGTTTTTGCTTATATTTTATGTTTTTATATATTCAGATCTTCCAGTGTTTCTGTTCTTTTTTTAGACCAAGGTCCTCAAATGTAGTACAGACTGGCCCTGAACTTACTAACTCTTTCCTCTATCTCCCAAATACTAGGATTACAGATACATCCTATAATGCCCATCTTTCTTTCAGTGTTTTATGTGTAGTTTTCCTCTTTCCATAGATTTAGAAGGGCCTTTTCTATCCTAAAAGCAGATTAAAAACTTACTTGTGTTTTATTTTACTTAATGTTGTTGTTTTATATTTATGGAGTATATTTATGATGTAAACTAGTATACTTACTTAATTTCTGCTCCAAATGTTAATGAATTATCTCAGTATCATTTATTAAATAATCCATCACAGCCTTGCTGTGCTGAAGAGCCACTCTTATTAAAAATAAAATTATTTTACACACACATGATTTGGATTTTAAGTTTCTTTATTTTATTTATTTTTATTTTTATTTTTCAAGTAAGGGGTAGGTTTATTCAGTAGACTTGCTGGGACCAGGGAAAGGCCTGAGAAAGACCTGGGAAAAAGCTGGGAAAGAGACCTGGGAAAGAGAGAGAGCTGGGAAAAGACAGAGCTGGGAAAGAGACCTGGGAAAGAGCAGGGAAAGAGAGAGCTGGGAAAGATCTGGGAAAGAGAGCTGGGAAAGCTGAGAAAAAGAGAGCTGGAAAGAGAGAGAGCCGGGAAAGAGAGAGAGCCGGGAAAGAGAGCGGATTTTAAGTTTCTTATTTTGTTCTGTACTATCTTACTGTGAATCTATTACTAAAGATGACCACAGGTTTTTGACAGCTAAACTAGAGGTATTTTTCTTAAGGTTTCATTTAATTAGTTCCTTCCACAGAAACTTGACCTAAAGGTGACTCAGTTGCTACTTGCAATGAAGATTGTCAGAGTTTGTGATTCTGTGGGAGTAACTATTATGGGAAACATTTAAATCAAAACCCTCTTGTCTTGGTAAAACAGAAATTGGTTACAAAATTGCTCAAATTAGCAAGAGGTGTGTGTTTTTGTCACTATGTTCTATCATCATTGTTAAGTAGATTGTTTTGAAAAAGGATGCTCATCACTTAGCAAGAAACTGGTGTAATTCTGCCTTCATATTTATGTTTTCTACATGAGGTATTTTGTTTGGGGGTTGGCTTGGCATATACTTTAGCTTAGGAGTTAAAAGGTTTCTTAATCTTACATTCAAAAATGGTGTATAAAATTCCTTTGAAATAGAGGAAAGCTTTTACCTTGATCTACTGGGTGAAATGGAGGCAGAAGCACCATTATTAGCATATTTTCTCTAAGCTTGACATGAAATCAAGGTACTTTCTTTTGTGTCAGTCCTGGGGCTTGAACTCAGGGCCTGGGTTCTGTCATTGAGGGTTATTTTTAAAATTTATTTATTTATTTATTTTGTCAAAGGATAGCACTCTACCACTTTAGCCACAGTTCAAGTGATTTTTTGGTAGTTAATTGGAGGTAAGAGTCTCACAGACTTTCCTACCTGGGCTGGCTTCAAACCCCAATTCTCAGATTCTTAGCCTCCTGAGTAGCTGGGAATACAGGCATGAGTTACTGGTGCCTGATAGTCATTTCAGACAAGATGGCTGAATGTAACAAACTTATATACTACTTTATACATCAATTTGTCTAGCAGCTACCACTTCCTGCATCTTCACTATGGTTTTTGGGAGTCAGAACAATCAGTTGATAGGAATATGTTGGAGTTTTAATGGCATGCTGATCTAGTATGTCTTATTTTTTTTTTATTTTATCCCCATTATCCTTCAGGGTGTTATCTAGGACCTTGGCTGTGTGTATGAGCGTGTGTGACTGTGACTGAGGAAGTACATTGTGACTACAGGGTTCAGAATAGTGGCAACCAGGTTTCTCTGTTCAGGGTTAGTCATAGGTCTTACCCATTGTTCTAAAAGTAGATACAAAATTATTTTTAAGCAGTATTTGCCCATGTTGAAGCTTGTTTGCTACTTTTCTGCTTTCTCACATAGCTTGAATAATTTGTTGTTTTTTTAATGTACTTATTGATTTGGCATTGCTTTGGGCCAGTCTACAATTATTTCCAGATAGTAGATTTTCCTCTTCTATGGTATGTTAAACAACTTAGACGAGTCCTAGGTTCAATTCCTTATGAAACTGGTTTGTTACAAAATCATGTCATGATTAGAAGGGACTTTAGAAATTGTCTAATTTTAGACATGTTGAGTTCTTTAAGTAATAATTATGGTCTTCTGAATTATTTTTGTAGAGCTGTTGAGTTCTTTAAGTAATAATAATAGTCTTCTGAATTATTTTTGTGGAGGTAAGTTTGTAATTCCAAGAACTGTTTTGCTATTTATTTTGCAATTCATATACACCATAGAAACAGGTACCTTGATGGACTTAATTTACTCTCAGTTCCACTCATTTCTTTTGAAGATAGAAGCCACAGTGTTGGGATAACAGCCTGTAATTTAAATACATACAGAGGTTTTATCCTCTAAAGGTAACTATCAAAAACTAAAGCAATTCATACTCATCAAAATCTGTGCCTCCAAGGCCAGGCATAGTGCCTCACACTTGTAATCCCAGCTACTTAGGAGGTAGAGATTGGGAGGATTTAAGTTTGAGGCTGCTTGAGGCAAAAAGCACAAGACTGTATCTGAAATATAAAACAAAAGGGGGAAGGCGATTGCATGGGATGGGACCTCAAGGTCAGGAAGTTATAGTTCTGTATTTTCCTTTATTTTTATTTGCATCCTTTTTTCACAACCTATGCATCTGAAGTCTGCATCCAGTGGTCTCCCCAGTGTCTTTGTCATCTCTCAATTTGATAGACATGGCCTTTATTGTCTTGTAGCTTTTCCTCCTTAGACCTTCACTCAAATTATTGGTAATCTCTGATGCATGCAGAATAAGTGCTTTCTTCCTGCCATTTGTTTCTTGTCTGAACATTTTCCTGCCCTTGCCTAGCAAGATTGAAGTCCTGAGTTCAAATCTCAGTATAGCCAAAAAAAAGTCTGTGTCTCCCTTGTGAGACTGTAACTTGGCAAATGAAGGATATATGAATTTGAGATTTGAACATCTGTATTTCCCTAAGAATTAATGAGACTTTTGAGTAGCTGTTGATTTATTTATTTTATTTTTTATTGTTTTGGTCAGTTGTGGGGCTTGAATTCTGGGCCTGGGCGCTGACCCTCAGCCCTTCAGCTCAAGGCTAGCACTCTACCACTTGAGCCACAGCACCACTTCCAGTTTTCTGGTTGTTAATTGGAGATAGGTGTCTCAAGGACTTTAATTGCCTGACTGGCTTTGAACCAAGATCCTCAGATCTCAGCCTCCTGAGTAGCTAGGATTACAGGGATAAGCCACTGGTGCCTGGCTTGTTGATTTATTTTTGAGTGTATAGCTAAACAAAACACGAACCATTATTCTCCATGTCTTTCCTACTCAGTGATTGCATGGGACCATAAGGTCAGGAAGTTGTAGTTCTGTATTTTTCTTTATTTTTGTTTGCATCCTCTGATTGCTCTTGTCACAACCTATGCATCTGAAGTCTGCATCCAGTTGTCTTCCCAGTGTCTTTGTCATCCCTCAATTTGATAGACATGGCTTTTATTGTCTTGTAGCTTTTCCTCCATATACCTTCACTCAAATCATTGGTAATCTCTGATGCATGCAGAATAAGTGTTTCTTCCTGCCATTTGTTTCTTGTCTGAACATTTTCCTGTCCTTAATCAAGTAGGACCAAATAAATTTAGAATAGATTGAGAACCTGAGCACCTTTCAATTTATCCAAGTTCCTAACAAATGATATTTGTTAGTTTGAAAAAGCAACTTTTTTCCTTCACGTCAAGAAGGGAGGTGGATTTCAGAGCAAAGTAGTAGAGGAAAAATGGGTTTGCAGGCATGGGTATGTGTGTAGCTTGCACTGGTGATCCCAGGACTTTCAGTCCCCTTTGGTGCATTATTGAGCAGTTAAAAGTGCCTTGAAACAAACCTCTGACAGATCTGTGTTTTGCAGAAGTGGTTTGTGGTTTTGTTGGGCAATTTTTAGCATGTTTGGCTGGGTAGAAGGAGAAAGTGTATGTTATTTTTTCTTACATTTGTTTCTGAAGAGCCAGAATTTGAGAATTGTGGTTTGTCTAGTCAGATCACCATTTTGAATTAGCACATTGAATAGATGTATAACTCAACAAGGGTACAGTTCACCACACTAAACTTTGAGAAAGAAACAAAAGCCATGTTATGGAGCAGTTTATAGCTTAAAAAGAAAATTTTGAGCTCTAGATTTTATTTTAATTAATTACTTTCTGTGGCATGGGTGTAGACTCAGAGGTCCAAACATGCTAGGAAAGAGCTATACTCTGTCAGCAAAGGTGCTAGGTTTTAAAAGGGCCTGGGAGTAGGGGGAGGGTCTAGAAATCCTATAAGATGAAGAATTGTTAAGGAATAACAATATTTAATTTGGATTGAGATAGCTTATTCTGAAGACATAATGCCCATTCTCTGTTATGGCTGATATTTTATTTGTTGTTGTTGGTTGTGGGGCTTGAACTCTGGGCCTGGATACTGTCCCTCAGCTCTTAAGCTCAAGACTAGTGCTCTACCACTTGAGCCACAGTCCCACTTTTGGTTTTCTGAGTGGTTTATTGGAGATAAGAGTCTCACGGACTTTCCTGCCCAGGCTGACTTTGAACAGCCATCCTCAGATCTCAGCCTCCTGAGTAGCTAGGATTACAGGCGTGAGCCACCATCCCTCGGCCCATGGCTGATATTATTTTACCTCTAGCTGGTCTTTCAGAAATTACTAATTGTGGGGCTGGGAAGGTGGCTCAGTGGTAGAGTGCTTGCCTTGCATGCCTGAGGCCCTGGGTTCGATTCCTCAGCACCATATAAGCAAAAAGAAAAAAATCCGGAAGTGGCGCTGTGGCTCAAGTGGTAAAGCGCTAGCCTTGAGCTGAAGAGCTGAGGGACAGCGCCCAGGCCCAGAGTTCAGGCCCCACAACCAGACCTTCCTCCCCCCCCCCCCCCCCCGCCAAAGAAAAAGAAATTACTAATTGTAATTTCTCAGAAAACACTGAGAAGTAGTTGTTGATCTTTTCTCACTCTACCTCCAACTAGATACCAGTTTTTTTTCTCCTTTAGCTTCAGGGTATTAATTGATTCTTGTCCTTTCTTTCTGTATTCAATGTCCCATGGTACATTAGCCTTTGAAATGAATGTCTAATAACAGAATGGCTTCCTGGTCTTTATTGTCACTCCCTCTGTCTTCCCAAACCTAGTTCTAATTGTATCATGTTTCTATTGTAACAGTGGTTCCCATAGGCCAGTAAGAAAAATCCTTTTGAAAGTGTTTATAATTTGCTTCCCTATCTCCTGTGCTCTTTGTATCTTCTCCTCTTGTCTCATTGTAGTCTTGGAACCCTCCAGACTTCTCTAGCTTTTAGATTTGTCTCATCTTCAGGGAAACCTTTGTTGAAGCCTCTCTTTCCTCCCTTGTAGATTTGGTCATCCTGTTAGGTTCTACTTTAGCATTTTTTTCTTCATAGTAGTTTAGTTACTATTATATTCCTAGCAGCTAGCACAGTGGGCCCCACACACTCAATAAATATTTGAATAAGACAAGGCATGAACAAAACTTCTGGGATGAGGAAAGAAAGGTGTTAAATGACATGAAGACTATCAGGCAATGGAGAAAATTCCAGGAGCTGAGAATAAACGGTACATATAGATGAATTCTTTTGAAGGACTCCAGGCTTGCTAGTTCAAGAGAATATGTGTTATGAGAGATCAGTAGGTAGATAAGCATGGGGATAGTTATACTAGACCTTGAAAGTTTAGATGAGATATTAAGGTCAGATTATTTAGCTGCTTGGATAGGAAGATGCTATAAGCTATAAATAGGAGTTTGGGGATGGTTAAATTAGAATCTTTTTTGGGGGGGGGTCCAGTCATAGGGCCTGAACTCTGGGCCTGGGCGCTGTCCCTCAGCTCTTCAGCTCAAGGCTAGCTCTCTACCACTTGAGCCACAGCACCACTTCCAGCTTTTGTCTTTTTTGCTTATGTGGTGCTGAGGAATCGAATTCAGGGCCTCATGCATGCAAGGCAAGCGCTCTACCACTGAGCCACCTTCCCAGCCCTAAATAAGAATGTAAAGTTGGGAAAGAATTTGGAAACTAGGGGCACATAATAGACCTAGAAAATAGTTGACATAGTATGACCTACATCAAGGAAAGAGGTAGTGGTGGTCTCAGATAAAACAGTTAAGACAGTGGTGTGGTGGCCATGGTCACTTGAGCCCAGAACTTCCAGACAGGATTGAGCAAAATAAAGCCTTGTATTATAAGAAAAATAAATAAACCAGTCAAGAGAAAATTGAGAGGCAAAAATCAACAGAAAGGCAATGGCAAAGAAAGAAAAAGACAGATTGAGGAAGTAATTAGAGGGAAAACAGCAAAGTTTGAAGAAACACACTGGTTGTGACAAGAGAGTATGTCGTTTTTAGAATGGGAAGTAATGACATGAGGAAGAAAGACTCGGTTTTCAGGTATCGGGGAGGACAGAGTGGTCAAGTAAATGCTTACAGAGGTAGATGGAGTATCTAAACATAGAATCAAGAAATAGCACCAGCAGCTCCACCTACCAGAAGAAAATCTTGGCTTCACTTTTGTATAACCAAAAAGATCATTAGAGTGCATTTCTCTAATCAGCAGATCAATCTGTCTACAAAAATAAATTCTGCCTCTACTTCTTCAGAAACTGAAATGCTCCTGGAAGCATTAGAATAGCAGTTTATCCTCTGAACTTACAATGAGAAAGTCTTCAGAATGGCTACAAAATGGTGGGGTTCAATTTGGTAGTTTCATTCAAAAAGTTTAACATTTTTGTGGTGTTATGATTGAACCAAGGGTCTTTATATGTGATAGACAATTGCTGTACTACTGACCTACACCTCTGGCCTCATAATTTTATTTTATTTTATTTTATTTTATTTATTTATTTATTTTTTTGTTGGTCGTGGGGCTTGAACTCTGGGCCTGGGCGCTGTCCCTCAGCTCTTCAGCTCAAGGCGAGCGCTCTACCACTTGAGCTACAGCGCCACTTCTGGTTTTCTGGCCTCATAATTTTAATGTGCATTGACTTTGCAGTTTCACTTCTAGAAACCAATGCTACAGATATGTTCACACAATTATATAATACAGCATTGATTGTATTATTAAAATTGTAAAAATTTAAATGTACATCAATCAGGATAGGACTGAATAAATTATGAGGTACCCATAACCATAGGATAGTTTGTAGCTATTTAAAACATGAAGTATCTATACTGACATGGATGGGTACCCATGACATATCAGATAATTAAAAAGGTATATATGTATGACTGTGTAAGTTGTGAATACATGTACATAAATTATTTATGCATGGAAGTAAGCCTGAGATATGTACTAATAGTGATTACTACTGGGTAGTAGATTGTTTTAAGTCAAGGTCTGGGGATCGTAGCCTATCACCCCCCAAAAAATACATTTGTTTTTTTGGATCAGGTCGTGGGGCCTGAACTCTGGGCCTGGGCGCTGTCCCTCAGCTTTTCAGCTCAAGGCTAGTGCTCTACCACTTGAGCCACAGCACCACTTCTGGCTTTTTTTTTCTGCTTATGTGGTGCTGAGGAATCGAACCCAGGGCCTCATGCATGCAAGGCAAGTGTTCTACCACTGAGCCACCTTCCCAGCCCCCAAAAATACATTTTTAAAATGTATTAATTTGTTTGTGATTACTATGGTTTGAATTCAAGGATTAGGCCCTCTCCCTTAGCTTTTTCACTAAAGGTTGGTGCTCTTCCATTTTAGCCACAGCTCCACTTCTAGCTTTTTGATGGTCAAATGGAGGTAAGAGTCACTCCAATTGTCTGCCTGGATTGGCTTCTGGCTTTTGGCTTCAAACCATCAACTTGAATTCTAGAGAAACTGATTTCTAGAGAATCAATTTAAAATATTTAATATGTCTAACACGGTTGTTGAACTCAGGACCTGGGCACTGTCCCTAAGCCTCTTTATGCTCAAGACTAGCACTCTACCACTGAGCCAGAGCATCACTTCCAGTTTTTGAGCTGTTAATTGGAGCAAAGTGTCTCACAGTGACTTTCCTGCCCAGGCTGGCTTTGAACTGCAATCCTAAAATCTAAGCCTTCTGAGTAGCTAGGATTACAGGCATGAGCCACCGGTGCCCAGCTCTGGTTATGCTCTTTTGGACTCATTTCTCTCTCTGATTAGCAGCTGGTAACATGGAAGGAAGAAGCAAAGGATGACTCATAGTGGATATCTTTGTGTGTCACAAATGGTTGGGTTTGTGTGAATGAGAACAAATGAATAAAGTGCAGTTTAATAGACTTGAGATTTTAGTAATAAGCAGTCCTTTAAGTAGCCTATTTGAAGTGGGCCCTCTCAGTTGGAAGCTGGTCAAGTGGGCTTCCTACACAGTGACTTCAGCCTAAGTGCTGCCCTCCAGCAATGACTATGTCAGTCTGGTAAGTAGAGGGGAACAGAAAACCTTGTGAAATTTTAAAATTCAGATTTTTCTCAACAATAAAAATCATTTAGAGGCTAGCACTGGTGGCTCAAACTTGTAATCCTAGCTACTTGTTAAAATGAGATTGGAAGGACTGTGGTTCCAAACCAGCCCAGTCCTTGAGAATCCATCTCAATGGACCATGGTTGGACACAATGGGGAACCCTGCCATTCCAGAAATAATGGCAAGCCTAAAATAGGTGCACTCCAGGCTTAAGCCGTGGAAGGAAGCAGACACTATCTCAAAAATAACCAGTGAAAGCTGGGTACCAAGAGGCCCACACCTGTAATCCTCACTGCTTAGGAGACAGATCTGAGGATCAAAATTTGAAGTCAGCCCAGGCAGAAAAGCCCCTGAGACTCTTTTTCTCCAATTAACTACAAAAAAAATCTGTAAGTAGAGCTGTGACTCAAATGATAGAGCAAAAGAGAAAGCCAAACAAGAGCACAAGGCCCTGAGTTCAAGTCCCAGTATCAGTGTGCATATACACATGTGCACACACAGCTGGAGGTAGGGTCCAATGATGGAGGACTCTGGGCTTCCAGGCTCTGAGTTCAAACTCTAGTACCACTAAATCTGGTCATTATATTTTTTTCTTTGTTGTACACTGTCTGTTAATTGGATGCCCAGTGTGAGTTATTAACATCTCAAAAGGGTGTTTAAAATGTAAACCATAGGGGGGAGGAGGGAGGAGTTGAGGAGGTGGGGAGGGAAGGGATGGTAGGGGAAAAACGGAGGGGGCAACAATGCTCAATAGGAAATGTACTCATTACCTTACTCATGTAACTGTAACCCCTCTGTACAGTATCTTTACAATAAACATTTTTTAAAGAATTTGCTCAACATACAAAAAAATGTAAACCATAGGTGCAGCAATTAACCCCAAGAACAAATCTAAATGGGAGTTCTTCTTGACTACCTTTGCAAACCAGCAGTGAAACTGAGAGCTATCAGTTAAATAAACCATTACGTTTATTAGTTTGAGAACAGCAGCTTCAACTTGGACAGCTTTCTACATTGTTCCTCATTTACCCAGCAGTCATTTAGTCCAAGGCTGCTCTGTGCTTAATGAACATTAGATAACTCTACAAATAGAAACTAGAGACTGATAAGTAGCCAGAACTCTGGGGGGCGGGAGGTATCATCCGAGTGGGAAAATAGTGAATAAAATACAGTTTAATAAACTTCAAATCTTAGTAGTGCATGTTAAAACAAAGACTGAATTCTTTAAAACAATACTTTTGTTCTCTTTCTGTGGCTTATTTTAAGTGGGTCTCTGACCCGGAATTATCAACCTTAAATTAGGATGTTTGAGGAAATGGTGGTTTAGGTTTATTTTTAATTTTTTTAAAGGATTTTTTTGTCGGGTCGTGGGGCTTGAACTCTGGGCCTGGGTGCTGTCCCTGAGCACTTCAGCTCAAGGCTAGTACTCTACTACTTGAGCCATAGCACCACTTCCAGTTTTTTGGTGCTTAACTGAAGAGTCTCATGGACTTTGCTGCCCCTGCTGGCTTTGAACCACAATCCTTATATCTCAGCCTCCTGAGTAGCTAGGATTACAGGCATGAATCATTGGCGCCTGGCTGTCGGTTTTTATTTTAAGGATTTTATTTTTTGGTCAGTCCTAGGGCTTGAACTCTGGTCTTGGGTTCTAGCGCTCTACCACTTAAGCCACAGCGCCACCTCCAGCTTTTCTTCTGTGTATGTGGTACTGAGGAATCGAACCCTGGACTTCATGCATGCTAGGCAAGCACTCTACCACTAGGTCACATTCCCAGTCCTGTTTTAAGGATTTTTAAAGAAATGTAGTTACTAAGTGACTGCCATGACCTACTGGTAAGTTGGAGTTCAGCAGGCAAGTCAGTTCCAAAGAAGTTTCAGGAGTGGAGAAATAGGTTATGGATAGACTGGGTAACTTTTGTTCTGGGTTATAAGCAGAGTCCTTTTATACATCTTTCTTGTTGTGTGTGGTTCTTCCTTCATGAGTGAGTTTCAAGGAGAGCCAGAAAAGAAGGACCAAGAAATGATGAAACCCACTGAATAGAAGGTAGTGGGGGTGATGAAAGTGAGTCAAAGAGAGGGAGTCTTAATAACTATATGCAGGTGTGAAACACCAGGGTAGAAACCCTTTGAACAAGGGGCATCCACTAACTAACAAAATAAAAAGGTAAACCAGGCATTGGTGGCTCACACCTGTAATCCTACCTACTCAGGGGGCTGAAATTTTAGGATTATGGTTCAAAACTAGCCTGGGTAAGAAAGTCTTATCTCGATTTAACCACCCCCAAAAAAGCCAGAATTAAAGCTATAGTTCAAGTGGTAGAGCACTAGCCTTGAGCAAAAAAAAAAGCTTAAGGATCGTGCCCAGACCCTGAGTTCAAGTCCCCGGACTAACATGCATACACAAAAATAGAGAAATGTGGAACACATTCTATAAGGCGTGTGTGTACTAGTTGGATGGGGGAGGGCAGACATATGGTTAAAGGAGGGTGAACATGCTGTAAAGACTTTCTGGTCATGTGTGAAAATGGAACAATGAAGCTTGTTGGGATTAGTCTGGAAAGGGGGGGAAATAAGGGAGAATGATGAAGGGAGCGGGTCTATCTAGGTTCATTGTATGCACATTTGGATATTCAAAATTAAACATCCTTGTTACAATTAATTGATGCTAATTAAATATGTGGGGGGAAATGATCCCCAACTACCGTTAGATGTGGAGTGTTGGGGTGGGGCCAGTGCCTGGATTTCTTTATAGAGTTGAACTGGCCTACTGCTGTACTTTTAGGCAGTACAGGGTTTCTATATGACAGATCAGTTACCAACCTTTTCCTTTAGTTTGGGACTCCTCATTGATATTGATGTGCTGCCTTGTAACCCCAGGAATAGGGACATTTTCCAGCTATTGTCTCTCTGCTCCCCCCCCCCCCCCCGAACATTTAATGGGTGAGTCAGGGACTCAATTGCTTCCTCCGGATTTCAGGGACTAGTGTAGGTAATGAGGACAAATCACCATAACACCAGTGCGTGATGAATGAAAGAACATAGGAATTTAACCAGTTGGCTTCCTTGATATCACAGTGAACAAAAAGAAACTTTATTGAGAAGAAGCTATTTGCTTGACTTCTAGAACACACACACACACACACACACACACACACACACACACACACACACACACACACACACACACACACACACACACACACATACACCGTGTGCGCGCGCACCCCCCCCCCCTTTAAGGCTTCTCAGCATTTCCAGCTGAAGCTGAAATGAAGGTCAGGTTGCTTTGCCCAGGGAGCAGGGGGAGTGGCAGGTGTTAGAGCAGGTGTTTTGTTTTCTCCTGCTGAGTCACACAGACTAGGTGGGGTGCTTTTGGCCAGGCCTCTATGGTGCATGAAAATGCTTTTGTGGAATTTTTTCCCCTGGAAGTGTATTGGTTTATTTTTTAAAAAAAGCATTTACCAGCCTTCAACCTCTAGTATAAAATTTGACTTCCTTTAAAGTCAGCTTGTCACAGTGAAATATGTTCTGTGTTCTGTCATTTCCATACCCTATGCCTTAGATATACCCCATTTTATACAGCAATTATAGACCTGAAAAACGTTGTGTAATGTTATGTGTGTGTGCATAGCATATTTTAAATGTACTTGGAGAATGTCATAGCAAAGCAGCCCTACAAAAAAGTGCTTCTTATAATAATTGTATGGCTAGAGTTAATTTACCTCAGTCAGATTTTCTTCAATTAAGCAATAAGCCTGTAGCTTCCTTTCCATAATGGTAGGTCTGCATCAGACAGTAGAGATGGTCTCCTAGGTCTGCAAGGAACAGCCTCACTTGACTAGGTGATTTTAGAGATGAGAGTTGTCAGCCATCTTTGGAATGTGGAAGCATTTATGTTTTAATGTTTATTACCAAAGCTGAGGAGATTGTTTGTTAGGAGGGGAAAATATCTCCGAGAGTTCTAGTTGTTACATCTCAAATGATTGAGGTTTGTTTTTAACCTTTATACTGGGATCCATTGTCTCCCCACCACCACCACCAAAGAAGGCATCCCTGGGAAAAACTGTCCTCACCTAACAGTGATAGAACACCCCCCAGGCCTACCCCATCTCAGGGCCATCTGTTCTCTGCAGTCCGCTTTTTGGGAAAGTCTCCTTGCCCATCTGCTCTCCTTGGGCCTTAGTGTTTGTTCCAAAGATTTATAAAGGCTGCACTGGAACTTCTTTCCAGTTGTTTGTTTTTTTTTAAATACCAGTGGGATTTTGAGGCAGATAAAAGCTGTTTCTATTGGCCATGCCCAAATGGCACTCCTCTTTTTAGGTACTTTCTTTCCTTCTAGTAAGTTACCAGGGGAGGGACATCTTTCTCTGCTTGGAGGAGAAGCAAAGATTCAACCAGCCATAGCTGCTTTGAAGCCAAGTGTCCTGTCTTTTTGGCTGAGGGCATGTGGCCCTGGGGATGCTCCTTGGGTTCACTCATTTCCTGTCTTTTTCCTTCTCTCCCTGACAGAATACAGTCGCTTTGAGTCAAAGATACATGATCTGCGAGAACAAATGATGAACAGCAGCATGAGTTCTGGGTCTGGGTCCCTGCGAACAAGTGAGAAGAGGTCCTTGTATGTCAGGTAAGTTGCCCTTCTCAACACCAGGCCTGGTGCTGGGTGAAGGCAGTTCCATGCCAGCCCTGCCCTACTTATTTAACTAGTGGGGTAGGGAGTATGTACTCCCAGCACTAAAATAACAGTTTACATTGTATGCGCAGGTTATGTATTTTATGGTCAGTTTTCTCCTCCCTTTCGGGAGCTAGTTTCTTCATTTTTTTGACTCATGAATAACTCAGTATGGGAAAATTTCAGTTTGCTCTAATTGTAAAAGACTGTTGAGTGATTGTTACTAATCAGCATTCAAATAGCATTCAAATATTCAAAGTACTTGCAATCTGTGCTTTGAGGGGAAAACTTGGCACCTCCCCATTCCCTTCCACACATGCATAATAGACCTCAAGATTTGTATGTGAGTATATCAGCTATTACAGTGTTCTTGTACAGGGTCTCTTTAAAGAGACCAAAGAACTGACAGGTTGCTGCTGCATTCTGGGTGTTTCATTGTGTTGCTATCTTCCTCTCAGAACCGGCTGCACTCAGTGGTCGGCTGTGTCTGTGAATCATGGCACATATGCTCCCTAGGGAAGTGGGGGGCAGATATAGAACATTGAACTTATTACTGTGGAAAGCTGTTAGGTAATATTGTTGAGGTTGAGCTTCTGCTCCTTGATGTGTGGTATAATACTATCAGGTCAAAGTACAAACCTCCCAGGGTTGTGGACTGATAAAGAAACATTGGGAACTCCTCTTAGAATTAGGGATCATTTCCTTCTTCCTGCCCCAGGTTCTTGGCAAAACTCCTGGTAATCTGGTTGCCAGTACATTGTATCTCTCAAAGGTCAAAGCCCTTAGAGAAAGAGGTTGTGGGATTACTCCCCAGAGCCAGGAGTAGCTATAGCCATGTTTAGTGCTTAAGGACGGACTGGGCTACCACAGTTGAGTTGAACTTTTATCTGGTGGCCTCCAATACTTGCTGGGGGTAGGGAAGCTACATTTGCTAGTTGCCTGGCAACATGACAATTGCTGTGTCCTTGGGGTGTGAAGTGGTGATAGCTAACTGATGGCAATGCTAATTGCAGTTCTCAGGGCCTGCCTTTTCTTTTCCCCCAGTGGTAGGCCCTGACTAGCCTACTGCAGGGAATGTAGCCCAGGTAGCCCATCTCAGCCTGAAGCCTACTAGGAACCCTTTGAATTCCTTTCTAAAGTAAACCCTCAACTCTACTCCTGGATGAGGAGAGCATTTGCTGCACTCACCTCCCACTGTGGGGGAAGGGGAAGGGTAGAAAGGTTGAACAAGGCCCAGCTATCTTTGCAGTCTCCTTCCTGAAAAGGGAAGACCTACTTGCTGTCACTAATACAACTTGCTCCAGGTCTGCAGCCTAGACACTGGTCCACGGATGGGAAAACCAGAAATGTGCTGTCACTCTGAAAATGGGTAATACTTATGTGACTTGGTCAGGATGGTTCTGTTCCTATGCTTCCAGCCCCCGCAGATGTGGCACTCCAGTGTGCGTGGGAAGCTGCTCTTTAGGCAAGACAGTTTCTTCAGAGAGCTTTATTTTTAGATTTCTCCTCTCTGTCTATCCTGTGCTAGCACTCTCTCTGCCTGGGCAGGGGAGTGGGGCATGGACTCTTGATCCGGAATACCCTTCTGTGGCCCAGGCAAAGATGTGCTCAAGTTTTCCCTGGGGAGGAGTGGGGGGAGGGAAGACCAAGATGCTCTTTCTAGTGAATCAGTTTTATATAATCTGCCCTTAGCCTTGTCTAGATAACATCTCTGTCCTCTGAGGAAAGTAGATATGGTTCAGAATAGACACCTTTTGTGATCATTAGAGTCAATTCATTTTGTGATCATTAGATTCAAATAATGTTTTATGGCCCTGGCGCTAAGTTGAGGCCCTTTACTGGGCTAACCCCAGTGTCTGAACTCCGCTTGTTCTCTTCCTTTCTACCCTTCCTACTCTACACATGATTCTTTTTCTCTGCATGTAAATATATTTGTCCCCTTCTTTTGGTTTTCTGAAGTAGGGTCTTGTTATGTACCCCAGGCTGGTCTGAAACTTAGACTTAGTCTCTGTAATGCTGAAATAACAGGCAGGTGCCATCATGCCCAGCTTCTTCCATTCTGGTTTTGTTTTTGTTTCTGTGGGTTTTTTTTGTCAGTCTTGGGGCTCAAAGTCAGGGCCTAGGTGCTATCCCTGAGCTTTTTTTGCTCAAGGCTAGTGCTCTACTACTTTGAGCCATTTAAAGTTTTTAGGTGGTTTAATTTGAAGAGCCTCATGGACATTCTTACCCCAGCTGGCTTTGAACTGCAGTCCTGAGATCTCAGCCTACCAAGTAGCACCAAGTAGGATTACAGGTGCCCAGCTTCTTCCATTCTTAAAAAGAAAAAAAATCTCTTATACACACCATCCCTTAAATTGTTGTTTCTCTTTCTTTGCTCACTGCAATTGCCAGATTTTGTGCCAGGAACTACTACTTCCTTGATATGTTAATAGTATTGTGTAGCTTGGCTCCAATGCCTCATGCCTATAATCTTAGCAACTCAGGTGGCTGAGATCTCAGGATCATGGTTTAATGCCAGCTGAGTAGAAAAGTCCAGGATACTCATATCTCCAATTAACCACCAAAAAGCCTGAAGTAGAAGTATAGCTCAACTGATAATGTGCCTTGAAAAAGCCAAGTGAGAGCATGAGGCCCAGAGTTCAAGTTGTAATACCAGCACATACATAAAAACATAGTTCTGCCGGGCACCGGTGGCTCGTGGCTCACGCCTGTAATCCTAGCTAATCAGGAGGCAGAGATCTGAGGATCGAGGTTCAAAGCCAGCCGGGGCAGGAAAGTCCGTGAGACTCTTATCTCCAATAAACCACCAGAAAACCAGAAGTGGCACTGTAGCTCAATTGGTAGAGCGCTAGCCTTAAGCTGAAGAGCTGAGGGACAGCACCCAGGCCCAGAGTTCAAGCCCCACGACCGACAAAAAAAAAAAAAAAAAAAAAACATAGTTATTAGCCAGGTACTGGTAGCTCATGCCTGTAATCCTAGTTACTCAGGAAGCTGAGATCTGAGGATCATGATTCAAAGCCAGCCCAAGCTGGAAAGTCTGTGACTCTTAGCCACAATTAACCACCAGAAAAACAGAGGTGGCGCAGTGGGTCAAAGTGTCAGAGCACTAGCCTTGAGCAAAAAAGATCAGGGACAGTGTCTAGGCCCTGAGTCAAGGCCCATGACTTTCCGCCCCTTGCCCCCCCCCCAAAAAAAAAAACACATGAAAAACAGTTGTTTGAGTTGGTTGGGCAACTACAGGTTTAATGGGGAAATGGGGTTCTTTACATGATTAGTGTCCAGGAGAGATTCTACTAGACAGTGTTGTACCCTTAAAATAGTAACATGGGTATATTACTTGGAGAAACCTGTCTTAACATCCAGGCTATGGAATGTTGGACTTATCTGTGCTTGCTGCCGCTACATCTGATCACTTCTCATTCAGTGGTCTGATAAGAAGTAGCACCAGCTTTTTTTTGTTTGTTTTGGTTTTGTTTTTTTTTTTGCTAGTCCTAGGGCTTGAACTCAGGGCCTGGGCACTGTCCCTGAGGTTCATTTGCTTAACACTCTACCACTTGAGCCACAGCACCAATTCCAGCTTTTTCTGTCTATGTGGTACTGAGGAATCAAACCCAGGTCTATCATGTGTGCTAAGCAAGCACTCTAGGCCACATTCCCAGCCCCAGCCCCAGCTTTGTTTTCTTTTCTTTCCTTTTTTTTTTTTTTTTTTTTTTTTTTTTTTTTTTTTAGCATGGTAGTGTGGCTCCTGAGCAACTCGGGAGGGCATCAGAGAAACAACTCAATCAGGGATTACTGGTGATCTCTTGCTCATCAAATTCAATGACTGGTTGGTTCATTGGTTTTTCTGCCCTCTTCATCATATGAGTTTCCACAAATTACCTACTTTCTTCTATAAAAGCTCTCTGCCTACCTTGCTGACCATCCCCAGTACCTTTCATTAGCTCTAGCCCTAAAATAGCACTGACATTTATTTTCATAGCTTCAAATCATACCATTGTGTAAATGACAGCCTTGATCTCCTTACTGAATTCCAAACTTGCATATCGACAACTTGCTGGCCATGTGTCTTCCCAGTGCTTCAGACAAGCAACATGTTCAAAATGGACTGCCTTTCCCACCTCCTCCTCCTCATTTTCCTTAAGTTAATTGCCTTCCCTATCATGTGGAAAAGGCATTTGATTTGTTCTGTCACCCAAGGCACATTTCAGTTCAAAGTAAGGAAGAAAAACTCATAATGAAAACTTTGTGAAACAGTGGATTGCTTCAGAAAGAGTAAATTTGACTTTTTGTTGTCGGAGGGGTTATTGGAGAGGCTGAGAACCATTTTCCTAGGTGTGGTACAGGAGTTGAGCCTAAAGCAACAACCTGGACCTAATTTTTGACTAAACTAGTCTTCTTTCAGCTCCTATTCTTTTTTAAAAAAATTATTATAAAGGTGATGTACAGAGGGGTTACAATTACATAAGTAAGGTATTGAGTACATTTCTTGTCCAACAGTGTTACCCTCCCATTTACTCCCACTTTTCCTTCCCGACTCCCAACTCCCCCCCCCCCCCCCCCCCCCCCCCCCCCCCCGTTATAAAGTTCATTTGCAACATAGTATCTAGTGAGTATCACTATTCCATTAGTTCACCCTTTGTCTCACTGTTTCTGTGATTCCCCTTCCTTCCCCAAATCAGATAGACTTATATACAAGACAAAGAGCACCAGAAGTAAGCTAGCCCCAAAGAAGTATAGGCTCCAGGGCTGGGAAGGTGGCTCAGTGGTAATGTGCTTGCCTTGCATGCCTGAGGCCCTGGGTTCGATTCCTCAGCACCACATAAGAAAAAAGAAAAAAGCCGGAAGTGGCGCTATGGCTCAAGTGGTAGAGCACTTGCCTTGAGCTGAAGAGCTGAGGGACAGCGCCCAGGCCCAGAGTTCAGGCCCCACGACCGGACCCAAAAAATAAAAAAATAAAAATAATAATAAAAAAGAAATATAGGCTCCATGGATTCCCTCATTTGTAATAATTAATGTATGCCTACGAAAGTCCTAGCAGAGGATCACAATAGTTCAATAGCTATGTACAAAAGTGATGCTAATCGAAATGAATTCCAAGATATGGAAACAAGAGGGGTTTTTTAGTGTACTGTTTGCAGCTATTCTTTTTTTAAAATTTGTTATTATTAAGCAATTGTACAAAAGAGTTACCCTTCCATAAAGCATAGTATAATGTTCCTTGGACAATGTCACCCCTGCCTTCATTTTCCCCCACTTTCCTCCCCTGTTCAGTTCCTATTCTGAAATTAGTAGGGCACAAGGCTAAGAAATGGGCATGGTAGTTGGGGTGGATTCAAGGAAACAGCAGCAGCATGGCTCCTGTCTTCTGAGAGCTTACCATTTGTCCAGAGAAGAATGAGCAGCATGTAGTTAAAATGAAGGCATGCTTTTGTTTGGGTTTCAAGTCTTTTTTGCTTTTCTCTTTTCTCTTTTTTCTCTTGAACAGAGGGCCTTGTACTTGCTAGTCAAGCACTCTACTACTTGAGCCATGTTCCCAGCCCTCACCTCTAATACTTTTTGCTATTATTTCCTCTTCTGACCTGTTTCTCCTCTCTTGCTTTCACCTGAGTGTCTATCTCTCTCAAGTGTGCATGGCTTCACAAAGCTATTTTGAAGGAAATAACACCCTCTTAAGGCTGCACTGAGGCTGCACTGGGTGAAAGCCTAGGGAGCTGCAGCTGTACTAACCATAGGGGGTAATGGGATTTATGGATCAAGAAACAGGAGAAGAAGGAAAGATAACAGTGTTATTAAAATAGAATTTGTCTTTAAAGTCACCAGGGCCTTTTGTGAGAAAGGCCTTCCCTACCCTTCTCCATATTAGACTTATCACTTAAATGAAAGAACACAGTGAGTGGAGCCTCCTCTGAGTGCCCAGCCTAGGGCTACTGTTTTGCTGCTACTTTGAAAGAGACAACAGAAATCACCCCTTAGGCTTAGGACAAGGTGGTGAGGTATTCAACTTAGGCCATTCATTCCCATGTGGCAGCTTAGAGTTTGAGAGATGACATTGATTTTAATCTATGAATGGATGAAAAACCTTGTTCTCTATAAAGATTGCCAAGAAGCTCAGTAGTACAGTTGTAGAAATAGCTTTTCAAAGTCTGTTCAGGCTAGCTGGCTACATTCTTACAGCCCCAGGACAATTTCCTGGCAGGCTGTGAGTCTTGGAGTCCTGGCTGGCCATCTGCCATGCCGGTCTTCTTCTATGCTACAAAGGAAATCAGATTGGGACAACTGTAGTCTTGATTCAAGAAATAATGTTAGAAATATTGGCCTGGTCATCAAAGAAGGCCAGAGAGTGTTCCATTCTGTCAATAGCAGACATTAATTGTGCAACTACTAGGTGCTTTGCCCAGGGTGGTGTTTGGTGGAGTTTCACTTGGTGTTACTCATTAATGAGTAAAAGTATTGGGTTATGATGCCAACAAGGCAATCTGACAGAATTTGAGGGTAATAATAATATAATTTTTATTTTTATTTCTGTGCAAGTCTTGGGGCTTGAATTCAAGGCCTAGGTGCTGTCCCTTGACCTTTTTGCTTTCGGATAACGTTCTACCACTTGAGCTATAGCTCTGCATCTGGTTGGTGCTTTTTTCCTTGGTGGCTAATTGGTGATAAGAGTCTCATGAACATTCTTGCTCAGGCTGGCTTCAAACTATGATCTTCAGATCTTCTGAGTAGCTAGGATTATAAGTTTGAGCCACCTGCATGTGGCTTATATTTTTACTTTTTGTACTGCTAGCAATCAGATGCAGGGCCTCTCACTTGCTAAGCAAACACTCTACTACAAAGATGCACTCCCAGCCCAATAATACATATTTTAGTGATTTTATATATAAAACCCAAGGCTTTGTGTATGCATGGCAAACCCTCTATGAATAGGTTACATCCCGATCTAGTAATGCATATTTTTTTTGTGTGTGCTGGTATTGGGACTTCACTCACTCAGGACTGGTGATCTACCACTTGTGCCTTGCCTCCACTTCTGTTTTTTTGCTGGTTAATTGGAGGTAGGAGTATCTCAGACTTGTCTGCCTGGACTGACTTAGAACCGAGATCCTTAGATTACAGCCTCCTGAGTAGCTAGGATCATAGGCATGTGCCACTGGTGCCTGGCCAATAATATGTATTTTATAAATATCAACAATATATGTAAAGGTAAGGCAGAGATTCCTACATCAGTGACTTCTGGAACTACCTGTTCTCAGATGCTAATCCTGGGCCTCTACTTCAAATCCTTGAATTTGCCCCAACATTTGTAGGTGCTGTGAGCCTGGGCAGGCACTAATTGTGGATTGACAAGTATTCAAGTATCTTTTTAACTTAATAGTTGCCCTCTAGGGCCTGAAACGTTAAGATAAACTAGGGAGAAAATGTCCTTATTTGCTGTGCATGTAGCTGTGCTCAGGGTGTGCCAAGAGGGCAGACTTGTTGCTAGCAACATTTTCTGTCATCCTGACAACCCTCTTTGTATCTTTGTGAGAGCTTCAGTTTTTAGGTTTTTGGTTTTAGACTGTTCATGCAAAGCCTCTGGAAAATTGAACTTTCTTACCAAGGTCAAGGGCTAATGAGTGACTGACTGTTGCTTTATGGTTTTCTGTGCTTGGATTATACCAGTCATGCAATTGATTGGCTGCTTGAACTTCAAATTTTTTGCCCTTTGTCTAGTATTTTTTTTATGAGAGGGAAATATGGCAGAATACTAAGGAATAGTAACCTGGACAGTAACCTGGACAGTGTTCTATGGAATATCCTGGACTCATCCACCATTTGCAAAGATTCAGAACCCCATATGAAGCATAAGACATGGTCTCAAATCCTCAAAGGGCTTGGTACCATGTGAAAGCTCAAAGAATCAAGCAAGAATTCAATTGAAATCAATCGATATTTTAAAGTAAGATTGCTGCCAAATGCCTGGTATGAATTTAGAGGAAGGCAATTTATCATGGGCAGGCTCACAAAGCAGGAAGACACTTGGGCTAGGCCACAGAGGATTTGTGGAGAGGATTGAGGAGACCAACAGAGCATCCCAGGCTACACAAATGTTCTGAGCTTCAGACTTAGAGGTGAGCACCTTCCTAGGTGAATTGTATAGAAGCTGCCCTTTCCCTTTGAGGCTATTAGTGGTAAAATGTTCTTGTTTGCTTTGTATGGAGAAACCTGCCTGACCAGTTTCCTTGCTAGTTGCCATTCTCATCGCATTCCTGTTTGCTAAGATGCCACAGGGCTGTACCAGGTGTTTGTGATTTCTTTGGCTCTTTCAGACCCAAACTTCACAATTTTGGACCTGAAATACAAAGGCTTTTTGCTGGGTAATTTGTTTACTTAGAGCTGATTATGCTCTTGCTTTTCCATCCAGTAAAGAAGGCTCAGATGAAAGAAGATTGGCAAAGTCCCCTAGAGCACGTTGCATTATCCCTGTGGGAGTGCACATGCATTTCCTAAGGGGATATTTGAAAGGTGACCTCTTAAGCTGCATGGCTCTCAATACCTTTGAAAATATTGCCTCCTTAGGGGAGTAGGCAGTGCCCTGGAAAGCTACAGTGAAGACCAGACTTGAACTCGCAACTATATCTTTGGGCAAGTGGTTGTATCCACTGCTCCTGGTGATAAGGTGGCACTGGAAGGCTTCTTTGGTGCCTATATGTCACTGAACCCCACTCTTTTTTTGTTGTTGGTGGTAATGGGGCTTGAACTCAGGGCCTGAGCACTATCCCTGAGCTCTTTTACTCCAGGCTAGCGCTCTACCACTTTGAGCCACAGCTCTACTTCCGGTTTTCTGGTAGTTAATTGGAAATAAAGAGTCTCACAGCCTTTCCTACCTGGGCTGGCTTTGAACCGCAATCCTCACATCTCAACCACCTAAGGATTATAAGCATGAGCCACTAGCTCCTGACTGAACCCCACTCTATACTCCCAATTGTAAAGTAATTGTGTATTTTTCTGGTGTGGCCTCCATGTTTGAAAAGTTACAGGAATACACAGGGTCAGGGTCTCCCTGGCTTCTAGGTGCATGGCTATGACTTGAGGGGTAGGGGTATTAATGGGCTGAAAAATCATTTTCTCCTGTGTATGAGGAGAATGATGGCTATGGGCCAGCAGGGGCAATGTTTCTGTAGACTTCATCCTCTTATGACACAATATTTCCCATTTACTTCACCAGTTCTTAATTCAGAGGCTACATAAGATCCTTTTTATCTAGACCCTGGAAAATAAGGGGTCTCCCTTGTTCTAGTCTTCCAATATATCCTCTTGTATGGTAAACCAAGCTGGGTTAACTTTTCCCCCTTGCACAACGAGAAAAACCAAGGTGGCAGGTTAAGTACAGCCTTTCTTTAGACAAATAACTTTGACTTTTTTATGTGTGCCAGTCCTGGGGCTTGAACTCAGTGCCTGGAGCACTGTCCCCGAGCTTTAGTGCTCAAGGCTAGTGTTTTACCATTTGATCCACAGCTGGCTTGTTTTGTTAGTTAATTGGAGAGAAGAGTCTCATGGGCTTTCCTGCCTGGGCTGGCTTTGAACTGTGATCCATACATCTCAGCCTCCTGAGTAGCCAGGATTACAGGTGTGAGACACTGGCACCTGGCTTTGGCTTTCTTTTTTCCTTCTCATTGTCCTCTGAATGAGGTTGAAATGGTTGGTTTCTGTGTCATGCGGGCCTTGAATGTATAGGATTTTAGTTCTGTATTACCATGGTTCAAAGGTGCAGTATCTGCTTTGGCTTCCTTAGTACTTGCCCTGAGGATAAAGAGGGATAGGGAGATGTCACAGACATGGAGAAAGAAGATCCCCTTCTCATCAAGTCTAACAGGAAGTACCCAACAGAGTCAATTCATTAGGATTCCAGGCTGTTCCAAATTTAATAGATGGCCACAATTTAATACTCTTCTCAAAGATCTTAGGAAGATAGTTGACATATTTTAAAATTTATTAAAGTCTAATTTATATACCTTTTCTGAGCATGGAAGTATATGTCATATAAGAGATTGTTTGATTTTAATATTCAGGCCTAACTTGCTCTTGGGTTCAATTCCACATGGAAGTTTATCTTAATTTAGAAAGCCAAGGCAATGAAATGAATCCCACAAGGCCTATAAGTGAATGGCTGGACAGTCCAGGTTATCCGCACTCAGGCTCCATTCTGCTACTCTTGGGGCCCAGCCAGATTAGAGTGCTCTCCAAATACACAGTATTTTTCTTGCCTTCAAGCCTTTGCTTTCTCAGTTCCTGTAGCTGGAAAGACCTTTCTCTTTCTCTCTCCATCTTCATCTTTGGAATTCCTGAACCTATATTGCAGGCTCAGTTCAAAAAACAATTATTAGCTGAGTGCCAGTTGTTCACACCTGTAATACTAGCTAGCTATTCAGGAGCTGAGATTTGAAAAGTGTGGTTCAAAGCCATCCTGGGCAGGAAAGGCAATGAGACTCTTATCCCCAATTAACTAGCAAAAAGCCAGAAGTAGAAGTATGGCTCAAGTGGTAGAGTACCAGCCTTGAGCAAAATAAGCTAAGAGACAGTACCCAAGTCCCTGGGTTCAAGTCATACTACTGGCACAAAAAATGAAATTCCTCCTTGTGGCTTTTCAAAACCAGATTTAATCTGTACTTGTGAATGCTCTGGGCCTTGATTCTCCTTTCAGAGTAGGACAGGGAGTTATTCTGCTTTTTTATTTACTGTCTGTCTATCACAAGGCCCTGCACCAAGAAGACTTAGTATTTAAGTAATACAAGAGCAGTATTTTCTAGACATAGTCAAGCGGTGACTTAGTCTATTCTTCCCTCTTTCCCTCTGTTTTTCCCTCTTTTTCCCCCTGTCCTTCCTTCCTTCCTTCCTTCCTTCTTTCCTTCCTTCCTTCCTTCCTTCCTTCCTCCCTCCCTCCCTCCCTCCCTTCCTCTTTCTTTCTTTCTTTCTTTCTTTCTTTCTTTCTTTCTTTCTTTCTTTCTTTCTTCCTTCCTTCCTTCCTTCCTTCCTTCCTTTTATGAGATTTAAGAGACCTGGTCAGAGAGTTGCATATGACACAGCTCTAAATGAGGCCTTACATACATTTGGACCTATTTTTTTATTTTTTATTTTAAAGATTCTGTATAGAGGGGTTACAGTTACATGAGTAAGGTAATGAGTACATTTCCTATCGGGCCTTGTTACACCTCCTTTGTTATTCCCCTACCAGCCCTTCCCTCCCCACCTCCCCAATTCATCCCTCTCCCCCTGCAAGTTGTAAAGTTTGTTTTCAACATAGTGACTTGTACATCCAACAACGACAAAGATAAAACCTCTTGTGTCCATATGTCGAGGTTCATTTCGCTTAGCATCAGCTTATATGGTCATATGTACATAGCTTTTGAACTTTTTTGCTTGTCTGGTAAGATTATCCTAGACATATACTGGTTATTGCAAATAAGGGAAACCATGAGACCTTTGTTACTTTGGGTCTGGCTTGCTTCACTTAATATAATTTTTTCCAAGTCTTTCCATTTCCTAACAAATGGGGTGGTGTCATTCTTTCTGATGGAGGCATAGAATTCATATATAATATGGACCTATTTTTTATGTTGATGAGGAAGTTTTTTATTTCTTTTTTTAATTAAGTTTTTTATTGTAGAAATACTGTGCAAAGAGGTTACAGTTACATGAGCAAGGTAATGAGTATGTTTCTTATCCAGCATTCTTGGCTTCTCCTTTGTTTTTCCCCTACCATCCCTTCCCTCTCACCTCCTCAGCTATGCCCCCTGACCCCGACCCCACCTAAATTGTAAAGTTCATTTTTGTTGCAATGGGTCAATCTGTATCCCTATTTAAACAATTTGTTTTTTCCCTTCCCCTCCACAAATTGTACCAACATCAAATACAGTGAAAACAGGGGTTATACCATGGGGGAAGGACATATAAAGCAACAAAAATCACATGGTACCTTATAAATATGTTAGAAACAATAGCAAGGAAGACAAAAACCACTTGTGTCCCTATCTTGGGGTTCATTTCTTAATTTCTAAGTACAACAAAATTTCAACAGGAAAAATGAGAGCAGATTTAGAGAAAAGCCATATCATGGGTTCGGAAAACAGATCCAAATCATGACAAAGGAAAGAATTGTTGAAAGAATTGCAATTTTTAGCTTGGTAAGAAAGAACCCGGACTCATTAAATGCTAGAGTAGAAAGAAACTTTGAGAATTTTTAAGGAGTTTCTTTTATTAGTTAGATACAATATGGACAAAGTGAACTCTCTCAGACCTTTGGAATTTTAATTAATTGAAAAAGAAATTCTTAATTAATCTCTTGAATTTGCAACTGAGATAATATATTTCAACATTTCAAACTCAGATGGTATGCTTTTATGTCCGTAACAAAATCGTAGCTAAAACAATTGCCCATTCGTTGTTTAATATTCTTTGTTCACTCATCATCCATAAAGTCATTAAACAAAATTCACATGGACTTGGATACCATTTTTATTGGAAAATTGGAATTTCTTTCTTTTACTGCGTTGTTTACTAGGGCGCATCTTCTGAAGTGAATGACTCAAGCCAGTGCCTGGTATATCTATTTCCTTACTTTATTCTTAAGTTTTTCTGAAAATTGCCTGGTTGCTGGTGGATCTTCCCTGTAATCCTAGCTACTCCTGAGGCTGAGATCTAAGGATCATGGTTCAAAGCCAGCTCAGAGCCCAGGCAGGAAAGTCTGCAAGACTTTTTATTTTTTGTCTGTTGCAGGGCTTGACCTCAGGGCTTGGGCATTGTCCCTGAGCTCTTTTGCTCAAGGCTGGCTCTCTAACCACTTTGAGCCACAGCACCACTTCCAGTTTTTGAGTGGTTAATTGGAGATAAGAGTCTCATGAGGACTTTTCTGCTGGGGCTGTTTTTGAACTGTGATCCTCAGATCTCAGCTTCCTGAGTAGGATTACAGGTGTGGGCCACTGGCACCCAGCAAGACTCTTACCTTTAATTAACTACCAAGAAACTAGAAATTAAGCAGTGGCTCAAAGTGGTAGAGTTCTAGCCTTGAGCACAAAAGTTCAGGGATAGCATCCATGCCTTGAGTTCCAGCCCCAAGATCCACACAAAAGATTCTGAAAATTATAAAAGGAACACTTGCTGTGGTTAAAAACAAATCAAACAGTACAATTTCCAGTATATGCTGATAACTTCTGGTTTTCTTGTTGACTTTGTATTGTTTATTTTGTCTTTACTTAGCTTGTTCTCATATATTTCAATATTTTGAATTTTTTGAAATTTAATCTTGCAAGTATATGTTACATTAGTTTTATTTAATCCTCAGAAACTTAGAAAATATACATAATTGGATTCTGGGCATCCAGAAAACATGTTTATATCAACAGTACCATTTGTCCAACTTACTCCCGTTGTTCAAGGTCAAATATAGTTCTATGAAGTGCTAAAACATACATTATATTGTAAATAAACTCTGTCTTCTCATCTCCTACACACTCACTCTAATCTCTCCTAATTTTAATTTTTTAAGATAAATTCTCACTTTGTAGCCCAGGCTGACCTGGAATCTGCAGTCTTTCTGCATCAACCTTGCCAGTGCTAAGATTGATGGCATGCAAGACCACACCTGGCTCCTAATTAATTTCAACATCTTCCCTCCCTTTCTCCCTCTTTCTCGATTTCCCTTTCCCTCCCTCCTTACCTCCTTTCCTCTCAAACTAATATGCACTTAATCCATGTTCTGTTCTTCTCAAAATTTATTTTATTTACTTATTTTTATTTTCTGATTACTATAAAGATGATATACAGAGGGATTATAGTTACCTAAGTCAGGTAGTGAGTATATTTTTTTTGGACAATGTCACTCTGTCCTTAAAATTTAAAGCCTTATAACCACTGGATGTGTGTGGTCTCTGGCAACCTTAGCCTTTTTTCTTGGCTGCCTTGTGATACTGGTCCTTTCTTTAATGTTCCTGCAACATTTACTTTTCTTTATTTGGGATTGTAGTTAACCGTTTTTATTTGTAATGTCTTCAACCCTTTTTCAAAGGTATGTTTGCAAACTGAGAGAGCCCCTTGGTGAATGTTTTCTAGCATGAGGGTGAGGGAAAGGGTTAGTGTACAGTCCCAGTTTAGGCTGCAGTGTTGTGTTCAGAAGTCAGGAGATAAGAACTATAAAAGAGTTCCTTTCACACCCCTTGGGTGACTGGGGGTGTTTCTTTGAGAAGGACGTCCATGTTTACCAATTTGGAACTGAAAGAAGGATACCGTCTCCAAGAGACTCCTTTCTTTCTCTTTTCTTCTGTGAGGCTACTGTGTCCATGCTATCAAGTTGGCCTTGTTCTGCTGTTTTTCTGAATTGTGTTTTCTAGGGGTGGGATGAGCAGTTTCTTTTTCACCATGTGTTTCAGGGCCCTATTTGATTATGACCGGACTCGGGACAGCTGCCTGCCAAGCCAGGGGCTCAGCTTCTCTTATGGAGACATTTTGCATGTCATTAATGCCTCTGATGATGAGTGGTGGCAGGCAAGGCTGGTGACCCCACATGGAGAAAGCGAGCAGATTGGTGTGATCCCCAGTAAGAAGAGGTGAGTTATGATTACAAGTGAGACCTTTTCTTATTCTCATTGTGTCTCTGTCTTGTTTTCCTATTGTACTGTAAGTTGCTTGAAGGCACCATATGTGTCTTATGATGATTTCTGGGAAAAGATTGGTATTCAGGACAAGGTTTTTACTGAATGAGCCATAGTAGCTGCTGTGCTTGCAGCTAAGACCAAGATCTGGCAGTAACCATACTTCTTTCTGACTCTCAAACAGGGTGGAAAAGAAAGAGCGAGCTCGATTGAAAACTGTCAAATTCCATGCCAGGACAGGGATGATTGAGTCTAACAGGGTAAGTGGTGATCCCCAAGGAAATCTGTCAGGATATGAAAAGGGGCAAGAGTCTTGGAGTTTGATGTGATGCTAGGAGAACTGAGGAATGCAAAAGAATGTCTTTTTTTTCCAGGGGGCTGGCTCTGTCCTGTTAGACATATGACTACTTTTCAGAAAGCAGAGGGAATACTGAAAAGCCCATGGTTAGTCTGGGCCCTTCCCCTGGGTAACTGCCTCTGGAAAATGTGTCGCATTTGGCTGTGTGGTAGGGAAGATGGAAACCACTCATGGGTATCTCCCTGGTTACAGCTTCTGCCTCCCTTCAGACCACATGAGGCACAAGGGCTCTCCAGTCATGCCTTTTCTTCTATGAGCTTCACAGGCCAAAGAACTTCCGGAACAGTAGAGGAAAGAGAGACATGGAATACATGACTGTCTCTAATCAGTGGCACCTTAGGGCACATGTCCAGGAGGCTACAGTGACCTTTGTTCTTTAGGAAGTACCAGTGAGTGCTGTGAGGTTGGGCTAGGTAGAAACCTCTAACATCCCTACAACATTTTCCTGTAAACAATTTTCCTCTTACATCAACTTTCATTTAATCTCATAGATTCCATTTGTGAGAGATGGTCTTTTATTTAGGTCATCATTGTCTCCATTTTAGTTTTTCTTGCATGCTTTAAAATCCATTGTTTTTTTTTTTCTTCTGTCCTTCCCCTCCATCTTCATGTTCTTTCACAGTCGATCAAAACGAAACGTAAAAAGAGTTTTCGCCTATCTCGAAAGTTTCCATTTTACAAGAGCAAAGAAAACATGGCCCAGGAGAGCAGCATACAGGAACGTAAGTAGCAGCAGAGTCCAGAGTGCAGACTGACCGCAGCCCCATCCTCTTGTCCTCAGTTGTCCCTTCTCTTATGAGGAGTCTGGACACTGCCATGTGTGCCTGTGGCATGCACCTGCTTATTTGCAAAGTCAAAGCAGAATCACTCTGCACAGGGGAATGTTGGGCTTGTTTGTCCAGCTCCTCACTTGAGCTGGAGGCTCTGAGGTAGGGCTGGTCCTAGTTCCAGCCTCCAGAATGTCGCTGGCACTGGTGTTGGAAGTGCCAGACAGAGCTCTGCTGTGGGGGTAAGGAGCAGTTTTCAGTCAGTGTCAGGGTTAGTAAAATGTTTTGTTTTGTTTTGTTTTCTTCAAGAGAACAAGGTCTAAAGACTCTGTTGCTCTCCTGGCTTCTGCCTTTTTGTGTTTTCTTTCCTTAACTTCATTCATGTATGTCAATAGGAGAACTCAGCCTTCCCAGGCATTTGGAATTGGGGCTGTTTCTGGAATTCTGCACACATACAGAAGGACACAGAATATCTACATGACCCTCAGCAGGCTCAGGATTACTGTCATCTAGAGTACCTGTAGAGTCAAATTCCAAAAGAAAACCTTTACTGCTTAAATTAGTTACTATGGGTGCAAAGCTGATTTGGTATAATGCTGAACAATGTTTATAACCAATGTTGGTAAATTATCTATCTATCTATCTATCTATCTATCTATCTATCTATCTATCTATCTATCTATCTATCTATCTATCTATCTATGTATCATGTGTATGTGTGTGTGTGTGTGTGTGTGTGTGTGTGTGTGTGTGTGTGTGTGTGTGTGTGTGTGGCACTGGAGCTTGAGCTCCATGCTTTGTGCTCTGGTGATTTTTTCTTTTTTCACTCACAGCTGGTATTCTACCACTTCAGACAAACCTCCACGTCTGGGTTTTTGCTGGTTAATTGGAGATGAGTCTCTTGGATTTGTCTCTTCTGGCTGGCTTTGAACCTGGATTCTGAGCCTCCTGAGTAGCTAAGATTACAGTTTTGAGCCACCAGTGCCCAACCCAGTCCTGATAAATCTTATCCTACAGTGTGCCTCAGAAGTTAATTGCTCTGACCCTAAACTTAAACATCAGGTCAAGCTTGAACAGTAGGGTTTCATTTGTCTCATTGTGAATTGTAAACATCTCATTTACTAGTTACTCCCTCCTTTACATGGATTGATCTGGATGTCTCCAGCCACGGGAACTGGCAGGAGAGTGTCACATTCAAACAGGAAATTGTGCTTTATGTTATATCTGTTTGAGATGAACCCGAGAGATACAAGATGCCCTTGTCCAGATGAAGGCCAGGGCTCATCATACTGGGTATACTCCATGACAGATGATAGAGGGAGTTGGTTCTGCTCATCACTAGTGGAAAGCTACCTGAGACAGATCTGAGATATTGTCGCCACACTGCACCAGATAAGTCCCAGAACCTCCATTCAAGAATCTGGCCAGCAGAGTTGTCACTGCTCAGTGGCCCAGTCAGTGGACAGTGCCCATTGGATGACAAGAGTTGAAAGTACCTTGTGCCTGTTCTTCAGAAGCTGAGCAACTCAGGATAGCCTCGGTGGCCACCCCTCAGATGGCAGAAATATTTACCTTAAGAGTTTGGAGAGAGTGAGATCATACTGTGCAAAAGTTCCCCAGAGTGGATGGTGATTCTGTTTGGCCACCTGGCACCTGGAGATATATATGTCTCTTTTATGCAGTCACAGAGGGAAATGGCAATTTCATGGGTAAAGCATTCACCTGGACTCTACAACTACAAACTTGCTCATAGCAAGGATTCTAAACCTTGGTGTGTCGCCTATTGGGTTCTGACAACTCACTGTCTAGAGACTACCTCAGAAAGAGCTAATCTACTCCAAGGCTCTCTGACAACAAACTGAGTAACATTAAATCCAGAATCTTATCTGACCTGGAATGTTCTTTGCAGCAAAATTCTTCACTTCCCTTTAGTTCTAGATCTTCATAGGACTTCATACTTCTATCACTAATGCTCACTTGCTTCTGTATTCTTCCTTCCCCTTGTTGTTTTTCTGTGTTTTCTCTTCCCCCTGATTCTCTCCCTCCATATCTCCATCCATATTTCCCTCCCTCCCTCCTGCCCTCTCTCCTCTCTCTCTGTCTCTGCTGTCTGTGAAATCAGGACTTCCCTGGGTTAAGTGACGATTATTATGGAGCAAAGAACCTGAGTAAGTCAAATTTACACACTATTAACTGTGTTTGTGGCATGAGTGGAGATGGGTGGGGTTGGGATACAGGGGATATGGGGAAGGGGAAGGGGAGAGCAGTATTTCTGAGAACTCTGTTCCCATGGCAGGAGGAAGTCACATTTTGTCCTGCACTCCTGGTAACAAATCCTTAATATTCATGTCTGTGATTTTCTTTTATACCACCAAGTGATAGGACATGAGCTTGGCATCTCCCTTGGAAGGAGGTGGGCCCACCTATGTCTCCAGGAGAAAGCACTCAGTGAATGCATAACCTGTTATCAGGGGCAGGGTGCCTGCTAGTTGGATTCTTCTCCCATTGATAGCACACTAAAGAGTTGAGGGTCTCCTCTTCAAAGTCTCTCTTCAGAGAGTTTTGATACTTTCCTTTCATGGCCTTCCTTTCATATGTTGAGCTTAGACATTGCAGATATTTTAGTTCCTCTAACTAGGAGCAAGGGTGCCATGAAACTCTTTGTCCTCCTGTACCTGAGCAGATCCAAGGCCTCAGCAAACAGGCATGACCAGCTAGCTGTCAATAGAGTATCTCTAATAGAGTGTTTCTTTTTTTGTTGTTGTTGATCATGGGGGCTGAACTCGGCCTGGGCGCCGTCCCTCAGCTCTTCAGCTCAAGGCTAGTGCTCTACCCCTTGAGCCACAGTGCCACTTCCTGCTTTTTTTTCTGCTTATGTGGTGCTGAGGAATCGAACCCAGGGCCTCATGCATGCGAGGCAAGCACTCTACCACTGAGCCAACTTCCCAGCCCTTATAGAGTGTTTCTAATAAAGTATCTCTAAGGTGCTAGGCTGACCTGGTAGGGGCATCACACATCTGTACCACTTGTAGACCATATATTGTCATGTCTATCCCAAGAAACTTTTGAATAACTATTCCATTTTGGAAAATAATCCCAGAGTAGAAAATGGAAGAACCTAAATGATTGGACCTTAGCAGCCACCCCTATTACAGGCAGATATATAGATATATGGCCACACTGATGGGTCTCTGTCAGTATATACTCTCCTTCAATAAATAATCTAGGTTTAAAGGATAGAGACTACCAGCAAGGAGTGTTCAGGAACTAGCCATGTGTGGCAACTCTGTCAGTCCTGGGGGCTGGAGCGGGCTAGGGCTGGGGGGTGGCTAAGAGGGGGTGGCAGCATATCATTATCTGGAACAGTGTGGTCTTGGCTGAAATGAGCAGCGTCTCTCCATGGTTTGATCTGTTTCATGTCCCATCTCCATTTGCTTGTTGTCTGGGGGGAGGGGTACCTTTGTTTGTGCCTCCTGTGAATGTCGCTCTCTGCTTGAGCTTCCTTTGCCCATATTCAGAGATGGGCAGATCCCAACTGTCTGAGACAGGATGCCTGTCTTGTCCTTGAGATATTCCTGTTGGTTTGTTGTCTCTGTATTTTGACATGTCTGTCTGATAGTGGATGGAGGCACATGTCCCCCCTTACCACCCAAGCCAAACTATCTTCAGGAGTGGCTGCAGAAGGTCAGAGCAGTGTTTCCTAGTAGCTGCTCGTCCTGTTCAATGCTTCAACTCTTAGTTCTGATGTACCACATGGGTCTGTTTGAGCAGCATATTCCCTGGCTTTTTCTCTGCAACTGTCCCTTATCTCTTCTTTCCTGCCATTAGCTTTGGGAGATGCATTTTAAGATAAGATTTGGAAACCTTCCAAGTCAGACGGTTTGATTGATATGAAGAAAATGCTGTGGAAGGAAGGAAGGAAGGAAGGAAGGACCCTAGGGAAGGACTTGCAGACTGAAGAGGGCTCTGGGAACACATAGGAGGTGGCCAGGGCATCAGGATTGAAGCTGTGCCTCCCACTAGGTGGCCTGGATGTGGCAGGCCTCCTGTGCCCTGACTCAGTTGGCAGTTCAATATTTCACTCCTGGAGCATTTGAGTTTTGTGCTGCATGTGACCTCTCAATGGTGTGTTCTGAATTGGAGTCTCTTTCTTGTTGGCTTGCAGAGGGAGTGACATCCAACACCAGTGACAGCGAAAGCAGTTCCAGTAAGTGTGTGTCAATTCCCCCACCCCTGTGTTATGTAGCTCCACCATGTCTCCCAGCCATCCTCATTCCAGTGTCACATGGCTGCCGTTCCTGCTCAGAGGCTGCTGCTCCTTTGAGCCACGTACACTTTGAGTCCATGGAGATACTATGGTCTGCTCATTCTTTTTGTGGGATGAATTTGCCCAATGGCTGATAGAGAGTATAAGTCCTGTAGTTCTGGCCAGCCTGGCTTCAAAATATCCCTAGGATCCTGGGGAGAGTGAACTGCCAGTGGGAAAATCCCTGCCATGAGCATTGCAGGCTGTACATGCTGCCAGGTTTACAGATTAGCTCAGAGACCAAAAGCCAAATGGCTCCTGTAGAATAGCATACCGAATCTGCCTTTCTTAGTTGCTAGGAACTCCTTACCTCCTGGCTATACTATATGGTCAGAAAGGAAATTATCAGTTTTCCTTGAAAATTCTGTGACTATACCAGAGAACCATAACTTAAACATGATAAACTTTAGCAATATTGGCCTTCATGGAGCTATGGTGTCTAGAGTCCTTCAAAAGTCCATTTAGGATCTTAGAAGAAACCTTTTAGCAAGCACCCTGTGGCTCAAGGCAGATATCACTGCCTTCCCTGGTATTATAGTATTACTCTCAGCTACTTTGGGATCTGCAGGCACCCAATGCCAAGTGGGTTGGTGACTGTTTTAGGAAAACCTGGTCGTTGCCATGCTACATGGAACTCCACATGAGGACAGAGAGGGCTCTGCATTGCTCGTAAGGGCCACTGGGGCCATGTACCTCTTTTCTAGATGCTTCTTCCAGAGGCAGGGGGAATAAGTAGACCCTTAAAAGGTTAGGCTGCAGGTTTGGGGATTAACGTGAGTCCTTGGACTACTTACTGCCTCTACAGGTAAGAGGAAGGACTTGGACAAGTATGTCCTGGCCAGTTGAACCCTCTCTGTGGTTCTTTCCAGAGCAAAGGAACCACTGATCATAACCAACTGTTAAGTGTAAAAATGGTTCTGATAGAAATTATGGTGGTTTCCTGGCTTCTGGGCTTTGGCGCTTTGACCAACAGTATTTCACCGAATGAAAACCACTAAAGCCTGCCTGGGGCCAGAGGATGGTTTTTCAAGCCTTTTTGCCAACAGAAGCAGACTAGACCACAGTATGGGTAGGCAGTAGCAAACACCATTGCATCAGGCTTTTTTGCAGTGGAAGTGGGATATGGTGAATGCTGTACACAGGAAGGTAAATCATTCAGTGCTAATCTGTCTCCTTTTTGTTACAGAAGGACAAGAGGATGCTATTTTATCATATGAGCCAGTGATACGACAAGAAAGTAAGCCCTCATCTGAGAGTCTTGCTTTCATGTTAGTCTCCTGTTGTGGGGCTCAATGCAGTGGGTGCTAGAGCAACAGGGAAAGGTTCAGGGAAAGAGGAAGGCTCAGCTCCTTATACATCAAGCACTTGGACTCTTCCTCCTCTTGTATCATGGAAGCCATCCAGTACACACCTCTTGTTATACTTTTGCCTGTTCTTGGGACGTCTTCCAAGGAGAGGGCAGGTTTACAACAAAGGTCTGTTTCAATGGGGATAGCCACTGCAGAAAAGGATTCCTCTTTTGGGTGTCTGCCCTGTAAAAATCTTTGTTGGGTGGCTGGTGTCCATACAGAGCTCTCTCCTGAATCTCTTGGACAGGGAATCTGAAGCTTCTTGCTTCAGACTTGTCCCAAGACTTACGTATTATCCAATGAAAGGATCTTCAATGTTCTTGTAGTGAAGAACCAGAGAATGGCTGTGGATACTTCACTCTTTTTTGAGTGGTGGCTCCATAATGAATGTGTTCTAGCCAGACTCAAAGGTGGGATGGGCTTCCCTGCAGGGCTTCTGTTCACTGTCTCAATGTTCTCCATTCCCAGTTCACTACGCCAGGCCCGTGATCATCCTGGGCCCAATGAAGGACCGAGTCAACGATGACCTGATCTCTGAGTTCCCACATAAATTTGGATCCTGTGTGCCACGTAAGAGCCCAGGCTGGTCCAAACAAGCAAGGGTTGGCACCCTGGGAACTGCTATTGCAGTGTTGTGTGGAAAGTAGCTAGGATCAGATACTAGGCCTTTTGGGAAAAGGATACATCTGAAAAAGAGTACAAAGTGATAGATGTCCTAAGAGTAAATGGGGTTCGGAGGGCTAAGCCACCCAGCTTGGCTGCTCACTTGCTGCTTTGGGAAATTGTCAAGGCAATAGGAATGATTGAACAAATAGGGAGACCCAGCCTAAGCATTATTTATGATTTCAGGGGTGTGTGTGTGTGCACATGTGCATGCACACGCATGTGTGTACTCACACATACATGCTGGTCCTGTGGCTTGAACTCAGGGCCTGGGTGCTGACTCTGAGTTTTTTTGTTCAAGGCTAGCATTCTACCATTTGATCCACAGCTCCACCTCCTGTTTTTTGATAGTTAATTGGAGAAAAGAGTTTCACACCTCGGCTGGCTTTGACCCACCAATCCCCAGCTGTGTTTTTTTTTTTGGGGGGGGGTGCTGCTGGTCATTCAAAATAGGGCCTTGTATGCTAAGTGCTTTAAAGATGCACCCTCTGCTAGGCCCTAGTTTAGGAAGTTCCACATTTCTGGTGCAGTTGAACATAAAGTGAATAGCCTCATTTGTGTGACATCTGGAGGTTGCAAGAAAAGTAACTGTTCCCAACTACTTTTCCCCCCAATTATCTAAAAAAGCCTAAATTGACCCTGTAACCCTCCCAGGTGAGAGACAATCAATTCAACTTTTATGGCACAGAGCCGATCACTGTCCTTGACTTTGACTTATGGTGGTCCTTTTTTTTTTTTTTTTCCTTCAGATACTACCCGGCCTCGGCGTGAAAATGAAGTGGATGGACAGGACTATCATTTTGTAGTATCCCGGGAACAGATGGAGAAGGATATTCAGGACAACAAGTTTATCGAGGCAGGCCAGTTCAATGATAATCTCTACGGGACCAGCATCCAGTCAGTACGGGCAGTTGCAGAGAGGGTAAGCAGAGAGAGGTGGCCAGACCTCCCATGCGCCTTAGAGGCAAGGCAGATATCCTGGTTCTGTTGCACTTGTATTCTCATCCTTCCACGATGGGGCCTATCTAGTGGTCCTCCTGACCAAAGGCATTGGCAGTTCTGCAGAATCCAGCCCTTGGGTGGAGGTGCCTATCCCTCCTGTGTCTCACACTCAATTGTCATCCACTGGGGAAAAGGGGACTCCCTAGGCAGATATGTTCTTTTCTGGATAATAAAAGTAAACCATAGTACCAGAGAATGTCAGAGAAAAGATATTGTGGGTCATGCTGGGTGTCCTTAGTGCCCTGAGTGGCATTTGAAATGCCACTAGATTTCTGTGTGGGGGTAGGTGGATAAGGAGCAGGACTGACACAAATCTGCTTCCTCAGGGCAAGCACTGCATCTTAGATGTTTCCGGCAATGCTATCAAGAGACTGCAGCAAGCACAACTTTACCCCATTGCCATTTTCATCAAGCCCAAATCCATTGAAGCACTTATGTAAGTTGTTTGCTGGTGTCAGACATGCCCTACTAGGATAGGGTGCTGGAACAGAAATGGAGAGTAACGTGATTTGTTGGGCGGGGTTAGGACCCAGTGGATGCAGAAGGAAACTGGCCCAGTTCTGACTGTTTGCTGCCCTTTCTGTTTGAGTGCCTGTGTGTGCATGCTGTTTCAGTTGGGCTTTGAGACCTGTAAGGTTTGTGGATGGAGTTAGGGTCTTCCCTGAGAGGATAGTTTGGCAGATTTTTCAGGGAACCTGGATCACACCTTTTTGATCATAAAAACAAGACACTCTTTGGAGCTATTTTGCTTCTTCTGTGTCTTTGGCAGGGAAATGAACCGACGACAGACATATGAGCAAGCAAATAAGATCTTTGACAAAGCCATGAAACTGGAGCAGGAATTTGGAGAATATTTTACAGGTAAGAATCCCTGCTGCCCTGCCTGGGGTTCCATGAAACTAGCCAGATGCCTGCTTCTGAGTTCGGCTCAGAAAGGGTTAGGCCTTAGGGTCAGGCACTCCTGCACAGAGCTGCTCCATTCATTTGAGCTGTTGAGCACTTGAGTTCCTCCCGCCCATCTGGTCACAGTTTACCAATTTCTCTCATAAACCACTCCCCAAATGCTTCCAAATGTTGGTTGGTTCATGTAGTTTTCATTTTTGAGGGGTGAGTAAATATTTTTAATTGTTATAAAGGTGATATACAGAGGGGTTACAGTTATGTAAGTCAGATAAAGAGTAGATTTCTTTTTGGATAATATCACCCTTCCCTCATTCTCTCCCAATTCTGCTTTCTTGTCTCTGCTAGATTGCAGGTCCCTCTATTATGTTGTTTCCCTCCCTCCCACCCAGATCTTTCTTTGCCTTGCATGTTTTAGGTACTGAATAAACATTTGTTGATGATGATGATTTTGTGGTGTGATATTCAAGTTATCTCTTAGGGGTGTGTGTGTGTGTGTGTGTGTGTGTGTGTGTGTGTGTGTGTGTGTGTGTGTGTGTGTGTGTGTGTGTGTGTGTGTGTGTGTGTGTGTGTGTGTGTGTGTGTGTGTGTGTGTGTGTGTGTGTGTGTGTGTGTGTGTGTGTGTGTGTGTTTATGGTCATCTGTTTTAGAAAGTCAGTTCCTAAGAAGTTGCAGAAATTCCCTTGTAATTGTCCCTTACCTTTTAAAAACGCAGTGACAGATTCTGTGTGTGTGCAGGGCAATGGTGAGTAAATTCTAGCTGGTGGTGCTAGGTTAACTGGGTAAAGAATTAAAAAATGTCTGGGCTCCAGTGGCTCACACCTATAAGGAGGTATGAGATCTGGGGGATCTCTCAGGAGGCTGAGATCTAGAGATCATGATTTGAAGTCAGCCCAGGCAAACAAATCCAAGAGACTCTTATCTCCTGTGTAAGCAGCAAAAGCTTATAGTGGAGCTGTGGCTCAAGTGGTGGAGCATATCCTTGAGCAAAAAAGCTAAGGGACAGCACCTAGGCCCTGAGTTCAAGCCCCAATTCTTGCAAAAAAAAACCCCACAAAACAACAAACACCAACACCACCAGAACTCAGAAATATGTTTGCACACCATGAGTCTTTGGAGCTCAATTTCCTGTCAGTGTCCATGTCCTTGTTCTCTGAGCTGACCTCTGACACAGAGCAGATGTGATAGCCCCAGGTGTCCTGCCTCTTGCCAGAAATTGTGGCTTTCTCCTTTTCCTCTGGATAATTGGGATTTTCCAGGCCTTTGAATGAGACTGCTATCCTTATGGCAGCCAAGAGCAACATGAACTGCAGTGTCTGGCATGTTGTGGGTGGCTCATTAAACATCTTTTGAATCAATACATTTTTCTGTTCATTGGTTTCTAATCTCACTATCTTAAAAAGCTGACTTCTAGCTCTGGGCTTGAGGCCTCCAGCTAGCTTCCCTCCTGCCCTGAACTCACAGACAGCTGTTTAGCAACACAAACCCATGCTTCCCTGAGTATCCTTGAGTGTGCACAGGGGACATCACATGACGGATGGGAGAGGCAGGATGGCCGGGGGATGGGGGGGGTATGTTATAGACTACAGTAATAATTTTGTTTTCCTCTTCACTTCAGCCATTGTACAGGGTGACTCACTGGAAGAGATTTATAACAAAATCAAACAAATCATTGAGGACCAGTCTGGGCACTACATTTGGGTCCCATCCCCTGAAAAACTCTGAAGAATCCCCTCCAACCATTCTCTTGTGAACAGAAGAAATCAAGTCCCTCTTCCCTCCTCCCTCTTCATTCCTGTCCCCATGGGGAGAACAAATGACTACTGTTCTTATCCCCTTTTTTAAGATATGTCAAAAATTGAGTTTTCTAGTCCTGTATTTTTCTTTCCTTATCTTTTTTAATTTGGTTTTGTTTTATTTTGGGGATGATGCCATCTCACTCATCATGTGACTGTGCCCATTCCTGCATGGACCTTTCCCAAGCGCTAGCACAGGTGCGAATCCATCAGAGCCATTGTTTTCATAAACACCTAGCAGAAGCGAAGAGAAGAGAGGAGGACTGATGGAAAGACAGACTCTGGATAGCTGCACGGCTTGTGACGTGATCTAACAGCACCACGTGATGAGGTGCTCCTGGGCATTTCTACCCACCTGTACTGCTGGCTTGCAGCTCTGAACGGTGCAAAATAATGGCAACAGAAAGTATCTTATTTATATATAGATATATATATGTAATTTATATAAAATACATAGAAATTATTATATATATTATACACTCTCTTATTATATATATATACATATATATATATATGTATATGTGTATATATATATATATATATATATACATATATATATATATATATATATATATATACACTCACCTACACGGGGACTAGAAAATCTATGGAGACTTCATCAATGGTACTATGTTATTAGAGAAATGCTTTAATTTTCATATTCCAATCAGATGGCATCTTCTGTCCCACCTGGCTGGGAAGGGATTGGGAAGTAATAAGTGCCACGCCAGGGGCACTCACTTGCATTCAAATCATTCTCTTGAGAGCTAAGGTTTGCTCCAGGCGGGGTCAGCCTGGGGCCTGAGAGAAGAGGCTTTGCTTGGGGGACAGAGGGTTTGGAGATTTGACAGCCCAGAGAGAGCAGCTGCTGCCCCTGCAGTGCAGCCAGCCCCTCCCTGTGTGGGAAGAGAGAATGGTGACTGATGCTCCAGATAAACTTGCCTATTGTTTTATGCCACCTGATGTGTCTGCATGAGAGCTTTCCTCTTTTTTGTTCATTTTTAAGCTGCTGTTAAACCAAAACCATGTTGTGCTACTGTATCAGCCTTTTCATTCTTCCAAATTTTACTTTTCCTATTTAACTGAATGCGTAGAATCCAATTTGCCAGTGTTCTAAAGGCTTGTGAGGTTCTGAGAGGAGCCAGGACCCGGGATGTAGTAGGTGACCCAGGTCTGGCCCATCCATGGAGTCAGCAGAGGGAAAGCTGGGGCTCTGCAGTGCATACTGGCCTCCACTAACCCACTGAGGACATGCTAGGTTTGTCTGGTGCCCTTCAAGGGGCCATTGACAAGGACAGGGAGGTGCTTGCCTTCTGGCTCAGTGCCAGGACAGTGGAACAGCACCAGGCATGGCCAGCCATGTAGTGAGTTGGATTTGGTTCTTTTCTTTTCTTTTCTTTTGCAGCTGCTCCATTTGCCCTACCCCAGCCCCATCACCAACAGCTGGTAGCTTACTTTTTCTTGAAGAAGAAAGTAGACTTTCAATGCTATAAATGAGCTGTAGAGCTAAGATTCACTCACTGGTGAGCTGTGAAGCCTTGTTGCTTTTCCCAGAGTCTGATGGCAGTGACGGGTCCACGGAGTTTTCCTCCTGCCACCAGTACAGGCAGCAGGTGTGGTCCAGGCCCTACCCCGCCCCCACTGTGCTCCTTTGAAGCCAATGTGCCTCCCTCACCTCCACACTGGAGGGATGATGTAGGGGAGAGAACCTAGAAAAACTTGGCCCTTGAGTTGAGCCCACTGGGTTAGGACCAGTGCAAATGACACAATGTTGAAGATGCTTTAAGCACTACCGGCCACTAGCAGGAACTATGTTCACAGGTATCCTAACAGTATAATGAGGCTAACTAAAGTGTGGGGCCCACAAGTGAGGGGAAAGAACAGGCAGCAGCTTTCCCTTGGGCAGTACACTGGATTGAAGGCAAAGAGGGATAGCGTGATGGCTGATTGTGACTCTGATGAGGGAGGTGAGCAGGGAGTGGTGATTCCTGATGGTAACAGTGACATACATGTGTGAACAATGATGCTCAACCCTTCCTCTCTTCCTCCCTCTCAGAGTTGAAAAGCAAAGTTTTCAAAGTAAGCATGACACTAGTTGGTTTACCAGTGTTCCTTCCAAGGAGACATATATTTTTTAATAAACGATAGTTGCAATGAACTGTGGCTCAGAGATTTTCTTGAAAGAGTTGAGCAGGAATGCTGGAGCCACTGCAGTGGGGAAAAGGGTGCTGACCTTTGCTGGGGAGGGGCTCTGGGCTTGCTCCTTGTGTGCTGATCTGCCAGGCCAGTTCTTGGGATGTGTGTGTGACCCTGCAGGTGGTAAAAAGCTGGGTGCTTGGTAAAGACCAAGGAGACCATCCTGGCACACATGCTGTCTTGAACAGCACCAATTAGGTATAGGGAAGCACAAGACTGATGAAAAGTGCCCAGGATATAAGATACTATAAAAAGCAGCATTAGAGCAAGCAGCATAGCCTAGTATTGAACTGATGGAGGAAAATGAGTGATTAAGAGAAGGCCACCTGCCAGCTTGCTAGTTTCCAAGAATGGAAGTGAGATGAGTCCATCTTGCAGAGGGCCACACACCCCTGAGGCCCTTGGAAGTGGGAAGAAATGTTTAGAGCAGGTAATGCCATGCTGATTATGTCAAGAAGTCTGAAGAGCCACTGCTGTAATGGCTGGTAGCTCACACATGTAATCCTAGCTGCTCAGGAGCCTGAGATCTGAGGACTGAGGTTTAAAACTAGCCTGGACAGGAAAGTCTGAGGCTCTTACCTGTGACTTAGCAAAAAGTCATAAGTGGAACTGTGACAGAATTCTAGCCTTGAGCAAAAAACCAAAAACCTCAGGGACAGCAACTAAGCTGGGTTCAAGCCCCACCCCAAAAAAGTGACAAATGAATGAACACCCCTAAGATGTGAGATTTGCAACATTGCTTGCTTCATCACAATGAAGCTCTTGGCTTTCCAGAAGGCAGTCTAACAAAAGGAAGTCTCCTGAGGGTTCCATGAGTCCCTGCGGGGCTGAGCTCACCTCAGTATAAAGGGGACAAAGATTTCCCCTGTGGCTATAGTCCTGTGACTGTGCTAAGGAGCTACCTTATCATAGAGAGGGTACTGCTGAAGAAAATTAAGCACCAGCACGAGAAGGCCACCTTGAGCTACAAAGAAACTCCCAAGGGAGATCTGTCTCCCACAGAGCAGGGCCATGTCCCCCACTGGGAGGGACACAATTTCCACCCAGGTCTGCTGCCAATCTTGCTTCAATTTTCTCACCCTGAAGAGGAAAAATCTTCAAAATGATTGAACTTTGCAAGATCCCTACGATGCTACTCTTGACAAAAATCCTTGTTCAGCCAAGTGCCAGTGGCTCACTCCTGTAATCCTAGCTACTCAGGCTGAGGATCGCCAGTTCAAAGCCAACCTAGGCAGGAAAGTGTGAGACTCATCTCCAATTAGCCACCAGAAAACTGGAAGTGGTGCTGTGTCTCAAAGTGGTAGAGCACTAGCCTTGAGCTGAAGAGCTCAGGGACAGTGCCCAGGCCTTGAGTTCAAGCTCCACTACCAACATCACCAACAACAAAATTTCACTAATGAAAGCCAAATCTTTCCTCAAAACAAGTGGATGAAGCTAAAATGGATGCAGAAGGTAGGTTTGAGCAGTAGGACAGGATGGATGGACCAACCTGTGAACTGGCCTTGCACTTGAGCCAAAAGGTCATGCTATAAAGGCCACCAGAATCTTTTCTGCAGTGGAAGCAAAAACACCAAGAGACCCTTGTGGCCCTCAGATGAGAGGGATTCCAGAGCCTTTAGCTTTCTCAAGGCTGCCAACAAGTCAGTGCTGAAATACAATGTAGACCCACCAGGCTGGCCAGGAAACACTGTGGCTCATTACTCCCAAGTCATGTTTGTCAGTCCTGTTTCTAACTAGGATTTCATGGCCTTCATTCTATGACTCTTTTCATCCATTCAGTCATTTCCTTGGCACTTGTAGGACATTTTGTTAATTGCAAAGAACTTTGGAAGCTCAACTGCCAATTTCCTCAAAAGCTCCTTTTTTTCTCTCATCACTTCCAAGAAGCAGCAAGACTGGTTTCTGGATACCTTTGGGTCTACCCCCACACATTTTGTAGCCCATGTCTCAAAGCATTTTTTCATGTGCAACTTCAAATATTTAAGGTTAGTGAAGTAGGAGAAATAACTGCATTGATGCCTATGCTTTGTCGGAAAACAGAAGCATTTCATCAATGAAACCTCAACTGCATTATATCTGCAGAGCTGTTGCCATTGGGACTTTTCCACCTTAGGTTGAATGAACTACTCACACAGCCCATCTCCACTCTCTCCTGGCCAGCCAAGTGTCTACCACTTTTAGCAACTGGCAAGTGGTGGCTTGTGCATTCTTCTAGGGACAAGCAGGGGCAAGGAGATGTTTCTGTTTGCCTTGTGATCAGCCTGGGCTGTCCGTGCAGCCCATGGAAGGAGCTGACCAATGGTTCCACCTTGTCCAGCCTGTTGCTCCTTGGCTTGTCCCTTTCTCCATCTGACCTTGACCTTTCCCCCCTGCCTCATATCTTGCTGTGTGCCCCTCACTTCAGTCATTTGATTCTGCAAATGCACAGCTCCCCAGGGACTTAGCTTATGTCCCCACCCTTAAATGGTCTCAATACTGCCTCTGCATGCTCACCTAGAAAACTCCTTTTAAAATTTCAAGAGTAGGTGCAAGAACCCTACCTCCTTTCTATGCTGCCTTCCAGAACCAGCTCTTCTACCTCCCACTCGGAGGTAGAATTGACCTTGCAAAACTTTCTTTGTGCTCCTCTCTCACCACTATCACAGCTCCAATATAGTTCCTGTTTACCACATGCCAGGCACTAACCTAAATGCTTTCTGAATGCCTTTCCACTGATGAAGTAGGTGCACATATGATCCCTATTTTCCACATGAGAAAACTGAGTCAAACAGGCTATCTAGCTGAAGGAACGTGCCCTTAAGCACCCCAACAGCCTGTCACTTGACCACTGAATGCTATCCTACCTCTATCTCCACAACCATCTTCCTCTTCTAACCTCCTCTGACAGAGGACACTGGGTCTTTCTCATTTCTGGAATGCCTGCCACAAAGCAGGTACTGGATGAAAGAGGAATCTGCAGAGCCTGGCTCAGCTATGGAGTGGGGATCTGACTAGCTCAGAACTTGGGCTGTTTGAATGGCTTTCTTTTCTAGACTCCTTACTCTAAACTTGACTCTCAAAAAAAATCTTTAATTGGCAAAAATTGTACGAAGGAGTTTCCTTGAAATATTTCCATATATATATATATATATATATATATATATATATAATGTGTTTTGATCAAATTGACTTCCTCTATTCCATTTTCTTATTCCTCTTTCCCTCTTTTTTTTTTACATTTTAATGGGTTTCATTATTCTATTTTCATACATGCATGTAGAGTATTTTGACCGTGTGCACTTCCCCAATAATCCTCACCTTTACCCTTCCAGCTCCTCCTAGTTTCTCTTAAACTGTCACTCTTTTTCATGTCATTGTTTTCTGTCAATCGTAGGGCTTGAACTCAGGGCCTGAGAGCTGTCCCAAAGCTGCTGAAAGCTAACGCTCTACCACATTAAACCCCAGCTTCACTTCTGGTTTTCTGGTGGTTAATTAGAGATAAGAGTCTCATGGTCTGTCCTGCGAGGCTGGCATCAAACCACAATCCTCAGATGTCAGCCTTCTGTGTAGCTAGGATTACAGGCATGAGCCACCAGCACTCAGCTTTGTCTTTTCTTTTTAGGTTTAGATTTTACATATGCAAATGTCTTCCTGAACCTGGTTTATTTCACTCAGCATAATGATCTCCCATTCCATCCATTCTTGTGCAAATGACGTAATTTTCTGTCTTTATGGCTCAGTAAAACTCCACTTGTCTTTTTTTTGTGCAATGGTTCTAGGGCTTGAATTTAGAATCATGAGCTCTCACTTAACTTTTTCACCCAAGGCTGGCACTCTACCACTTGAGCCACACCTCCATTTCTGACTTTTGGGTAGTTAATTGGAGAAAAGACTCTCATGGACTTTTCTGCCCAGGGCTGGCTTTGAACTGCAATCCTCAGAGTACCCAGGGTTACAGGTATGAGCCACCAGTGCTTAGCAGATATCTTGTCTTTTTTAAAATTTGTACATTTATTTTCATTTATTAGGTGATGGACACCTAGGCTGATCCCATGGCTTGGCTATTGTGAGCAGTACTACTGAGTATACAGGGATTTCTGTTTTGTGCTGACTTCCATTCCTTCAGATATATGCCCAATATAGGAAGATGATATGGTAGTTCTAGTTTTATTTTCTTGGCTCTAGCTCCACCCTTTGCCTCCTCTCCTTTTCCCCCTCAACTGCTTACTCCTGCTAAGGTTCTTCCTGTTTTTCACTCTCCTTGCCCAAAGCTGACTGTCCAACATTTCTGTGCCTCATACTGACCAGGGTTCAACACAAGGTTAGTGGCAACTAAAAGCTCTTAAAAGACAGGTTTTACCTTCTCAGCAGAATAATTTAAGAAGTCTAGAAACATGGACATGCCATGGCCTTCTGTCCCTGTTAGCTTCATTTCTCTCTATGCCAACCTGTCCACTTCCATAGGGTGTCTGAGCCTGCACCTCTGACCCTTCCCTTTCAGGAAGCGCCACATTGTCCTACCTCTACTCCCAACCCTGATCTGTCTCCTTAAGGCATCACTTACAATCTATTAGCATGGTTAATTGTTTATGTCTTTAACTAGTCCTTTACTGGTCTCAATGAACCTAGAATCTAGTGAGGGAGCACCAAGGAAGTAAATGATTGAGGTCAGAATTAACACCTTAGGGTGAAGATGCAGTGAGAGGCTGTAATAGGGGATCTACTTAGAAGAGGCTCCCAGGCAGGGCTTCTTGGGGGAGCTTTCAGGTTGAGATCTATAGGATCTTTGGGAGCAGCCTGGTGGGGGAGGGGATATCAATAGGAGTTTATTAAACACCCTTCCCTGTACCCATCCAAATCTGCTCTTATACCATTGGCTCTTGTTATTTTTCTACAAACCAGGGTAGACTGTTTGCCTTTTTACTTAGAAGGAAGACCTCTGCAGCATTTCCCACACCCATCTCTTTTCTTTCTTTTTCTTTTAATTTTGTGCCATTTCTGGGGTTTAAACTGAGGGCCTAGTGCTCTCACTACTCAAGGTTGGTGCTATACTATTTGAGCCACACCTCCACTTCTGGTCTCTCAGTGATTCATTGGAGATAAGAGTCTCACAGGCATTTCTGCCCAGGTTGTCTTCAAACTATAATCCTCAGATCTTTGCCTTCTGAATAGCTAGGATTACATGCATGAGTCACTAGTGCCTAGCTTCCAGCTTTGCTTTGCTTTGCTTTGCTTTGCTTTCCTTCTCCTTCTCCTCCTTCTTCCCCTTCCTCTTCCTCTTTTTCCTCCTCCTCCTCCTGCACCTCTTCTTCCTCCTCCTCCTCCTTCTCCTCCTCCTCCTTCTTTCTTCTTCTTCTTCTTCTTTTTTTTTTTTGCTAGTCCTGGCACTTGAACTCAGGGCCTGAATACTGTCCCAGAGCTGCTGCTTCTTTTTTTTTTTGTCAGTCATGGGGCATGAACTCTGGGCTTAGGCACTGTTCCTGAGTACTTCAACTCAAGGCTAGCATTCTACCACTTGAGCCACAGCCCCACTTCTGGCTTTTTTGTTTATGTGGTACTGGGGAATTGAACCCAGGGCTTCATGCATGCTAGGCAAGCACACTACCATAAGCCACATTCCAAGTCCCTCAGCTTTTCTTTAATGAAACTTTTTAAGCTCTGGTTGAAATGACACCTTCCATGAGGATGTCACTGAGCACTCTGGAAAACTTTATCTGCTCTCTTGAACCATGTAAGTGATTATATGACCATCCTCTGTTCTTTCTTGCATGGTGGTTGTTGGCCCATAATATTCTTCTCCAGGTAGACACACAGCTTCTAGAAGGTCAGGCTTCTAGAAGCCACCCATCTAAAACACACAACTGGTGTGTCTTGCCATCCTTCAGAGTAGCTAATACATGCCTTGCATGTGACTGATGCTCCATAAATGATTGTCCAACTTACCCCCATTGTCTTACTTGAAAACATGATGAGACTGGGCAAACATGTCCACAGCCCCCTCCCAATTCAAACATTTATTAATAAGAAAATTGAAATTTTTTTTGTCGGTCATGGGTCTTGAACTCTGGGCCTGGGTGCTGTCCCTCACTCTTTCAGCTCAAGGTTAGCACTCTACCACTTGAGCCACAATGCCCCTTCTAGTTTTCTGGTGGTTAATTGGAGATAAGAGTCTTATGGACTTTCTTGCCTGGGGTGGCTTTGAACTGCAATCCTCAGATCTCAGCCTCCTGAGGAGCTAGAATTACAAGTGTGAACCACCGGCACCCAGCTAGAAAAATGAATTCTAAAGCACATGTACTATACTGATTCTCTTTGCAAAATGACAGTCCCTGCCTTTTGTGAATTTGCAGTTACAAAAAAAAAACAATGAGGCAGATGACATAAAAGGCTTCAATACAGCTGCCAAAGAACATGGCACATGAGCACATTCAGTTCCACACAATTGAACATTAGGAATTGGGAGGATTGGTGCCTGCAGCAAGGGAGCAAAGAATCCCTGGGACATGCCTGGAGTAGGACCAGGGGAAAATGACCTCAGGACAGCTTGAGAAAAAAAAGAAACTTTGGAACAGACTGGACCAAGAAATGGTGCTGAAGAAATATGGGAGTGGAAGTGCAGAAAGTGCCCAAGATGCCCTCTTAAAGCAAGGAGTGGTATCTCCTTAGCCTGAGTGGGAGTTATGAATCTGGTGGGAGGGCAAAGGGGTGGCAATACTGGCTGAGCCTAATCAGGTATAGAACCTGCTTCATGTCCTACAGTGAGTTATGACTAGCTTTGTGAATGTGAGGCTCTGCTGCAGTACAAGACAGTCCCCTTCTGCTATCACTGTCCCTCTCTGGTTTTCCTGGAAATTTTGCATTTTCCCTCACCAGACTGCTAAAATTGTGCTCTCGAAAGTGACTTTCAAGCCGGTGCCATTGGCTCATGCCTTTAATCCTAGCTATAGTGGAGGGGGGGGCTGGGCTGAGATCTGAGGATCATGGTTCAAAACTAGATCAGGAAAGAAAGTTCCTAAGGGTCTCACCTCCAATTAAGCAGCAAAAAAGCTAGAAGTGGAGGTGTGGCTCAAGTGATAGAGCACTAGCCTTGAGCAGAAAAGCTAAAGGAGAGCCCTCAGGTCCTGAGTTCAAACCCCAGAACTGGCACAGACAAAAACAATCATTTCCATGCTTACCAGATCTCATACCTTTGAAAGACTATATTCCTTCATCCTTCCTGCATATGTGTCACTATGAATTACAATCTCCTTGACTTTGGTAACAGTGATGCTACCTTGTTGGTTCTCCCATGTCCCTCCCTTTTCCCCTTCTCTGCCTCATTTAATTCATTTTTTACCTCCTTGCTTAAATGTTCGTTACATTTATTCTTGCTCCTCTTCACATTCAATGCCATTTCCCATTTTCAAGCTTCACCCAGACTCAAAACCTTTGCAACATTCCTGTGTCCCCACAGCTGCCTTGACCTTGGCTGCCCATCGTTTTTGCCACTATCAACTTAGTCTTTCAGTTATTGTCATCCATTCCCCAAACAAGGCCATCTGTGTCAGGCAGGGAGGGGGCGTGACAGGGAGTAAAACACACTTAGTCTCTGCCCTGAAACAGCTCACAGTTTCAGAGGTGAATCATATGGTAGCAATCAATCATACAAATAAATTCCATTTACAGATAAGCACTATGGATGGAAACCCTGGGGATTTTTTCAAGGATGAAACAGGAAATTACAATGACTTCCAAATTCATATTCCTTCTCCAATTTCTCTGCTGTGGCCAACATGAACATTCTTGTTCGGGCACAGGTGACCCACTACTGTAATCCTAGCCACTCAGGAGGCTGAGATCTGAGGATTACAGTTCAAAGCCAGGCTGGGCTGACAGACAAATGCAAGAGGCTTATTTTCAATTAGCCAGGAAAAAGTGTGAACTCGAGGTATGACTCAAGTAGTAGAGCGCTTGCTATGAGTAAAAAATCCAAGTGAGAACATGAGGCTCTGAGTTCAATCCCCAGTACTGGCATGCACACAAAAAGACTAATATTTCTACGGACTACTTTTTTTTTGCTAGTCCTAGGGCTTGAACTCAGGGCCTGGACACTGTCCCTGAACTTCTTTTGCTCAAGGCCAGCACTCTACCACTTGAGCCACAGTGCCACGTCTGGCCTTTTTTGTTTATGTGGTACTGAGGAATCTAACCAAGGGATTCATGCATGCTAGACAAACACTCTACCACTAAGCCACATTCCCAGCCCTCTAGGGGACATTTCTGACCGCAGTAACTTCCAGCTCAAATTCTTTTAATGGTTAAGGTCAAAATATGCACCAACTGAAAAAAAAATATGCACCAACTGGAAGGCTAAATGAGGAAGATTGCTTGAGATCAGGAGTTTGAGGCCATCCTGGGCAGCATAGGGAGACCATGTAGATAGTAACAAAAACATTCAGTGGATTATGTAGTGCAGGCCACACTTCACAGTCAAATAGTAGACATGCTCCGGGCTACCTTTATAACCTCTCCACTGTTCGTCTGTGAGCACTCTGAACTACTCACTGTCCACCAAGAAGGACCATGTGCCCTTACCCTGCCGTTTCTTCTCCTGAGAAAATCTTTTCCCTAATTCCATAAGTCCAAATTTTATGTATTAATATACATATTCTTTTCTTTTCCCTTCTTGACTATTTTCTATTCTTTTTGAGACAGGGTCTTACTATATAAGGCTGGCCTTGAATTAGAGATCCTCCTGCCTCAGCCCCCTGAATGCTGGGACTACAGATGTGTACCACCAGGCCTCGATCAAATGATCTAAAGCCCAGTTCACTCTTCTGTATAAATCATGTTGTAATGTCTCCCTTTGGAATCTCAGATATTTTTTATATTTAATATCTTTGTGGCACTGGGGTTTGAACTCAGGGACTCATGTTTGACAGGCAAGTGCTCTATCACTGAGCCATGCCTCTAGCCAACTTTTTTCACTGTCGTAGCACTCAATTTTCTTAAATATTGTATTGGCTCTACTTGAGTGAATAAAGCCTAAACTCTTCTCCTTTTAGCCCATAAGCTCACTGAAGGCAAGATTTGGATCTAAACCACAGTCATTCATTGGATGGAGGGACAGATGAGCAAGTGTACAAAGGAATGTGTGGATGAATGATCATCATATTTTCTTGACTGATGGATAATACAGAGGAACTGTGGGTCACAATTATGTCTGTGTCACCTCACATCATGTATTCTCACTGCTATTCCACAGAAGGCTTGAGGCAATGCTAGCAAATCAAGCATTCTGCTCTTTGCCACCTTCTTCCTGTTCTTATTCTAACAAGTGTAGACTCACCAACCTGCATAGTCTCACCAAAGGAAACAAATAATTCTCAAGGACTATGAACTTGCAAGGAAAGAATTCAAGGATTTCAGGGGACCAGACAATATATATTTTTTCTTTCTTTTCCTTTCACTTAAAAAAAATTGTGTGCCAGTCCTGGGGCTTGAACTCAGAGTGTGGGCACTGTCGCTGAGCTTATTTGCTCAAGGCTAGCATTCTATCACTTGTGTCACAGTGCTACTCCTGGCTTTTTGAGCAGTTAATTGGAAGCCAAGAGTCATGGATTTTCCTGCTCTGGCTGGCTTTGAACAGTGATACTCAGATCTCAGTCTCCTGAGTAGGTAGGATTACAAGCATGAGCCACTGGCACCCAGGTCCCCATTACCCCCTTTTTAGAAAGAGGGTCTCATTGTGTAGTCCAGGCTGTCCTAGAATTTGGATTCCTCCTACCTCAACCTCTTGAGTATTGTGACTACATGCATGTACTACTATGCTCCACCTTGTTTCTTTTCTTCTTACAAAATAAAACTGGTGCCCTGGAGTAGTAAATATATAGAATATGAAATAGCTGTCTTGTTATTTTATTTTTTGGTGTGCTGGAGTTTGAACTCAAGGCCTTATGCTTGCTAGGAACATACACTCTACTACTTGAGCTATACCCACAACCTAATCTGCTTTAGATATTTTTATTTTAGATGGAGCATCAAAGTTTTGCTACAGTCAACCTCAGACTACAGTCCTCCTACCTACATGCCTCCAACAAGTATGTGCTACTGCATCTAGCCCCAAATATTTTTTGTTAGTGATGGAATTTCATATGGGTTTTTTTGGGTCCGGTTGTGGGGCCTGAACTCTGGGCCTGGGCGCTGTCCCTCAGCTCTTCAGCTCAAGGCTAGCGCTCTACCACTTGAGCCACAGCACCACTTCCGGCTTTTTTCTTTTTGCTTATGTGGTGCTGAAGAATCGAACCCAGGGCCTCATGCATGCAAGGCAAGCACTCTACCACTGAGACACCTTCCCAGCCCCATATGGATTTGTTTTATCTGGACCATGGTTTAAAATACTGTGTTGTAGAGCTCTTGGCTAAGGATGGGGCTGTCTGTGATAACTAGAAAAATGTGTTTTTCAGAGCTTTGCTGATCTTATAAAGAGAGCTTGAAATTGAAAATAGAGGAGGAAAGGAGAAAAGTGCCTGATAACATTGAATTTTATTGTTATGGATGACATCAGATAAAACAGCAAGAACAGCATGGGGGCAGGGCATGAAGCCACAGAAGAATGTACCTGGAAAAAAAATCACAAATTGAACAGCTTCAGCTGTTTCTATATTAATAGATACCATACCGCCAGAAGCTGGTGGCTCACATCTACTCATAAGGTTGAGATCTGATGCTCACAGTTCAAAACCAGCTCAGGCAAGAAAGTCCATGAGACTCTCATCTCCAATTAACCACCAAAAAGCCAGAAGTAGAGTTGTAGGTCAAGTGACAGAGCACTAACCTTGAGTGGAATACCTCAGTGACAGTTCCCAGGACCTGAGTTCAAGCCTCAGAACTGGTACATACATTAAGAAATTGCCAAATCATAAGAAATTGCCAATACTCAACAGTTTTCAATCTATAAAAACAGAAACTTCATATGATTCAGCCTACCAGTAAAAAAGTGAACCTGAAACCTTAATACATACCAGCTAACAGGAACCATTAAGACATGGAAGAATGCAACTTACAACTGGAATCTGGCATTAGAGGACATGCATTATCAGGATCACAGCTGTCATCTCGGCTACTTAGGAGGTGGAGATCAGAAGGATTGTACTTTGAAGCCAGCCTAAACAACAAAAGTTTGTAAGACACCCATCTCAACAGAAAAAGCTGGGTGTGACGGTGCTTGCTTCTCATCCCAGCTATGACAGAAAGTATAAATGGGAGGATCACCATCCAGGAGATCCTATTTCAAACAGTGAGATGCTATTTTAAAATTAGCCAGAAGAGTCAGGTGCTGGTGGCTGCACATATGTAATCCTAGCTACTCAGGAGGCTGAGATCTGAGGATTGTGTTTGAACCTAGCCTGGGTAGGAAACTCCATGAGATTCTCATCTCCAATTAACCACCAAAAAGCCAGAAGTGGAGCCATGGCTCAAGAGGTAGAGTGCTAGCTTTGAGCAAAAATAGCTCAGGAAGAGCACCCAGGCTCCCAGGACTGGCATAAAAATATACAGCCAGAACAAAAGATAGGAGGCATCACTGAAGTGGTAGAGTACCTTCCTACCAAGCACAAAGCCAAGTTCAAACCTCAATGCTAAAAAAAACCCACATTTAAAAATATTTTACTGTTATTATAAAGGTAATGTACACAGGGATTACAGTTATGTGAGTTGGGTAAGGAGTACATTTCTTTGTAGACAATGTCATCCCTTCCCTCAATCTCCGTTTTCCCCTCCCTCTTATCCACAAGTTGTATAGTTCATTTCAACATAGTGTCTAGTAAATATCACTGCTGCATTTGTTCACCCTTTCTCCCTCCATTTCTATGCTCACCCCTTATCCTCCCAAAGACATATAAATGAACAAAGAGAACAAAATGGGGAAAAAAACTAAAACAGCAAAAAAGAAAAAAAACTCCTGAAAACCCACATTATTAAGATCAGAAGTAGAGATGTGGCTCAAGTCCTAGAACTACAGCCTTGAGGGGAAAAAAGCCAAGCAAGAGCACATGGACTTAAGTCCAATGAAAAAGAAGAAATCTTTTAGAAGGAGAGGTAGAATTGTGCTCTATGTATTGACATCCACAAAAGTTGAATAGAGTTTTGTTGGTTCCAAAGGGAAAGGAAGAGAAGCTGTACCTGGGGAAAAAAAATCATTTGCTACCACCCTATGGAATGTCACAAATGGCTAATGTTCTGATGGAAGTAAGTCACAAAAACTGGCACACGACAGAATTCCGCAGCAATGAGGGACTTTGTTTAAAGTTGCCATTAAGGTTCATTTGCCTAAAAGTAGCACACTTAGAAATCCCTTACGATATTACTCTTCAGAAAGTAAAGAAATCAACAAGAACTGTTAGTAATACATTCCTTAAATCTGACTCATGATGAAGATGTGATGAGTGAAGTGGAAACTTGAAGAGGGATCATTTTCTCTCAGAGAATGTGAGCACAAGGCTGGATGTGGCCTTGACTTCAAGCAGGCAGATCTGCAACAATTCAGAGATGATTAAAGGAAACACACAGGCAAAGAAAGCGCATGGCTTTGACAGATCAGACTTTAAACCATAGCGATGCTGTTGGTAAGCCATTAATGAGCCATGTTCCTCTGGTTAAGCTACACAATTTTCAGGTTCCATAGGAATAATAGGGGAGAGGGGGAAAGGGAGAGATAGAGGAAGAAAGAGGAGAGAGGGGTAAACAGAAGGGGAGAAGAGAGAAGGGGAAAAGAGAGGAGAGGGGACAAGGGGGAAAGGGGAAATGAAGGGAAATTGAAGGGAGGAGAGACGAGGGGAAGGGAAGAGAGGAGGGGGAGGAAAGGGAGGGGAAGAGAGGAGGATAGAAGGAAGGAGAAGAAAGGAGGAGAGATGGGAGAAAAGATGAGAAGAAAGGGGGAGTGCAGAGAGAGGAGAAAGAGGGCATGGAGGAGAATGGAGGGGAAGGACAGGAGAGAAGGGCAAGGAGTGAAGAGGAGAGGTAAGAGATGAGAGGAGAGGGGAGGGAAGGGGATAGGAGAAAGGAAGAGAGAAGAGAGGGAGAGGATGAGGCAAGGAGAGGTGAATGGAGGGGAAAAGGAGAAGGGAGAGGGAGGAGAGGGAAGAGAGAATGGAATGGAATGTTTTTACCTATTCACAGTTTTGATAAGCAATGAGTAGCTTATGTGTGGCTCTTAGCAGTTAACTATTCATTGTTAGTTGTCTTGAAATTTCTGCTAGGCTGCTCTCCCAAATGCTTTGAAAGGCTATGTTTTGTTGTTATTAGCCATGGGGCTTGAACTTGGGGTCTGGCCACTGTCCTTGATCTTTTTCACTCAAGGCTAGCACTCTACCACTATGAGCCACAGCACCACTTCTGGTTCTCTGGTGGTGAAATGGAGATAAGAGTCTCACAGACTTTCTTGCCCTCTTGCCTCGGCTGGCTTTGAATTGTGATTCTCAGATCACAGCCTCCTGAGTAGCTAGGATTACAGGTGTGAGCCACCAGTGCCCATCTGAAAGGCTATTTAAAACTAAATTCTGACCATAGAATCAAAATGACAAAGAGATGTAAAGAGAATGATACAAATGCAGATCATTGATGATGAGCCATTAAAAACATGGAAAGGGATCCCAAGGGCTGAATGCAGTATCAGAGCATGTGTGTCATGTGCACCAGTCCCTGGTTTGATTTGCAGTACCAAAACAATGTGCCAGGAGAGCATCTGAGTAAGGATGAATGGGAATCCCAAATCCTATCAGGAAAGCCTCACCACAAGGAGTGAATTGTAGGAGTTAGCAAGGAAGCTGCATGCTGCGAATATTTTTGCTGCATCATAGAGCAGATCAAGGAAACCTGCAGGCCCATGGACTGGGGCAGACAGAATGTTTTGTTTAATTCCAATAGCTATTACCAAAAATGATCTACAAATTTAATGTGATTCCCATCAAAATCCCAATGACACTCATTACTGTGATAGAGAAAACAATCCACCACTTTATATGGAACAACAGACCTTGAATAACCAAAGCAATTTTAGGTCAACAAAAAAAGAAAAATGATCACAATGATCATAATCCCAGACCTTAAGCTCTACTATGGAGCTACAATAACAAAAGCAGGTTGATATTAGCACAAAAATAGACTCAAAGATAAATGGAAACAACTAGAAGATCCAGAAATAAACCATCTACTTACAGTTATCTGATATTTAACAAGGAAATAAAATAAATGTATGGAAAAAAGATACCCTTTTCAATAATCGGTGTTGGGAAAACTGGGCATCCATATGCAGAAAACTAAAAATGGATCCTTATTTGTCACCATGCACTAATATCAACTCAAAGTAAATCAAAGACCTCAACATCAGACTTGAAACTCTGAAATTACTGCAAGCGGGTATTTATAGACATAGGCAGACACTTTTTGAAAAGAGTCCCAGGGGCACAGCAGATAGGAGAAAGACTTGACAAACGGGATTACATCAAAATAAAAAGTTTCTGCCTTGCAAAGGACATAGTTATTAAACCAGAAAGAGTCAACTGATGGGGAGAAGATCTTTACCAGCAATACATCCCACAAAGGCCTAATATCCACAATACACAAGGAGCTCAAGCATGTAACCACTAATATAGCTAATAAACCAATCACTAAATGGGCAAAGGAGGTAAGGAGAGACTTAGAATAAGAGGTAAGAATGGCAAAGAAACACATGAGTATATGCTCATCATCCCTGGCCATTATGGAAATGCAAATCAAAACAGCTTTGAGATACCATCTCACACCAATTGGATTGGCTAACATTGAGAATTCCAACAACAACAAATATTAGTGAGGATGTGGGAGAAAGGAACCCTAACCACTCTCAACAGCAGTTTGGAGATTCCTCAAAATACTAAACATAGTTCTTCTCTAGGACCCAGCCATACCACTCCTAGACATCTACCCAGAACATCCTAAGCCAGGATACCATAAAGACACTTGCACACTCATGTTCATTGCTGCACTATTCACAATAGCCAACATATGGAAACAGCAGCCACAGATGCCCTACAATAGATGAGTGGATCCAAAAAATGTGGTACCTATACACAATGGAATTTTACACATTAGAAAGAATAGTACTATGTTATTTGAAGGGAAATGGATGAACCTAGAACAAATCCTGTTAAGTGAGGTAAGCAAGCTCAGAGACTAAAACTGCATGTTTTCTCTCATATGAGGAAGCTAGATAAAAATATATGATAAATTATATACAAGACTCTAGGCATTCATACCCAGTGAGACCAAAGGAGGATACTCTTAGGAGAGGAAGAGAAAGGAAAAATACTGTTGTATTGTCCAGGAATCAATAGACACTAGGACCAAAAACCACTGATTTGTGTTTTGTTTTTTTTTTGTTTTTTGATTTGTGGTTTAAACAAAATTTTATTTGAGCGAAAGAACAACGCTCTGACGCATCAGGACTGTGCCCAAGGTCGGGATCTCAGGGCATGGCCTTGAGCCTGCATCAGCTTTTTAAGCATTTTTGACCGGAAAGGGGACGGGGGGGGGGGGGGGAACTTAGGCCTGCGCAGTTGGGCTCTTTGTTCATTTTGGCCAATGGTCACTCCAGAAGTGTTTACAATTTTTGCCAGGGCCTTCTGCCTAGGGACTGTTGATGGGAGTGATGCATTTGGTTATAGCGGAGTTACAGTTGGATTTTACCACCACAAAACAAAAATTACAATATCATCCATTATTGATAAGCAGACACTTCTAATTTCTACATGGCCTAAGTACCTAAATCAAACATTATATCTTTAATTTTCATAACACAACAATACCTATGTGTACCTGATCATACAAAATGATATTTATCAAAATGAACTCCAGGAAATGGAAGCAAGAATTTTTTTTCTTTTGCATTTTTCTTACTTATTCATTTTCTGGCTTTGGGGCATAAAGGGGGGGGGACAAAAATGGAGGGACATAGGGTGAACAAGTGCAGCAATGGTGTTCAATAGAAACTATGTTGAAAATGAGCTATACAACTCATGGGCAGGGACAGGAGGGAAAAACTGGCAGAGAACAAAGGAAGGAACAACATTGTCAAAAAAAATGTATTCATTACCTGACTTAAAAATGGTAACCCCTTTGTACATAGCTTTTATAATAACAATTTTTTGAAAAAAATCAATTCATTCAATTCTAAACAGCAAGAAAAAAATTCCACAAAAGGTATAAAATGCTATCTTTCATCCGAAGCTGATGGTTCACACTTTTAATACTAGCTACTCAGGAGGCTGAGTTCTTTTTTTTTTTTTTTTGTCCAGTTGTGGGGCCTGAACTCTGTCCCTCAGCTCCTCAGCTCAAGGCTAGCACTCTACCACTTGAGCCACAGCACCACTTCCGACTTTTCTTTTTGCTTATATGGTGCTGAGGAATCGAACCCAGGGCCTCAGGCATGCAAGGCAAGCGCTCTACCACTGAGCCAACTTCCCAGCCCCCAGGAGGCTGAGTTCTGAAGAACGTGTTCAAAGCCAGTCTAGACAAGAAAGTTCATGAAACTCGTGTCCAATTAACCAACAAAAAGCCAGAAGTGGAGCTGTGGCTCTAGTGTTAGAATTCTAACCTTGAGCAAAAAATGTCTTGGACAATGCCCAAGCCCTGAGTTGCTTAAACTAAGAAAGAACATTCATTCTCTAATCTGCATTGCTTTAGTCTTTTCTGTCGTTCATACTGTCCACTAGACTGGAGACATCATGGAAGGAGGCAACTGATGAACTTGGAAAGACAACTGCAAGAGAGTGCTCAGGTGGGAGACGGATTTTGAGCTTGTAGGCCCAGCCACAACATATAAATGTACTGGGAGAAGCTGCACTGACCTAGTCTCTGTGACCTTTAGCAATTGGGAAATTAAGAGATACTAGAAGCCCGAAGAAGGACATATTGTTTCATTTTTATCTTTTCAATTATTCAGCTATAATAATTACTACTAATTTTAGTGTTTTTGAGACAGTGTTAGCCCAATGAGCCCCCTTCCCATAGCTTAGCACACTCCTTCCCCCTTCCACAGCTTAGCATACTCCCTTCCTAGGCAACACTAGGCCCATTTAGTAAAGGCAGTAAATAATCGGCCTCCAACCCCCCTTTGCCTTGAGATGGCACTTCTCTGGGGCAGCTACCACCATATAAGGCAGCAAGAGCCTCTTGGAGTGACCTTCAGGTCTGGGCAGCTGCAGGACCCTTTATCTACTACTTGGGCAGCAGCCATAAATCCTGGTTTACCCCTGGTCCACAGATCCACAGCAGGGTCTCTGCCTCCTAGCTCCTTCTAGGCCCTCCTAAATAAACCTCCTAAGTTATATAGGTCACCTCAGACAATAGCCACCACTTCTCTCTTGTGAGAAGGGGCCTTGCCAGTCCCTTTACTGGCAATAAACCTTATCTTTGTTCTTTGTACCTGGATGCCTCTGTGGTTTTCTGGCAAAGTCTAATATACTCGAACAAACAGGGACTTGCTATGTAGCCCCTGCTGGCTGAACTCCTGTCTCAGCCTCCTTGTGTAATTGGCTTATAGGCATGCATGACAATGCCCAGCTTAATATGCTCGTTTTCTAAAGAGAAGAAGCTGAATTCCACAAGCTGTAGACAGGTAGTTATATCTTCATCTCAGATAAGTTTCTAGAAAGTGTTACTGGGAGGGATGGTTTATATGAGAGTGCAGAGAAGTACAAAGTATGTACACAATCCTTGAGCTTGCAAGAGCTCAAGATAGCATGAGCTCAGCACTTTCTGCACTAAGCTAAGTAAATCAGGGCAGATAGTGAAGTTGGTGAATGTTGAAGCAGTATAGCTGAGCTCCAGCAGTCATTGAAAAATCATTGCTGGTAATCTCCTTGGGTAATGCAGACAGTACAGTGTTTTTTTTTGTCAGTTGCAGAGCTTGAACTCAGGGCCTGGGTGCTGTCCTTGAGCTTTTGTGCTCAACGTTAGTGCTCCACCACTTTGAGTCATAACTCCACTTTCAGTTTTCTGGGTGTTAATTGGAGATAAGAGTCTCATAGCCTTTCTTGTCTGGGCTGGCTTTGAACCATGATTTTCAGATATTAGCCTCCTGAGTACCAGTTCAAGACATTACTGGCATACTGAGCGAATATGCAGATAAATGAGCTTGAGAGAGATAATACCATATGAAGGATAGACATTACCCAAAAAGACCCACTGGCAAGAGCAATTCCATATTGACATATTTCTTTTAAATTTATTTTCATTATTTAAATCTTTTATTTTTAAAATAAATTTATTGTTATTAAAGTGTTACACAGAAGGGTTATAATTTCATAAGTCAGGTAATAAGTACATTTCTTTTTGAAATTTTTTGTCAGTTGTGAGGCTTGAACTCTGGGCCTGGGCGCTGTCCCTCAGCTCTTCAGCTCAAGCCTAGCGCTCTACCACTTGAGCCACAGCGCCACTTCCAGTTTTTAAGTAGTTAATTTGAGATAAGAGCCTCACAGGGACTTTCCTGCCCAGGCTGGCTTTGAATCGCAATTCTCAGATCTCAACCTCCTGAGTAGCTAGGATTAAGGTGTGAGCCACCAGTGCCTGGCTATAAGTACATTTCTTATTCTTCCTTTACTTTCCCCCAGTTTTCCCTTCCCATCACTGCCCACAAGTTGCATAGTTCGTTTTGCACACAGTGTCTAGTGAATATCATGCCTGCATTTGTTCACCCTTCCTCCTTCCATTTCTGTGCCACTTTATCCCCTTTAAAAGATAGAAAAAAAGAGCAAATAAAACAAGCAAAATCAAAACAAAAAGCAACACTTATTTTAGTTTTATCTTTAAATAATTGTACAAAGGAGTTGCCATTCAGTGAAGTGGAAGTATATGAAGACAATGAAACTTGATCAATGTCACCCCTTTCATCATACTCCTCCATCCCTCCCAACCTCACCCTTTCCCTCAATTTTCTTAATTTTGTAGAATATGCACTGAATTTTATGACTATTTTCACCCCTGCCTAATTTTTTTTTTTACATTGAGTCTGACCGTGTTGCCCATGCTAGTCTCAAACCCCTGGGTTCTAGCAATCCTCCTGCCTTTCCCTTCCGAGGCATTGGGACCACAGGTATGTATTACAGTGTCTGGCCTCTGATAAATTTAATTAGGTCTTGAAGAAAGTGACAACATTAATGAACAGCAGTATATGTGAAAAACAGGCTTGGAAATTTTTAGTAATTCTTTCAATAATATTTATGGTAAATGAAAGAGTCTGGAAATATAGTATAGAGAAAGCATATTGTCTATGCTCCTGGAGCTTAAAGACGGTTGGAGGACACAGACACTAATCAAGTTATTCCACAGACAAATGTATATTCAAAAGCTGTGAAGAATCAAATGGAATGTTGAGAGAGCCCTGAAAAAGAGAAATGGACCTAGTCAGGGAAGGAAGGTTGCTCTGAGGAACTGATGTGCAGGTGACTTCTCAAAGTAAGAAGAGGGAAACTCAGGAGAAGACAGGGGAGGGTAAACAGAAATTCCAAAGAGGCCATAAAATGAAGTGCCTGTTTAAATGCTAGAATGGACCCAAGAGTGGTCTCCTTGGTAGGGGTTGGGGTGAGCATCAGTACTAGGGTGTGATTTCATCTGGCTTGCTCTCTGAACTAGGGCTCAGGGCTCCATAGATGACTCGGCCAGTGTCATTGAGGCTCAGCCAAAGGGGCAGGCCTCTTGGTCAAGATGGCAGGGCTAGGACTGAGGAGACAGGCTACATGCCCATGATATTGGGCATATGGACAAATAACCAAATATTTGAACTTAATGAAGTCTACATTTCTCAATGCTGAGTTACAATACTAAAAAGAAAGAGGACAAAAATAAATACAGTGGGGTTAGATTGAAAATGTAGTTGAGCATAATGGCACAATACCTGTTATCCCCGTGTTTGGGAGGCTGAAGCAAGAGGATCCAGAGTTCAATGCCAGCCTGGGCTATACAGCAAGACTCTGTCTCTAAATTAAAGTTCAAATCAAATAAAATGACTGTAGTCATCTAAACACATGACCAATGGAGGATATTCTTAGAGGAGAAACACAAAGGTACAATGCTTATGTGAATCTGATCATATAAAATAATACTGATCAAAATGAACTTCAAGAAATGAAAACAGGTTTTTTTTCTCTGTTGTTTTGTTTCCTTTCTTTTTTGTCTTGTTTGCTTATCTGTCTTTGGGAAGGTAAGAGGGGCACAGAAATGGAGGGACAAAGGGTGAACAAATGCAGCCGTGGTGCTCACTAGACACTATTGAAAATGAACCATACAATTTGTGGGTGGAGATGGAAGGGAGAAACTGGGAGAGTGCAAGGGAAGGGATGACATTATCCAAAGAGAAATGTATTATACCCGACTTCTGTAACCCTTCTGTATATCACCTTTTTAATAACAATAAAAATTAGGAAAACATTTATGATAACAATAACAACAAAAAGAAAAGGAGCCTTTTTTGTTGTTTTTGGTTTTGTAGCTTGAACTCAAGGCCTGGGCGCTGTCCCTGAGCTCTTTTGCTCAAGGCTAGTGCTCTACCACTTTGAACCACAGCTCCACTTCTGGCTTTTAGTGATTAATTGTAGATAATAGTCTTAGGAGGGTTTTTCTGCCAGGGCTGGCTTTGAACCATGATCTTCAGATCTCAGTCTCCTGAATAGCTAGGATTATAGGCATAAATCACTAGTGCCCAGTGCTAGAAGGAACATTTTTTTAAACATTTTTGCCTGGGCTGGCCTCAAACTATAATCCTCCTGATTTCGGTCTCCCAAATAAGATTACAGGTATGAGACACCAATACCCAGCTCAAATAAATTTTTCTTTTTCTTTTTCTTTTCTTTTTTTTTTTTTTGGGTCCGGTCATGGGGCTTGAACTCTGGGCCTGGGTGCTGTCCCTCAGCTCTTCAGCTCAAGGCTAGTGCTCTACCACTTGAGCCACAGTGCCACTTCCAGCTTTTTTGCTTTTTGCTTATGTGGTGCTGGGGAATCGAACCCAGGGCCTCATGCATGCAAGGCAAGCGCTCTACCACTGAGCTACCTTCCCAGCCCCAAATAAACTTTTCTTAATTTAAATGTTCCAGAAAAAAAACAAGTAAAATAAAATAGTGGTATCATTATGATCTCAAGGTTTAAAAGAGAGTATGTTTATGGATAAGCATGTATATGTGTACATTTGAGTATATGCATATACACATTTATTTCCTAGCTCTATCCACTGAGGATATCTAGAAACAATAGCACGTCAATAACAATAAATACACCTGGGATCCAGATCTCAGGCACAAACTACCATCTCCATTGAAAGGAACCAGGGCTTGGAGAAATGACTGACTCCATGTCAGCTGGGAAAGCACAAGGTGATCCTATAACATTTCACTATGCCAGAAAGTAAGGAAATGCTCAGAGATGATGGGGCCATGCCAGCAGGCCACAGAATCCAGCTCTAGGTAGCAAAATCATGAATGATGCCAGTAAATAATTTTTTGTGTGGAACTCAGGGCCTCACACTCTCACTTGGCTTTTTTGCTTCAGGCTAGTACTCTACCACTTGAGCCACAGCTTTATTTCCAGCATTTGGCTGGTTAACTGGAGATCAGAATCTCACAAACTTCCCTTCCTAGGTTGGCTTTGAACCACAATTCTTAGATCTCAGCCTTCTAAGTAGCTAGGATTACAAGTATGAGCCACTGGCACCCAGCTGATAATTGTGAATTCTTATCCACTGAATAAAATATTGAATTCACTTAGTGTGCACTAAAATGTATTCTTAAAGCATGAAAAAAGTAATTTAAAAAAGTGGGTGTGGGCTGGGGATATAGCTCAGTTGTAGAAGGAAAGTGCAAGCCCTGGATTTGATTCCCAGCACTACAAAATAACAACAACAACAACAATAATAATAATAAGTAGTAGTAGTAGAGAAGAAAAAGTTTTACCTTACCAAAGCCAACTAATAAACCAGGAGGGAATAACGGAAACAGGAAAATCACATTAAGCAGCCTTCACAAAAATGGATTCAGGTCAGAGTTATCACGCTCAAATGAGCATGTAAAAGTTTAATGAGGAACAGGATATTTACTTAGTCTCAAAATAACTCCCACCAAATACTTTGTAATTACTTACTAATTACAATGGACAAAATATTTATCAATTAACTGCATACCAGAGAAACCTGTCAGATAGTATCATAACTTGAAGCACTAACAGGGCAAATTACTGCTGGGGCTCTGCGGCTGGGGGGCTTGGGGATCTCTCTGTGCCTGCTCAAGGCACAGTGGAGATCTAATCAGTAGGACAACAGACCCACCTAATCTGAGGCTCCTGCTACAATGTTATTAATTAGCTCATACTCTTCCAAAATGTCAAGGTTGTTTCAAGATATAAAAGTCACAGGGAAACAGAGTTCATCTCATGACCCTGAATTTAGGAAGAACTATCAGCACCAACAGTAGAGTCTGGATAAGAACTGTGGATTCCATGGTAGAATTGTATACAGCTGATTTCCTCTTTGTATTTTTATTTTTTAATTTTTTGGTGCAGACACTGGAGCTTGAACTCAAGATCTAGGTGGATGCTGTCCCCTAGGTTTTTCACTCAATGCTAGTGTTCTACCACTTGAGCCACAGCTCCACTTGTAGCTTTGTGGTAATTTATTGAATAGTCTCACAGACTTTCCTGCCCTGGCTGGCTTTGAACCATGATCCTCAGATCTCAGACTTTTGAGTAGCTAGGATTATAGGTGTGAGCCACTGGTGCCCAGCTTCTTTCTTTTCTGTGACAGAATATTTCATATAGGTAAAACTGGCTCTAAGGATAATACACACTAATACAGACTAGGCAACCATTTCTCAAGACCATCAGAGAAAGACTTCATGAATCAGAAGTGCTGGATCTCATGACCATGAAGGTCTTCCTGGTGAAGCTTATGGTTCTCTCCTTTGTTTCAGCATTGGAAATTTGAGCACTCTGGGAATCGAATACTCCCTGTGTTGAACTGGGATGAGGACTCCCCTCTGTTCACATGGTGGCATGAAGCACCTTACTTCAGCATGGGGTATTTCAGTACAATCCTTTAGCGCTGTGAAAATTTCACTTGCCCACTAGATATGAAGCCAGTCACTGAGGTAAAAATCATAATACTTTTATTTGAGAAAATTTTGCTCAACAACATGAAAGCAGGATCCAGAAAAACAAAACCAGAAACTCAAAGGAACATTTGGAGTACAAAAAACCAGAAATATTTAGTAGGTCAGGATGATACATATTGCCACTGCTGTGATCCTGCCTGCTCGATGAATAGGCTCCAGTCACTCTCATGCTTCATGACACAGGGAATGTTTTCTCTTTATTTATAAGTTCCAGGACCTCACTATACACAGCATTCATCTGGGAAAGGAAATAGTAAATAGATTTTTTAAGGTGTCTCAGACTCATGATAAGGGCTCAAAAGTCTGGCCCTTAATCTAAGATTTTAGGAGCCAATTGAACCCTCTCTTAAAAAGAAGAATTCCAACAAGACACCGGTGGCTCATACCTGTAATCCTAGCTACTCAGAAAGCTGAGATCTAAGGATCTCAGTTCAAAACTAGGCAAGGTAGGAAAGTCCATGAGACTCTTTTCCCCAGTTATTCACCAAAAAGCTGAAACTGGAGCTCTGGCTCCAGTGGTAGAGCAAAAGAGCCAGTGGTAGAGCACTAACTTACAGATGTTGATGCTCATGACTGTAATCCTAGCTACTCAGGAGGCTGAGATCTGAGGATCATAGTTCAAAGTCAGCCAGGGCAGCAAAGTCTGTGAGACTCTTATCTTAATTAACTACCAGAAAACTGGAAATGTAGCTGTGTCTCAAAGTGATTGAGCAAAAGAGCTCAGAGACAGTGCCAAGCCCAGAATTCAAGCCTCAGGACTAACACACATACACAAAGAAATAGTAAACAAAATTAAAACAGGATTCCAGGCACTAGGTGTCTTCTACATTAGGAACAGGCAGCTCTTGCAAGTGAGAAGGCACTTAAAACAGGAAAGATTCTTTCCTTTAATTTGCTAACAAGAATCTTCCCCTACCAAAGCTCTCCTGGTTAGCTAATGGTCCCATTGCTTGCAACTGAGACTAGATCACGGAGAAAGGGCCTATTTAAGCCACAGTGTTTGGAACAGAGGCAAGCCCCCCTCAACCTCCACTGGTATTGACAGTGATGCATCTTTGCAGAGCTCATTCTAGGCAGGCCTTTTAATCAGATCCCATTTGCTAGCCCAAGTTTCTCCCTGGTTTCCATCCTTTCTGGTTTCCACTCACAATGCCCCGCCTCTTGAAGAGATATGGACCCACAGAAGGGAACAAGATGAAGATCCTTGCTTAATAGAAGAAAGTCGGGTGGGTCCTTATGAGAGCCCCAACCTGCTGCACACACCCTCCCCTCACCCGTATCTCATAGCGTGTCTTGAGCAAGCGAAGTTGGTTCAGAAAACACAATGCCAGGCCACACCATTTTTCAACTGATATTAACTTGTTCTTGGTATACATAAATATTCCAATATTCCAGGACTTGGTCATCAGCCAGACAATCTCTGTTTCTGGGTAGCCATCCTGAAATCCAAGAAGAGTAAAGGTTTTACACTTGTCACTAACTCATTGGAGCACTATCTATGCCACATCTTGTTACTGGGAAACCACTTTGCTGCCGCTAGCACTAAGGAAGGCTGGGCTGAGGGACAGTGGGAGGGCACATGGAAGGTTTGATGACTATAGAATGTTCTGTAGCAAGGTCTCCTGAAGTGATGTAAAAATGGTAAGACAATGAGGCCCTCTTCTACTGAAAAAAAAGAGACTGGAAACATGACAAAGCTCGTGTCAGACTGGAGCTTCCCATGATACTGTCCACAGACAGGTACCTCCTCACCATCTTCATCTATTTTTCACAGGAGGTCAAGAAGCAGCTTTACTGAATCTTAATTTCCTTGACCAGAATCTATTTCTATTCCTGGAATAGAAATTATATTAGTTTTTAGTGCTGACAGTATCTAGCAAGCTATGAACAAGGGGCATATTCTAAGATGGTCCCTTAGCCTTATCAGTGGCCTTTGACATGACTGATGACAAGATTATATTAGGTGCTTCTAAGAACTTGGCAATAGTGGAAAGGAGTGGTGGAAAGAACTACTCTCTGGTTCTTGGACAGGAGATGAAGCATGAAGCCAGCATTCACATTGAAGCTGTTCATCTATATGATAGGTGTCGGATCCCTGGGTCCCTGGATGAAGATATGTGATAGAAGCTTTGGCAGTGTCTTCCTAAAGGTCAAGGATGTTATCTCAGCTGTCATTGATTTTCTTTTCTCTTGTTTGAGATAGGGTCCTGCTATGTTGCACACAATATTCCTCAACTCCTGGGTTCGAGGCAGTACTCAAGTCCCCAAGTACTGAGACTATAGGCCTGTGCCACCATGGCCCACCGTCATTTATTTAGATCCATAGAAAAGTACTATGCATAAATACTATGCTAATGAGGACACAGAGAGATGAGACAAAGTTCTCAATTCCAAAGGACACACACAGAACTTTTAGGGAATCAAGGCATGTCACATACAAACACTACTTCACAGGCTAGGGTGTGGCTTAGTAGATGAGTGCTTGCTTAGCATTTGAGAGGCCCTGGGTTCCATCCTCAGAATCACGGGGAGAAATTACTTGCTAAGATATGTGATTACTCTGAGTGACACAAATATTGGATGCTCTGATTCAGTAGAAGAGGAGCACAGTGGTGGAAATTCTATTTCAAGGATATAGTACTCTAGTGCCTGGTATGACAGTAGGGCAAAGAGTATGAGTTCCATTGCAAATTACATATATGTCATTTCTGTACATTGAGTCTAGGCAATATAGTGTTAAGTGTTAATGCATGTATAGATGATCATTTGCTGGTACTGAGACTATAGTTTACATCACTTATATCATGAATACATAGTTTGTACTTAAAATGACAAAAATAATTTATAATTATTGCACTTATTAACAATAGTCGATCAGATCGTTACATGAAAAATTTCTCTATAAAGAGCCCCAATATTGCTAGGCCCTGGATGAGATCTGAGGAAAGTCCATGTCATGTTTTGAAGCCAGCCAGGGCAGGAAAGTCCATGGGACTCTTTTTTTTTTTAAAGTATGTTTTTTATTGTAAAAATACTGTACAGTTACAGGAGCAAGGTAATGAGTACATTTCCTATCAAGCATTGTTACCTCCTCCTTTGTTTTTCCCCTACCATCCCTTCCTTCCCATCTCCACAACTACACTCTCCCTCTTCCCCCCCTCCTCCCTTCCCTGCCTAAATTGTAAAGTTCATTTTTCAACATAGTGTCTTGTACATCTCATTGTTACAATGGGTCAACCTGTATCCCTATTTAAGTATTCTGCATCTTGTCCATGGGACTCATCTCCAATTGGCCACCAGAAAACTGGAAGTAGAACTGTGCCTCAAAGTAGTAGAGTGCTAGCATTGAGCAAAAGAGCTCAGTGACAAATCCCTGGCTCAGAGTTCAAGCTCCACAACTGACAAAAAAAAAATCTTTAATATTGACCATGTGAACTTTGGCAAGTTTTTAGTAGGAGAGTGGTGAAGTACTGTCTGAGGCACTCTTTCCCTAGATCCTTTAGAGATTATTTGATATTTGAGGATTTCAATCAATTGTAAGTTAGCAGATTTTTCAGATAATATCTACAATGTCTGTCACAATGGAACACATTAAATTATTCAACCATATTTTTGCCCAAGAAGTTACTCTTTGGAATACTTGCTTCTAATATAGTTGTTAATTTGTTTACTGGCTTATTTGTTTTTTTTTGAATTTTGCTTGTTTACTCATTTTTATTACTATATTTGATAATCAATAAATAATGTTAGCAGTTAAAAGAGGGGGAAGCACGATGCAATTCTGATCAGAGGTGGTCTAGTTTGCCTTAAAATACCATCTTCAGCCAGGTGCTAGTGGCTCACACCTGCAATCCTAACTACTCAGTAGGCTGAGAAGTAGGCTGAGATCTGAGGATAACAGTTCAAAACAAGACTGCGCAGGAATGCTCATGAGACTCTTATCTCCAGTAAACTACCAAATAAGGCAGAAGTGGAGTTATGGCTCAAGTGATAGAGTGCTGGCTTTGAGTAAAAGAAGCTTAGAGACAGTGCCCAGGCCCTGAGTTCAATCTCCAGGACCAGTGTACAAAAGAAGACCCCATATCAACTAACAAAAATTGGGTATAGTGAATGATGTGCCTGCCACTTAAGCTATGTGGGAAGAATAAATAGGATCATTTTAAGCCAGGCCTTCTGAGCATAAATTTCAAACTGCTTTAGAAAAAAATAACAAAAGCAATATAGTTAAAACAAATGGTAGAGTGCCTGCTTATCAAGTTTAAGGCTTTCAGTTCAAATCCCAGTACCCCCCAGGGGGTAAAAAAGAAATGCCATAAACTGGGTGCTAGTGGCTCACATCTGTTATCTTGGCTTCTCGGAGACTAAAATCTGAGGATTGAGGTTAGAAGCCAGGCCCAGCAGGAAAGTCCAGGAGAACCTTATCTCCAATAAAGTATTCTAAAAAAATCTGGAAGTGGAGCTATGGTTCAAGTGGTAGAGAGCTATCCTTGAGCAAAAGAAGCTCAGGGACAGTATCCTGAATTCAAGACCCAGGACTGTCACGCACACATAAAAACACCTGTCACCCTTGTCTACCTTGGAAATGTCTGCTTTTCCTTCAAATTCACAAGCAGAGTTATGTCTTTCTCAGTGTTTCCCTAGCAAGTTTTACCTACCACCATTATAATATATCATGCACACTATTTGGAAATATTACATATTTATCTACTCCAGATTGTTCTTTGAGAAATTTTTTGTTCATTTTTGTATCCTCAGAGTCCTGTCACATAATACACATACAACACAAAATTTTCTAGATAAATGAATGAATTTATAAGCAAATGATTCCATCTCCAGTCAACTGTGAGCTCCTCAGTGAGGTTTTCCCTGGCTCTCCACAATTTCTTGCTGAAACTTCTTTGTTCCTCTGACACTTTGTGCATGGCATCATAATAGCACCTTTTTGTGTAGTTCCTGGGCTTGAACTCAAGGCCTAGTTATTGTCCCGGACCTTTTGTGCTTAAGGCTAGCACTCTACTGCTTGAGCCACAGCTCCATTTCTGGCTTTTTGCTGGTTAATTGGAGATAAGAGACTCCTGGACTCTCTTGCCCAGGTTGGCTTTAAGGAACCCTCAGATCTCAGCCTCCTGAGTAGCTGTGATTACAAGCATGAGCTGCTGGTGCTCAGCTATAACAGCTTTCTGATACAGTGTTCTCTGTCCCTCTACTATGCTGAGGAGTTTCCTGAAGGCAAAATGTCATTGACCTGTATGTGTTCACAGCCTGGCATAGCATTCATACAGAGGATGCATGTTGTGATCTTAGCTAAATGCATGGAAAGATGAACAAGCAAACATGACCTTAAGGTAGACCTATAGGGATTCATTGAAATGTCTACACAGACAGATTCATAAGGAAACGAAATTTATTGGTGCTGGCTTGGGATAGGAGGAAGGAGAAATCGGGAGCAACTGTGAATGGCTATAGGATTTCTTTTTAGAGTGATGAAAGTGTTCTAGCGTTAGAAAATGAACAGACAGAGTACACTTAAAATGGCATGTTTTAGGCTATAGGAATGAAATATATCTCTAAAAATAAAAATATAGATACATAGCAAAGGGAAAGGAGATTCCTTCTGTATGGGCAGAACAAAATAAAGACACAGATTGTAGTTGAGATTGAGTGCTTTTTCAAGGAAAGTATGAGTCGTTTGGCCCATACAGAGAATTTATTACAAACACAGTGGCCTGTTGCCTACGGGAGGCACTGCACCATTCTGAGTGATGTTTTATGTTTTATGTTTTTTTCCTTTGGTTTTTGAACCAGGATCTCATTATGTAGACCAGGCTGAATACATAACTATCTTGCCTCAGCCTTCCAAAGGCTGGGATTACAGTTGTGAACCACCAAACCTGTTTGACTGAGGCTCCTATTTGAAATCAGTATTCTCTGTCCTCAGCATCTTTGTAGACATGACAATCATGTACATCACACGGGGAACTGCCTATTTTGTGTTTGTGCCAGTACTGGGGCTTGAACGCAGGGCCTGGATTCTGTCCCTGAGCTCTTTTTGCTCAATGCTAATACTCTACCACTTTGAGCCATGGTGCCACTTCTGGTTTTCTAGTGGTTAATGGGAGATAAGAGTCTCCCAGACTTTCCTGCCTGGGCTGGCTTCAAGCCACAATCCTCAAATGTTAGCCTACTGAATAACTAGGATTACAGGTCAAACTACTGGCATCCAGAAACATCTAGGGGTTTTAAAAAGTTACTCATTTTACTAATTGGGAAGATCTCAAACTGAATGAAAAAAAGACAATCACTTGATGCCAATATTGACATGAAAAAATGTGCAAACATCTGACAAAAATTTTCTGATGACTTTGAAAATAGTGGTAAAATACACACAATATAAAATTTATCCTCTTAAACATTTTAAGTGTTCACAACCATACCGGTATACTATCACCAATGCTATCCACCAGCCCACATAAAGAGATTAATCTTGCAAACTATAATCTCTACACCTATTGGACAACCCTATCCCAGTGCCTAGCAACCACCACTCAATTCTCCATCTCTAGGAATTTGCCTACTTTTCATATTTCTCATAAGTGAAGTCATACTACACTTGTCCATTTTATGACACATAATAACTTGATGAATGTCCAGAGAATTATGCTGAGTGGAAAAAAGCTAATCTGAGAGCATTTTCATGAACTGTACTATTCCAAATCTCCATATATATAGAAGGATTCCATTTAAATAACCTTCTTGAAATGATAATACTATAGAACTTGGTAATACATTAGTGGTTGCCAGAGTTTAAGGAACTGCTGGGTGAAAGTGGGAGAGAAGTGTGGTCAATGAAGGGGCAGCAAAAGGAAATTTTGGTGGTGATGAAAATTTTCTATCTTCAGTGTAATAATGCCAGCATCCTGGCTGGATATTGTGCTATTGTTTTATAAGATGTTAGTAACATTGGAGAAAGCTGGTAAGGGGTGTATAGGATTTCTCTGTGTTGTTTCTTACAAGTGCATGTAAATGCATAATCATTTCAAAATAAATGTTTTTGTATGCCAATCCTGGCTCTTGAACATATGGCTTGGGTGCTGTCTCTAAGCTTTTTCACTCAAGGCTAGCCTCTACCACTTGAGCCACAGTGCAACTTCCAGTTTTCTAGTGGTGTACTTAAGAGTCTCATGGACTTTCCTGTTCAGGCTAGCTTTGAACTGTGATTCTCAGATCTCAGCCACCTGGGTAGTTAGAATTACAGGTGTGAGCGATTGGTACCCGGCTCCAGCTTTTTTATTTAAACACTTATATTTGTTGTAATACTAACTCAAAGTATGTATTTTTTCTTTTTATTATTATCTTTAAGTACACTTGTAGGTTTTTTGATGGTTAATTGGAGATAAGAGTTTCATGGACTTTCCTACCTGAGCTGGGTTCAAACAGTAATCCTCAGATCTCAGCATCCTTAGTAGCTAGGATACAGGTTGTAAGCCATCAATGCCTGGCTTCAAGATAAAATCTTTATTAATAAACAGCATGAGGGCTGGGAATGTGGCTTAGTGGCTTTGCATGCATGAAGCCCTGGGTTTGATTCCTCAGTACCACATAAACAGAAAAAGCTGGAAGTGGCACTGTGGCTCAAGTGATAGAGTGCTGGCCTTGAGCAGAAGAGGCTCAGGGACAGTGCCCAGGCCCTGAGTTCAAGCCCTAGGACTGGCAAAAAATAAAAGAAACAATCTGAAATGATGCTTATTGAAATGAACTTCAAGAAATGGAAACAAAAGGTTTTTTTATTGTATTATTTGTGGTCCCCTGTTTGGTTTATTCCCTTTTGTCATAGCTTTTTATTTCTGTATGCTTTGTCTTGAATATGTTTATCTGATTTGGGGAGGGGAAGGAGAAGCACAGAAATGGTGGGACAGCAACCAACCCAGCACCCTGTAGTTGTACAGACATTAGAGGTTCAAAAGCATAGATAGGCATCCCCCTATTTACTTCTCCTTTTCTTTGGTTGGAGAGAGATGTTGCGGTTCAGGAGGGGGGATTACATATAGTTATAACCAGCGATAAAAAATAGTCTGAGCAGAAAGGATAACAAGATGAGCCAGTTAGGCTCAGTCAAAATGGAACTAAATGCAGTTTCACTCAGATACAACAATGATACTCACTTGACACTATGTTGGAAATAAACCATACTACTTGGGGGGAGGGGAAGAGGGAGAGAAAATGAGGGGGAAACAGTGTTTACAAAGAAATGTACTCATTATCTTACTTATACAACTGTAACCTGTAATACTCCCAGCGGGCCCCCCCCCCTCATCACCTTTACAATAAAGACACTAAAAAAAGAAATGGTGGGACAAAGGGTGAACCATTTCAACAGTGATACTCACTAGATATTATGTTGGAAATGAATCATACAACTCATGGAGAAGGGGGTCAGGAGGGAGAAAAACGGAGAAAATGAGGGAGAGGGTGACACTGTTCAAAAAGAAAAGTATTCATTACCTGATTTATATAAGTGTAACTCCTCTGTATGTCACTTTTACAATAGCATTTAAAAATAAAAAATAGAAACAACCTGAACAATTTTAATAGTGTAATACAATTTAATATTCACCTATAATCTAATTCTGAATAATCTAGAATGAGGATTTAGAATATAAGCCAACTGTGAACACACACACAGGCTTGCTGCTTTAGCATATGTTGTGTTATGTTCCTCCACCTTTCATCAGCACTAACTTCTGAGTAGCAATCTAAAGCTCTTTATTCAACTGAATTTTGCTAGTGAGAACTGTTAAAGATTCAAGTTCTAGAGGAGAAAACCCTGTAATTAAGGACAATAGACTAAATATTTAGGTCCTTCCCTATTCATATGCTGAAGTCCTGATCTTCAAGATGATATATTAGAAAGTTGGGCTATTTGGAGGTGATTAAGTAATGAGGGCATAAACATCATTAATAGAAGTGTCTTTATAAAGGAGATCTTAGAGAAATTCTTTTTTTTTTCTTTTGTCGGTCATGGGGTTTGAACTCTGGGCTTGGGAGCTGTCCCTACCGCTTGAGCCACAGCACTACTTCTGGTATTCTAATGGTTTATTGGAGATAAGAATCTCACGGACTTTCCTGCCCGGGCTGGCTTTGAACCGCGATCCTCAGGCTCCTGAGTAACTAGGATTACAGGCATGAGCCACCAGCACCCGGCTCCTAGAGAAATTCTTTATCCCCTCTGCCAAGTAATGTTATAGCCAAAAGATGGCCCTTCTACGAGCCCTCACCAGTGACTGAATCAGTGCCTTGATCTCGGGTTCCCCTGCTTCCCAACCAGGAGAAATAAATTTGTACTACTTAAAAGGTATCATATCTATGGTATATTTGTTATAACAGCTCAAACTGACTAAAACATGAGACAAGAAAGCCTGGCTTCTAGTTCTTCTCTCATTCATTAGACACAAATGATCTTACCCAAATTAGTAACTTTACTTTTTTGAACCTCTAAGTTTTCCATTTGTAAATTAAAGTTAATAATTGTAATAAAGTAATAAAGTTAATTATTTCAGTGATAGACATCACTGATGGAAGTGTTGTAGGGGTAGATGTACTTTGTGAACTGGAAAGAATCATACTCTGAGGCAAGAGGGCGTATATATGTGTAATAGAACTTTGCCAGGCTTTATAAGGCTGTTTAGAAACTGAGTGATTGGCCATTAAAAATGTCAATCAAGCAAAAGCAGAATTTTCTCCCAAGCATTTAAAACAAAAGAGATGCATCATAGCACATTTGATCAAACAAGGAAAAAACAACAAATACAAGATAAAGAACAAAGAGGGTTATTAAATTATCTCTATTAGAGAAAACCTAACTAGCCAGTCATATATCAAGGTATGAGCAACAGTGCACAGAAAACTCATCATAGGGGCTTGGAAGGTGGCTCAGGGGTAGAGTCTTGCATGCCTGAGGCCCTGGGTTCGATTCCTCAGCACCACATAAGCAAAAAGAAAAAAGCCGGAAATGACGCTGTGGCCCAAGTGGTAGAGTGCTAGCCTTGAGCAGAAGAGCTGAGGGACAGCGCCCAGGCCCAGAGTTCAGGCCCCACAACCGGACCCCTCCCCCCCAAAAAAAGAAAACTCATCATAAACATAGAAAAACATTAAGCTCTGAGACAGGCAAAAGCCAAAATATTGGACTTGTAATAACAGAGAATAAAAGTGGCAAAGTTAGGTGCTGAGGGCTCACCCCTTTAATCCTAGCTACTTCAGGAGTCTAAGATCTAAGGATCATGGTTTGAAGGCAGCCCAGTCAATTCTAGGAGACTATCTTCAAAAGCTGTACACAAAGGTGAAGCTCAAGTGATAGAATGCCAGCCTTGAGTGAAAAAACCAAGCGAGAGCCCAAGGCCTAGAGTTCAACCCCCCCAAAAGTGACAAAAGTTAATGCTCAGAGAAGTCTTGGCCCCATTCAATTATTAAAAGCCATCAATTTGGAGTTATAATACTATCTAAATTTAGTTTGCATTAGTTACTATGGCAAATGCACTTGAAGGTACAGGTGAAGTTCATCATTAATAATTTGATTTTTTTTTTTTTTTGGTTGGTTGTGGGGCTTGATCTCTGGGCCTGGGCACTGTCCCTGAGCAATTCAGCTCAACGGGAGTTCTCTACCACTTGAGACACAGCGCCACTTCTGGTTCTCTAGTGGTTTATTGGAGGTAGGAGTGTCATGTACTTTTCTTGCTGGGGCTGGCTTTGAACCACAATACTCAGATCTCAGCTTCCTGAGTAGCTAGGATTATAGGCATGAGCCACCGGCACCTGGCTAATAATTTGATTTTTTTTCTTTCCAAAAGATAGCAAAAGAAAAAGATCTGAAATGTTCAATGCTATTTTTAAACTGAAATCCATGCTAGCCATAATTCTAGAGCTCCAGGAGAACTGCAGGTTTCTTAAGTCAATGCTAGCTTGTACTGGATTGTCACCATGCCATACTGTTCCATTTTGGCTTGTGATTGCAAGTATTTGTATATGAAGAAGTAGGTGATCCCAGAGCTTTTGAGACCCTGAGACATTAACATGGAAGGAAATAATGACTTTCTGTGTAACTTTAAGCAAGCCTTTTAAACTTCCTTAATGTTTTATACCTCCTTTATAGTAAACAATAATGCCTTATATGTATATGAGCTATTAAAATTTACAATACATACCATTTTCTTTGGCTCTTAACTCAAGTGTGAGACAGTCAGAGCAGGAAAGATTCCCATTTTACAAGTGAGAAAACTCAAGTCAAATAACAGAGAAAAATATACCCCGATGCAAAAGAAAACAAACCTTGACCTATTTAGAACCTTATTTCACATCACACACAAAAATTAACTCAGAATGGATCATATTTGAGAGATGAAAATATAAAAATGCAGAAGAGGAAAATCTTTGTAGATTTTGGTTAGGCTAAGATTTCTTAGTATGACCAACCCTCCTACCCCTACAAACTACCTATAAAAGTGGAGAAATTAGACTTTAATGAAAATCATATCATCTACTTTTTTCTTTTTTTTTCAATTTTTTTATTGTGAAAATACCGTACAGAGGGGTTACAATTACATGAGCAAGATAATGAGTACATTTCTTATTAGCATTGTAGCCTCCTCCTTTGTTTTCCCTTCCCATCCCTTCTCATCTGCCCCCCCACCAAAGTTGTAAAGTTCATTTTTCAACATAATGTCTTGTACATCTCATTGTTGCAATGGGTCCACCTGTATCCCTATTTAAACTATTTGTTTTTTCCCTTCCCGTCCACAAAGTATAACAACATCAAATACAGTGAAAACAGGGGTTATATTGTGGGGGAGGGACATACAAAGCAACAAAGAAATATCTTATAAATACGTTAGAAACAATAGCCAGAAAGAAAAAACATTTGAATCCTTATCTTGGGGTTCATTTCACCTAACATCTACTTTTAAAATGATCTACTAAGAAAAAAATGGAAAAGACAATTCATGCATTATGGTTTATGCCTGTAATCCTAGCTATGTGTAAGGCTGAGGTAAGTTATGTATAAAGCAAGCTTAGATTTTTAAAAAAGTCGCAATCCCCATCTTAACAGAAAGTTTGGACATGGTGGTGCAAATCTGTCATCCTAGCTACAAAAGGAAGCAAAGAAGGATTGCTGTCCAGGCAACTAAGCAGAGCGAAAACCAGAGCCTGTCTAACAAGCACTAACTCCTGAGCTCAAACCCAGCATTGTAACAAAAAGGATGGAAATGAAAAGACTGGAAGAAAATATTTACAAATAAAATATAAAAGGATTTCTGACAGTCCAATAAAAGTACAATCCAACTTTAAAAATGCAAAAGTAATTGGGTAGACATTTTTCCCCAAACACAATAAAACACTATTAGCGATCAAGAAACTACAAGTCAGACAACAATGAGCTAGAATGGCTATAATTAAACGATAGGCAATAACACTGCGAGGGAAGAGGGGAAAATTTGGTATCTTTATACACTGTTTGTGGTGCTACCACTGTGGAAAATATATTGAAGCTCCTCAAAGCACTACTCTTAGATACACATCCAAGGGAATGAAAACACATGCTGCACACACACTTGAACTTAAATGTTCATAGCAGCAGCATTCATAATAGTCCCAAAATAGAAATGCAAATGTCTATCAATTCATGAATAGATAGATAAAATATGGCATATCAAATCAACAGAATATCATTCAACAAAAAGAATGAAATACTGGTAATGCTACAACACGGAAGAGCATCAAAACATTAAATGAGTCAGATACCAGAAAGCAATATTGTATGTACAATTCTATTCATATGAAGTGTCCAGAAAGGGAAAGTCTATATAGAGAGCAAAAAGTCTGTGCTTACATTGCACAGGCTGAGTACAGATAGGCAAGAAGAAACTTTTTGAGGAATGGAAAATTCTAGAACTGAATTGTGCCCATAGTTGTACCTCTCCATAAATTTACTTAATTGTACATGTACAAATAGGTGAATTTTATGCTATGTAAAATATGCTTTAATAAAGGTAATTGTAAAAAGTTATTGAAAAAAACCTACATTGAAAAAACAGCAGAAGGACTATGGGGTAGATAGCTGTTTCCTCTACTTTATCATCTATCTCTGAGGAACAGTAGCTTCTTTACAAAGTTTGTATCATCACAGGGGAAGCTATGATTCTGACAGGCGCTGAAAATACAAAATCATTCAAGACACCTACTACTAGTCATGCTATTTTTACCTAATGCTACTAAAATTTATATTTTTAAATGTCTAACTTTATTTAGCTCTTTATATTTCATAAATTTAGGGAAATTTTCTAGTGCCTAAGTACACAGTAATATGAATTTAGCCTAAAACTCATATCAAAAAGCATTATTGTGTATAATTTCGAATATACCAAGCAGTTCAGTTCTTTAAAATTAGCTGCAAGTTGAATATAACTGACTTACATTGTGGCTAATGAAGCTCAAAGCATCTTGAAAATGGCTCCAAATTTCTTTCAGGGGACAGAACTCTGCAGTCAATGGTCTAGTTGGTAACAAAATGAATATCAGGCTATGCATACACTTGCTGAAAACCAAAAAGAGCAAAGTCAGTTGGGTGACAGTGGCTTACACCTGTAATCCTAGCTAATCAGGAGGCTGAGAAATGGAGGGAAGTGTTCAAGGCCAGCCTGGGTGGGTAAGTTTACTAAACTCAAGCCAAAAATAAACAGCAAAAAAGTATAGCTGGAGTATAGTTCAAGTGGTAGAACTTTGGCTTAATAAGCATTCAAACCACAGTACTGCTAGAGGGTGACGGGGTAGGAAGAGAGGAGAGAAGAGAGAAGAAAAAGGAGAGAAAAAGTCATCTCAAGGAAAGAAATCACTGGCTTCATAGCTAAGTCAAATCTAGATCTCATCCCAGACTAAAAAAAAGGTTCAGGAACACTTCTGTTTTTCCCTTGGTTTTAAAGGGCATCCAACCTCAGAAGATAGATTTCTGGTTGGCTAGTTCTTCCTCTCACATGTCTATGGTTGTCTTTCACTCCTGTTTAGTTCTTGCATGAAATAGCTTGCTTGTTTATTTGAATTTATGAGCTGGTTCATTTAAAGCATCATGTTACTTTCTCAAATAAGCAAAGGAATTGGGATTTAAATTGGGAATCATTCCGGAATTGTTTCTCATCTCTCAGAAAAGACCGTAATAAAGTTTTCCAGAGAAAAATCTTATCCCATTTTTCCTTCACACACACAAAAACCTGCTCCAAAAATAGTATATTATACAACACGTATTGTTACTTAAAGTTCTTATAAAAATCGGATGCAAATGTAACAGAAGGTTACCCAGGTGTCTGATTTAAGAGTTGGATATTTTGGTGTTTGCTGTATTAACCTCTGTATTTTGCACATTTGGGATATTTAGCAAATGAAATAATAAAACTACTAAGGTACTTATTAAAAGAGAGAGAAAAGTCATCTTATAGTTCTACTAAGTACTTTAGTAGTTTTATTATATACATAGAATCAAAGAAGCATCCTTTTTCTTCTTTTTCTTCCTTTTTTTTTTTTTTTTTTTTTTTTTTGCTTTTTTATTGTGAAAATACTGTACAGAGGAGTTACAATTACATGGGCAAGATAGTGAGTACATTTCTTATCCAGCATTGTAGCCTCCTCCTTTCTTCTTTTTCTTCTTTGGGAAGTGCAGAATCCTTGACTTTGCTAAATAATCCTTGGTTTTTTTCAGCCAGCTTCAAAATGAGGGCTACCATCATGTTTTAAGTTGAGCCAGTTGATTGTGATTAGTGATTGATTGGGAGGAATTGACTACAGTTCTCAGGCTATTACTACTATTACTATGACTGCGGTTCTTTGGATTAGGTGTTGAATTGCATTTACTAACCTGTATTTCAAAACATTGAGAGATTCTTTCGTTTTGTGGATCTGCAGAGCCTTTTTCAAGGCTTTGAGTGCAATGCTAGGATAGTGTACAGGACTTTCCATAGCTAATGCTATAAGGGAAGAAAAAAAGGTTCTGAACACCATAATCTTATATATCCCAGTTTGTATTCCAGGCTACAACTTGTTTCTGTAATGAGATTACTCTGAAACAGGTTAATAGCCAAACAGTAAACACACACACACACACACACACACACACACACACACACACACACACACACACACACACACACACACACAAACACACAAACTTTATAAAATGTTGCATTCAGAGATGCCTCTCCAGGTAGCCTCTTCTTTCTAGACCATGTAGCTTGGTAGGATCACCAGATTACACTCTTTCTTCAGCAAGCCCCAACAGAAAAATCTATTGCACCTATGACTACTTAGTCATAAAGGTAAAGCAATAATCTTATGAACACAGTCAAGGAAGGGCACACTAAGAAAGAAACAGAGAGCAGATTTAGTGAGAGAGCACTAATCAAAACTAGATTTAATTAAATGAATACCAGGAAGCTGGAATTTGGGGTGTGTGGGTGGGGACTGAGGTCAAGGGAAGAAGATAGATGAATGGAGAGAGGAAAGGTGGGAGAATACAGTACATATGTGGAAATGGAACCAGGTGACTTGAGGGAATGGATTGGGGTTGGGAGAGATGGTTGAGCATGATGGAAGGGGAGACCTTGATCATGATGCATTGTACTCACAAACTGACATGTTGGATCAAAACTTCTTTGAACAATTACTTAAAGATAATGAAAAAAGAAAAATAAAACAAAACCAATTTAATGCTGCTTTTTTGTTTGGCTAGAGGCTAAAAACTGGAAACATTCCACATGAAGAATATCAGAGATAACCTTAAAACTTCCAAATACATTTAGTAGGCCTCTAGAATGGACTTCCATTATACAAGTGGTCAACATCAACATCCCACGTGTTTATAAAGCATACATTATCTGCTCCATAGCTCTAGAAATTGTCTTGGAAAGACCAAGGAAAACAAAGCAATGTGACTGACATATTTGTAGCTACCTAGCATCTTTACTAATCACACTCACATTCCTGAGGAGAGGGACAGATGACAAGGGAAGGTAACTAGGTCATTTCCTGCAGTGTATTCCCCAAATGCTCTGAGCCACCATATCCCACTTACAACTCAAGCAGAAATTAGAGAGTGGCAGTAGTGTTAAACTACTTTCAGTATTTCTCTGTGTATTTCAGTAAACTATGAGGTAGTCAATGATCATTTTAACTTCCTCAAATTTCAACTCCGTCTATTGTGTAGTTGCATAATTTAATTTCACACAAAGACTAAAGGTGAACACTTATGATGAGCAATATACTTCACTAGAGTTTGTAGGTATACTAAAATATATGTGTTTATATGTAATTATTATTCATGACTGTAGGGAGGTAAGAGTCTCATAGAATGGAAAAGCAAAATGCACACATGATTGTAATAAAAATAGTTTAAGAATGTCATGAGAGAGGTAGAGAAACAAGTGCTATGAAAAAAAGTTGTTTCTGACCAGAGGAAAGAAAACAATAACATGTAAATGGGTACAAGCCATACAAAAGTATAAATACAACACTTACTTGCGATTGCTTCAAGTATTTTACTGTCTAAATGAGGCAGCTCCCACATTGTTTCCAGGAAACTGTCCAGTGATGGGTCATTCATTTTGATCTTAGCTTCAAACTCATACAGCAGAATCAGTGCCTCAAATGAGTGATGTGAGAAGTTCTCTAAGGGGGAAAAAGCAAAAATGTAATATTCCCTGTGATCTTGTTTAACTATTCTATTAGGTTCTAATCTCTCTAACTGTAAAGGGTTTTCCTGTTTTGGAAAATTAATTTTCCTTACAATTTGAAGGTCACTGCAGCCATTGTAGACAGTGATTTGTGCCATTCCTGGGTCAGGGCCTAAGTGCTGTCTCTGAGCTTTTTTGCTCAAGGCACCTGAGTCAGTCACTTCTGGCTTTTTGCTGGTTAACTGGAGATTCTTATCTCCAATTAACATCTAATGGGCTTTCCTGCCTGGGTTGGCTTTGAACTGTGATCCTTACATCTCAGTCTCCTGAAACACTAGGATTACAAGTGACAGCCACTGGCACTCGTGCAGACTTCTAACATTGTAAAATCTATAGGCTCACCCTTATTTTGAGGAACTGTAATAGATAGCACAGCCTGTATTTTCTGAAGCCATTGTTGTGGTGCTCCCAACTATCTGGAAAAATAGTCCTGCTCCCAACATTAAGATTCTAATCAAGGAGCAGGGATATAACTCAATGAGCACTTGTCTAGCATGCATAAGACACGGACTTCTACCTTCAACATAGAAAAATATGAGATTCTTATTTAAAAAAATACGTGTACTTGTGAGTTTGTATTAACTGGGACCCTGCTCTAGACAGAAGATACAGATTCTATACAAATTGTGGTCATGTGGCTGAAGTGTTCTTACATTGTCTTCATTTAGTTTTGATTTTATAAAATCAACTGGCAATTGTGCCTTCTATTTTTCTTTTTCTGGGGATCAAGCCCACGACCTTGTGCGTACTAGGGTAGTGTTCTACCACTGACTACATTCCCTTTTTCTCCTGGAAGGGTTCGTACAAGTTTGGTATTAATAACTTTGGTACAATTCTTCACTATGGTTTTCTTTGTTGGAAGATTAACTATGAATTAAATTAATTTAATAGCCATAGGATTATACACCTTCTTAAGGGAATAGTTTGTGATTTAATTAATTTGTCCATTTCATCTAATACGTCAAATACATAGATAAAATAGCATTCACAATGGTCCCTCATTACCCTTTTAGATGTCTCTAGACTCTCTAGAGGTGACAACACCCTCATTCTTGACACTATTAACTTGGTCTTAAACTACCTGGAAAAAAGTTTATCAAAGATAAAGAAAAACAGCTTTCATTGATGTCTGTTTGGCATTTTCTGTTTTAAATTTTATTGGTTTATGCACTTCATGATTTTGCTTCTTCTTTATCCTGTTTAATTTGCTATTTAATTTCTTAGTTTATTAAAGTAGAGGCCTAGATTGAGAAAACAGAAATACTACTATTAAATGGACTTTTGTGGATTTTTCTTCCTGAGATGACTTGGTACCACAATCCTCCTGCTCTCAGTCTCCTGTGTATCTAGGATTACAGGCATGAGCCACCAGCACCTGGCTTCTCATTTCTTTTGTCATTCCCCTTTGGCCAACTGGATTATTTTAAAGTATGCTGTTTAATTTCAAAATATTAGGAGATGTAACCTGGATATTAGTGGCTCAGCTGAGATTTGGGGGTGGGAATTTTGGGTTGAGGCCAGACGAGGAAGAAAACTTTGTAAGATACACATCTATTAAAATAACAGCTGCAGTGAGAAACCTACAATATGCAGACAGCAGTTCATGTGTAAGCTTGGGTAAGAAGCCAGAACCTATTTCAAAAATAACCAATACAGCTGGGCATCCTAGCTACTCAGGAGGCTGAGATCTAAGGAACAAGGTTCAAAGCCAGCCCTGGCAGGTAAGCTTTTGGGACTCATCTCCAATTAACCACCAGAAAACTGGAAGTGGTGCTGTGGCTCAAGTGGAAAAGCGCTCGCCTTGAGCTGAAGAGCCCAGGCACAGCACTCAGGCCCAGAGTTCAAGCTCCACAACTGACAAAAAAAGTATCCAGCACATGAAAAATTTAGAAGCATGGATCAGCAGTAGAGCACCTGCCTACTTTGTTCAAGGTCCTGAGTTCAAACCAAGTAATGTGTCTAAAAATATTTGGAGATTTAACATATACCTTTGCTTTCAAGTCTTGTCATATAATTTCATCATGGTCAGAGAAAATATCTTGTAATTCCAGTAGTTTGTATAGAGGACTGATCCCAGAGGCTCACACCTCCTTATCAAGTACTCTCCCGTTGAGTTACTATTTCAGTCCGAATACTCAGTTTCTTAATGTCAGTATTTAAGAATTCATAACAAAGAATCAAATTTATTGCAGAATCACGTTTCATTTTTAAAATAGAGCTGTTTGACAATTATTGTAACTTAAAATTTGCTATCAGAAGTGCAAAAAGCATTAATAAGCTATTAAATATTGCAGTGAATAAAATTACTGGACCATGCATTTACAAAAGCCATGATTAATAGTTAAAATTTCCAGTTATACTACTTATCTGAAAGAAAGATTCTATAACTCTGTGCTTCTAATTATAACACATTCTCTTTTTGACATAATTTATCCTATTCATGCAATTACTACTGTGTCTAACAAAAAGTTTTACAAAATTTAAACCTGCCACTTAAGGAAGCATAACTTTACTGTTAACTCTTCAGTTCTTTAAAAGATTTTTGAAATTAAAATATCTCTTAGAAAGGGCTTTGTCAGAAAGTTTGAAAATCATGCCTAGAACCTTAGCTACTCAGAAAACTGAGATCTGAGGATCTTGGTTCAAGGCCAGCCTGACAGGAAAGTATATGAGACTCTTCATTTAATCACCAAAAGTTGGAAGTGGAGGTGTGGCTTAAGTGGTAGAGCATGATTTTAGGCAAAAAAGCTCGGGGACAGTACCTAGGCTCTGAATTCAAACCCCAGGACTGGCATAAAAAAGAGAATATAAGGATAATAAGCAATTCATCCAAGAAGTAATTTTAAATTTCAAGACTCTAGTCAGCACAAGAAAAAACTGGGTACAGATTACGACAGTGTTTGGCATTTTCCCCATTACCAACATCTGGCATTTTATTTTACCACAAGTTTTAAATCTTAATGTCTCACTTCTCAGAAACTCACCTCTAAGAAAATACCTGTGTCCATAAGGACAAACCTTGTTATATCCAATATCAATTTGTGGCATTCTACAAAGTCATGTAATTAGAAATTTCTTATACAATTAGATCTTTTTTTTATTGTAAAGATACTATACAAAGGGTTACAGTTACGTGAGTGAGGTAATGAGTACACTTCCTCTTGAACATTGTTACCCCCTCCATACAATTAGATTTTTAAACATAGTATGCCTTAGCCGGGCGCTGGTGGCTCACGCCTGCCTATAATCCTAGCTACTCAGGAGACTGAGATCTGGAGGATCTCGGTTCAAAGCCAGCCGGGGCAGGAAAGTCCGTCAGACTCTTACCTCCAATAAACCACTCAGAAAACCGGAAGTGGCGCTGTGGCTCAAGTGGTAGAGTGCTAGCCTTGAGCTGAAGAACTGAGGGACAGCGCCCATGCCCACAGTTCAGGTCCCACGACTGACAAACAACAACAACTACCAGTTGTGTCCAAAGGCTAAAATCAGTAAAATGCTGAAAATGGAAGTACTTATTGATTAATATTTTTTTGCTGTGAAAAAGCCGGAAATGATTCCATTCCAAGTAATAGGCGATAATAATAAAAGATATGATAATATGTAATATCTCTTTTAAGCCAAAGCATACTTTTCACCTTGGAGAGAATGATTCTTTTATACTTTTATCCTTTGTCTGTAACAGGAACTCATTCTAAACCACCATATGAATAGAGTTGAGAATCTAAAGTCATTTTTCTCCACAGGATATTTTCTTTTACAAGCTGTAAAATGGCAAATAGCTAAGACTGTTATAAATAATTTGCAATACAGATTGAATATCCCATATCTAAAATGTTTGGCTAAAAAATACTTAGATCCAGAAGTGTTCCTTCAGATTTTGAATATTTGCATATACATGAAATATCTTAAGTTTGAGACCCTAGTATAATCACAAAACTTATTTGTGTTTCATATATACACTTTCAATGCATAGTTTGAAAGTAATTTGATACAATATTTTGAGTGCACCTGTAAGTTGATTCTCATGAGGTTAGGGTGGAAGTTTCCACTTTGTCACAGCATGCCTGTGTTCATAAATATTTTGAGAATATTTTATGTTCTATATTTTCAGGTTACAGATACTCAACCTGTACATTAATACAATATCACAGTCATTACTAGCAGATAACTAACAAACTAACAACTCAGCCTGGAAGTTACTACAATATTGATGTCAGTACATAATTCTTCCACAAGCTCATATTTAATTTACTAAATCATATCATCATAATATGTTCTTAGAAAGCTGTATAATTTTCCAAATGGATTTTTCTAGTCACAGAACTCGTTTATCCCTTCAATCCTTTTTGAAAAAACCTGTTTAGCTTTTTGAAATATCTTCTTGATGGACTTTTTTTGGTCAGTCTTGGGGCTTGAACTCAGGGCTAGCTAGCTCTCCACCACTTTGGGCTGCATCTCCACTGTTTTGTTTTCTTTTTTTTTTGGTGGTTAATTGGAGATAAGAGTCTCACCAACTTTCCTGCCTCGGTTAGCTTCAAACTGCGATCCTCAGATCTCAGGCTCCTGACTATCTAGGGTTACAGGTGTGAGCCACTGGCACCCTGGCATTCTTCTTGATGTTTTTGTTTCATATTTTGCTCCTTATCCCCGGCTTCAATCCTCTTGGTCTATTTTGTGGATAGCATGGCACTTTGTAGAAAAGTGGCTTAAGTACTACAATAACTCTTCTAAGGAAACTATATGGGTCCTTTGCAGCCCATTCCACAACATACTTAATCTAAGCCTTATGTTCATCCTTGTAGCAGTTTTAGGAAAATTGAAGCTTTGAGTAGTAATCTCTAACTTTGTCCTAGGATTATTGGTGAGTCTATGATATTTTTGGATGATTTTTGATTGTTTACATTCTTTAATTCTACCATATACTTCTGAGAGGTTTAAATTTCTAATGTATCCAATAGCCCATCGGGAACACATTTACCCCTGCTTCTTGGCCTTGCTAAGATTGTCATGCCCTCGTTCTGGCCTGCAGGGGCCAGGTACTGCTTGCAGAGCTGAAGATTCCTGGGAATCCCAGGTAAGATATTCACACATTACACTGGTTGAACTATGTCTACCTCTAGTGGGCACAGGGACAATACCTTCATCACAACAGAGGTTAGAAGTCTCCCAAATCTTTTGCATGATTCGGCTTTTCTAAAAAACAGTACTGGAGATCAAACTCAGGGCCTTATGCTTGCAAGGCAGGTACTCTACCATTTGAGTCGTGCTGCCACACATTTAAATTTTTTGTGTCAGTGCTGAATTCTGTATTCAAGGCCTTGTGCTCATGTTTATCTTTTTTGCCCAAGACTGACACTACCACCTGATCCACACCTCCATTATTAACTTTTGGTGGTTAATTGGAGGTAAGAGTCTTGAGGAGTTTTCTGCCTAGGCTGGCTTCAAACCTTAGTCCTTAGATCTCAGCCTCCTAAAAGTAGTGTGAGTCACTGGCACCCAACCACTTTTTAAACCTTTTGAGCTTTAAGATTCAGATTGTGCTTTATGGTGTTAGATGTTCCATGTGCATTTGAAAAAAACATGTTCTGCTGCTGTGAAGCAGTATTCTATAAATGCCAATTAGAAGTTGATAGTTGTTTCCATCTAGTATATCCTTATAATTATTTGTTGATTTGCTCTATTATTATTGAGATGAGCATTAAACTGCCCAACTATAGTTAAAGATTCATCTATTCTTCATTTTAGTGCTCTTAGGTTTTCTTTGCATATTTTGAAGCTCTGTAAGTCACTTCCACTTATAATAGTGACAAAAATAGATTTCAGCAGGATGCCAGTGGCTCATACATGTAATCCTAGCTACTCAGGAGGCTGAGATCTGAGGATCACATTTCAAAGCCAGCCTGGGTAGGAAAGTTGGTGAGACACTTATCTCTAATTAACCACCAGAAAACCGGAAGTGGCGCTGTGGCGCTGTAGAGTACTGGCCTTGAACTGAAGAGCTCAGGGACAGTGCCCAGTCCCAGAGTCAAGTCCTACGACTAACAACAACAAACAAAATCAGTGTTATTAATAAGGTGATGCAATCTTGTGAATAACATTCTAAGCACAGCCAATAAAATAAAAACAAAATGCAACTAGAACTAATAAGTCCAAAAAGTCAATATACAAAAACCAATTCTATTTTTATATATCATCAATGACCAACCTGAAAACCAAATTACAATTTCATTTAAAATAATGTAAACATACTTAAGAATAAATTAAACAAAAGAACTTATGCTAAATAACTTAAATATTAAATAAATAAAATTATTTTTTATTTTTTTATTTTTTTTGGGTCCGGTCATGGGGCCTGAACTCTGGGCCTGGGTGCTGTCCCTCAGCTCTTCAGCTCAAGGCTAGCGCTCTACCACTTGAGCCACAGCGCCACTTCCGGCTTTTTTCTTTTTTTTTTTTTTTTTTTTGATTATGTGGTGCTGAGGAATGGAACCCAGGGCCTCTGGCATACAAGGCAAGCGCTCTACCACTGAGCCACCTTCCCAGCCCCAAATAAAATTATTAAATAAAATTAAATAAATTAAATGAAAGAACTTAGACATTAAAAACCATAAAACCTCATTGAAAGAAAGCTGAGATAAAATGGAAAAATAACCCATGTTCATGGATTAGAAAATGTAGCATTGCTAAGGTGACAGTATTCTCCACATTGTTCTACAGATTCAGCACAATCACATCGGAATCCCAACAGTACATTTTTCTTCAAATACTGACAAGTTCTTTGTAAATTTAGTAGAAAAATTCAAGGGGCCCAGAATAGTCAAGACAATCGTGAAAGATTAAACTTGAATGATTAAAACTTGCTAATTTCAAAGTTTAGAACAAAGCACTTATAATGCAAACATCATGAGATTGGCATAATTACAGATGTACATATTAATGGGTAGAACTAACAATACAAACATAAAAACATATGTTTATGTTCAACCAATTTCTCACAAATGAGCAAAGACCAACCATGGAGGAAAGCATGGTGTCTTCTAGTTATTGTTGTTTATGTCAGTCCTGGGACTTGAACTCAGGGTCTGGACACTGTCTCTTGTTTTTTTTTTTTTTGCAAAAGGCTAATGCTCTACCACTTTAGCCACAATTCCACTTCCAGATTTTTGGTAGTTTATTAAAAATAAGAGTCTCACAGACTTTCCTGTCCAGGCTGGCTTTGAACCACTATCCTCAGAGCTCAGCTTTCTGACTAATCAGGATTACAGGCATGAGCCATGGGTGCTGGGCAAGAACAGTGTTTTGAATAATTATTTCTGGAACAAGTAGTCAACCATATGATAAAGAATGAAGCTGGACCCTTACTTCATATCATACATAAGAATTAAGTCAAAATGGAGCTGATGGCATAGCTCAAGTAGCAAAGCACTTGCTAGTAAATGTGAGGCCTTGTGTTCAGTCCCTAGCATCACAAGACATAAAAAGAATTAAAATGGATCAAACATCTAAAAGCAGGAGTTAAAACTACAGAAATCAAAGAGGTGAGATCTTCATGACTTTACATTTGACAATGTAGTTTTAGATATGACACAAAAATCCTAAGCAACAAAAAGTGGATACCTAAATTAGACCCCAACAAAGTTAAACAATGTATTTCAAAAGACACTGTCCAGAAAGTGATCTAGAATATGACTCTTGGACATTTATCTGAGGGAATGCAAAGAAGGACACAACAGAAACACAAATTTTTGGTAGTTGTGGGGCTTGAATTCAGGGCTTGGGTGTTGTCCCTGAGCTTTTTTGCTCAAGGATAGCACTCTACCACTTTGAGCCACAGTGCCACTTCCGGTTTTCTGGTGGTAAATTGGAGATAAAGAGTTTCACAGACTTTGCTGCCAGGCTGCTCTGCAGCATCCTGAGTATCTAGGATTATAAGAGTGAGCCACTAGTTCCCAGCTGTTGCATGCCTATATTTATTGCAGCACTGTTCACAAAAGTCAAGTTTTGGATATAGCCCTGGTGCCCTAAAACTGATAAACGAGTTGAGAAAATATGGCATATATACACAATAGAATCCTATTCAGCCATCAGGAAGAATGAAATTATGTCATTTGCAGAGAAATGCGTGGATCTGGAAAATGTTATATTGAGTAAAGTAAGCTAGGTTCAGAAAAACAAAGTGTGCATGTTTCCACTCATACATAGATTTTAGACCTAAGATATAAACATATGTTAATACATACACATATAATATATATGGCTTCTAGTGGTTAATTGGAGTTGAGACTCTCCTGGACATTTTATTTACCCGAGTTGGCTTTAAACTGTGACCCTCATATCTCTGCCTCCTGCTAGGATTATAGGCATGAGCCAATGGTACCTAATATGTTTATATATTTCTGGTCATGAGGCTTGAGCTCTGGGCCTGGGCACTGTCTCTGAGCTCTTCAGCTCAGTGTTAGCACTCTACTGCTTGAGCCACAGCGCTACTTCCAGTTTTCTGGTGGTTTATTGGAGATAAGAGTCTCATGGACATTCCTGCCCAGGCTGGCTCTGAACAGTGATCCTCAGATGTCAGCCTCCTGAGTAGCTAGGATTACAGGCATGAGTCACCGCACCCAGCTGTTTATATCTTTTTAAATGTGTCAATGACCAAGTGTTTGTGTGCTATGTCCCTAACATCATTTTTGCACATGCACCTTTTTTGCACAATACAGTCTGCTACAATAATTTTTAGCAACGTATGTGCCATGTTCTAGCAAAAGCAACTGCACATACAAAGTATTTTCTTAATTTCTAACCTCATACACAGGAAAACCAAATTTCTTAATTAGAGCACAGTATTGTACATAGTTCATCTTGTCTTCAGCCTTGTGTCCAGTCACAATGGTATTTTTTAAAGTAATTTAAGTCAACTTTATTTCCTTACCTCCTTCAGGTTTTTTTTTTTTTTGTCAGTTGTGGGGCCTGAATTCTGGGCTTAGGCGCTGTTCCTCAGCTCTTCAGCTCAAGGCTAGTGCTCTACCACTTGAGCCACAGCGCCACTTCTGGCTTTTTCTGCTTATGTGGTACTGAGGAATCAAACCCAGAGCCTCATGCATGCAAGGCAAGCACTCTACCACTGAGCCACCTTCCCGCCCCAGTTGCACAGGTTTTAACAAATGTCTAAAGTTACACACCTAAAATCACAGATCCTTACAAAGCAGTGAACATCTCATCTATCTAACTTTTGGAAACCTCCATTTTACTTTCTGTTCCTATGCTTCTATGTATCCCAGGATGTCCTTTAAATGAAATAATATTCATTGTAATCTGTTTTATTTTCACTTAGCAAAATAAATCGAGCACTCATTTATTGCTGAGTAGTATTTCTTTTACTCATTTCAGGCTACCACTTGTGTTAATATTAGGATTATGTGGTCAGCTCCTGGAATGGCAGATGGACCAGTTATATATGATACTTTCAGTCATGGTTTAGAAATTGTGGTACTTTCATGATCCCTTTTGACAGGCAAAAGTCCCAACCAATGCATATGAATGGCAGGGATAGTAACTTCACTTCCCAATGCAGAAAAATTATGTACTCATGTATTCCTAGCATTGGGTAACTGAGGCAGGAGAATCATGAGTTAAGACCAGCCTGGACCACAAGTAAGTTTCTGGCCAGCCTGAGCAATATAGAAAGATCCCATTTGAAATAAGTTTAATAACAAATAGTTAAGGCTGAAAGAGTAAAGAACCTGCCCACAGAAATGCAGGTATCAAGCAGGGCACCAGTGGCTCACGCCTGTAATCCTAGCTACTCAGGAGGCTGAGATCTGAGGATCGCAGTTCAAAGCCAGCCCGGGAGGAAAGTCCATCAGACTCTTATCTCCAATAAACCACTAGAAAACCGGAAGTGGCACTGTGGCTCAAGTGGTAGAGCGCTCACCTTGAGCAGAAGAGCACAGGACATCACCCACACCCAGAGTTCAAGCCCCACGACCAACCAAAAAAGAAAAAAGAAAAAAAAAAAGAAAAAACAAGAAAGAAATGCAGGTATCACTTTGGGGATTTGAATTCAGGGCCTAATGTTGGAGTAGAGGCACAACTTGGCCTCAGAATTGGTGCTCTACCACTTGGCCTATGCCTCTTGTATAACTTTTAACTGGTTAATTGGAGATAAGAGTGTTTGCAGATTTCTGTCTGGACTGGCTTCAAATCCTAATCTTAAAATCTCAGCCTTTTGGGTAGTTGGGATTACTAGCATGAGCTATGAGTGCCCAGCTCAGAAATGCAGTAAATTAATGGAGAGCCAAGGCTATAATCCCAAATGTTCTCATTTACAATTCACATGTATGACTGATCAGAAGGTTGGAAAATAGATCTTAAGAAAATTACTTTTTAAATATTTGGTTTAAAAAGGAGAGAGCCTAGCAAATATTTTGGAAATGATCTTGTATTGAGACAATCAATCATAAATGGTCTTTAAGAAGCAGCAAAGATCTATGGTTTAGGAGCAATGGGTGACAGTGTTGTCAGACACCTTGTATTCGTATACTGTTTAGTAGAATGGGAACTTCTTTGTACAACTACTTAAAGACAACAATAATAAAAAGTGTAAAAAAAGCAGCAAAGAGTAATTAATTAAACCAAAGATGTGAAATACCTTATTGGGAGGCTTAGAATGATTCAAACACAATGCTGAATGGAAGTGATAGTAGTATTCACCATAACTCATTCCTGACATGGGTGAGGAAGTCTTCATATTTCACCGTTAAATATGAAAAATAGAGCTGGGGGCCTGTGGCTCATGCCTGTAATTCTAGCTACTCAGGAGGCTCAGATCTGGGGATTGTGGTTCAAAGCCAGCCTAGCCAGAAAAGTCCATGAGCCTTTCATCTCCCATAAAACTACTCCGAAAAAATGGAAGTGTCTCTGTGGCTCAAGTGGTAGAGTGATAACCTTGAGCACAAAGAGACCTAGGAACAGTGCCCAGCCCTCAGTTGAAGCCCTAGGGCCAGCAAAATCCAAATCTATAAAATCTATATATCTATGAAATACAGAAATGTGCACTTGGTTTTGTAGAATGCTTATCAGAGAGGAGTCACTTTTTATTCTTAGTCTGTGAGACTCTTATCTCTAATAAGCTAACACACAGAGATACTTTTAAGGTATATCAAATGCTATTGAATGTAAAGACTTTTAGGGACAACTTCAATCAGAGATACTTGGGTGTCTCAATATGTTAGTTAGCTTTTCTGCCATTGTAACAAAATACTTGAAATAATCAACTTAAAAAATTAATTTGTTTTGGCTCACAATTTTGGAGCACATCACTGATTTGTCCCATTGCTTTGGGCTTGTGGCAGCACAGCACATTATGGCAGGAGATCATGGTGGAGGGAGATACTTATTTCATGGCAGCCAGGGAGCAAATGAGAAAAGAAAGGGAAAATATAGGGTCCCAGTATTCCTTCCAAGAGCGTATTCCAACCTCCTTACTTTCTTTCATTAGCTCTCATTTCCTAACATTTCTACTATCTTCCAATAGTGCCACAGTGAAGACCAAGCCTTTAATACATGAGCCTTTTGGATACATATCCAAATGCTCCCCTAAGCTCAAGTTCTCCTATTTCTGCAGCTTAACTCTTGTCTTTTCTTTTCTTTCTTTCTTTTTTTTTTTTTTTTTTGGTACTGGGGATCGAACCCAGGACATTGCACTTGCTAGGCAAGCGCTTTGCCACTGAGCTACATCCCAGCCCTCTCTGCAGCTTAACTCTTAATTCAGAATGTATTTATAGAAAATCCACTCACATATGCCTGAAGATCAGTTACAACTATCTTTTCTCTTGGCTGATTTCAAAACTATTAACTCTAAGATCCTATCAATTGAGCTTTATCAATAGAGAACTAATACCTGGAACTAAAATAACCCATAGAAGATTGCTACTTATTAAGGTTATTAAGTTAAGGATCAAGAAAGTCTGCTTGCTGAAGGAATAAGCATTTAACTCCGGTTTTGATGTGTATAACTGAATAAACATAAACATTGTTAAATGGGAGCTTTTTTCAGTAGCATTTGAATAAAATAGAATGACTTCTCCAATTCTCAGCTGAGGAGCCCATAATATATAAATATCACACACACACACACACACACACACACACACACACACAGAGCTCTGCTATCAGCTGAACTGTATTTCTTCTGGCTGCAGATCCCATATTTGCCTTTGTTCCAAAGCTCTTAGGAGGTTTATCTGATTTGCTCAAACCACTAAAACTTTTAATGGTGGATAACACTTAGATACTTTATACAAAATTGAAATGATACCACTGAAGATAAGTGAATTTTTTCCTTGTGATGGTTTCTGAAACCACTAAAGACATTTCCCTATCTTTATGCTTTTGTGATAACAATTCCACTCACATTACAAAATAAACAGTTTTAAATAATCAAATAAATGAGATTACTTTCTATCCTCAACATTTAATTATTCTCTACATAGAAAGTCTGATTTGAAGGATACTCCTAGCAATACCCACAAGTGACAGGAGACCCTGAAGGGGATGTTTCCTTTTAGTCTAGAATCAGATGCAAACTGTGAGCTCCCTTAAGTCAGATGGGGAATCACTCATCAGGATATAGCATCTTTGTTGTAATCCCAACTTCCCTTTAAGTTCTTTTTCTTAGAAATCTAACCTATGTTTCTCTATTCCCTATCTCAAGTTCAGCCCCATCATGTATCTTCTAATATTCTTCTCCCAAGATGATAAAACTTCCTAGGTACTTTGCAGAGAAGTTCTCAGAGACCAAAATATAATAAAACTTCAATTACTCTAATGACAGAATTTATAGTGACATAGCTACATTTCATTTAATAAATATTTACTGACTCCTAATATGTCATAGAGCTATAAAGTACAAGCAAGACATACAACTTCTCTGCCTATATAGAATTTAGATTCTAGTTGGAGAGACAACCAAAATGCAATATGCAATTAGCAACACATATCATAAAAAGAAAAATATAAGTTGGAGGATGGTTAGTGATGAAAGGGACTCTGATGGAAAGGATGTGGTTGTTTAGCGGGCAACACTTGAGCAAATAGGGGAATAGGTCAAATGAGTATCTACAGCAAGAGCCTTCTAGGCAAGGTAAAGACCTAGAGGCAGGAAAGAGTAGATGTTAGGGTGATAGAGCATGGTTAAGCACAGTGAACTAAGAGGCAGAATGGTAGGTGTTAACCAAGGGTCAGATCACATCCAGTCCAAATAAATGCAAGAATATATACCTGATCTGATTCATGTTATAATACTCCAGTTGCAATGCGGCTTTTTGATATTGAGATGGCATAAATGAAAGTTGAGAGGTAAGCTGGGAGGCTGCTGCGGTATTGGAGGTGAGAAATAATATAGTTGGGAATAAGTTCAAACTAATGGCCTAATTGTTGGGAAGGGGTGCGAGACAAATTATACTACTTTTAGTCTTCTGTGGTTCAAATGTATCCTTCACAATTTAAGTGTTGAATCTTTTTTTTTTTTTTTTGGTAAGTCCTGGGGCTTAAACTTAGGGCCTGGGCACCGTCCCCGAGCACTCTACCACTTGAGCCACAGCACCACTTCTGGATCTTTCTGTTTATGTGGTACTGAGGAATGGAACCCAGAACTTCATGCATGCAAGGCAAGCACTCTACCACTAAGCCACATTCCCAGCCCATAAGTGTTGAATCTTATTGGACAATGTCAAAAAACTAAGATAGGGTGCTACTTAGAGATGATTGAGTTCTGAATCCCTTGAATGGAACTAAGGCTCTAATAAAGGAGGCTTTATGTGGTGTTACATTCTCTTGTTCTACCTTCCACCATGTGAGGACATAGCATCAATTTCTTAATGACAGATACAGGCATTCATTACCTTGTTTCCATAATTCCTAGTTGCCCTTAGGATTGTAATATTTAATAAAGACTTTGCAAAATGAATGTGGTTAGCTGATTTCCTTAGGTTACTCATATAACAGCATGCCACGATTAATCCTTTTGTAAAAGCCAATTCCAAAGCACTAAAATTGTAGTCATTGTTTATGCAGTTTGTAATTCATTCTGATTTTCAAAAGGATGATGTTTTCAAATTTGTCCCCAAGAGCTTATGATTCACTGGCTTTTCACTTTCTCTAGATTTATATATTTACAGTTAGTAGCTTAATGATTTATTTACATTACTCACATACTAGGCTCATAACTTGAGGCATTATCTCATTGGAAAATAACTATCTTAAGAAATATAAACCTCAGCTGGGTGCCAGTGGCACATGCTTATTATCATAGCTACTTTGGGAAGCTGAGATCTGATAATCACAGCTTGAATCCAGCCTGAGCAGGAAAAATTTGTGGGACTTTTATTTACAATTAGCACAAAACCCAGAAATGGAGCTGTGGCTCAAGTGGTAGAGAACTAACTTTGAGTTAAAAAGCTCAGAGACAGTGCCTGGGCCCTGAGTTCAAGCCTCAGGACAAGAAAAAAAGTCCCTTAAACTCATTCCTGTCCTCAAAGGTAAAAAATGTAAAAATTCTGTACATCCTTCCAAGAATTCATATATAACATATACATTATGTATATATTTGTACAAATATGTATGCATGTACATATAAGTTCACTTACATACTAACCAAAGATATATTATATACTAGTTATAGAATATACAAAGGCAAACAAAATTAGTGTCTTAGTTCATTTTTGCTATTATACTAGAATACTACAAATTGAGTAAGTACATAAAGAAAAGAATTTATATCTCAAAAAAAAAAAAAGAACTTATATCTCACAGTTCTGAAGCTAGAAGTCCAATATTGAAGGGGTACTTCTGTTTTGTTTTGTTTTGTTTTGTTTTGTTTTGTTTTTGGGTCCAGTCGTGGGGCCTGAACTCTGGGCCTGGGCGCTGTCCCTCAGCTCTTCAGCTCAAGGCTAGCGCTCTACCACTTGAGCCACAGTGCCACTTCTGGCTTTTTTCTTTTTGCTTATGTGGTGCTGAGGAATCGAACCCAGGGTCTCATGCATGCAAGGCACGCGCTCTACCACTGAGCCACCTTCCCAGCCCCAGGGGTACTTCTGGTGAGGTCCTTCTTACTGGGTAACATGACACCTTTTAAAAGTGCCACTGGCCAATACTCTCACCATAGTCAGTAAATTTCAACAGGGATTTCTGGAGGATACATGCAAACCATAACATTCTCCCTGTCTCACCCTGCAGTCCATGTGCTTTTCACATACAAAATGCATTCATCAAAAGCCACAAAATCTTAATGACTTCACCTTAAACATACAAAGTATAAATAGCCTAAAAAATAAAATATTTAGGAATAAACCTAACCAAGGAAGGAAAAGACCTCAATGGTGAAAACTATAAAAGAAATCTGAAGAAATAGAAGACAACAACAGGAAATGAAATGATTTTTCATGTTCATGGATAGGTAGAATTAATATTGTGAAAATGGCCATACTGCCAAAGGCAGTATTTTTTTTTGCCAGTTCTGCGTCTTGAACTCAGGGCCTGGGCACTTTCCCTGAGCTTCTTTTGCTCCAAGGCTAACACTCTACCCCTTGGGCCACAGGGCCACTTCCGGCTTTTTCTGTTGATGTGGTGGTACTGAGGAATTGAACCCAGGGCTTCACACATTTGAGGCAAGCACTAAGTGGTAGCACTAAGCGACATTTCCAGCCCCCAAAGGCAGTATTTAACACAATCCCCATCAAAATACCAATGACATTCTTCATTGAGCTAGAGAAAGCAATCCAACATTTCATATGGAACAACAAAAGACCCCAAATAGCCTAGGCAATTTTAGGCAAAAAAGCAATGCTGGTAGTATCACAATCCCACACCTCAAGCTTCACTACAGAGATATAATAGCAAAAACAGCTTGGTACTGTCAATAAAACAGACCTGAAGATCAATGGAACAGACCCGAAGACCCAGAATAAAATCATGTTGCTAGAATTATCTGATATTTGATACAGTAGCCAAAGACACATGGTGGAAAAAGATAGCCTCTTCAATAGTTGGTGTTGGAAAAAATGGGCATCCATATGCAGAAAAACTAAAAGCGGATCCCTGTTTGTCACTATGAACTAATGTCAATTTTCTCAGTGAGGTTGGGCCTCTAAGGCCCTGGGGAAGGTCTGCATTTCCATAGCTTTGTCCTGGCAGCTTTGTTCCTGTAGCTCTACCAGACTGGAATTGTGTACCAATGGCTCAACAATTCTGAGATCTTGAGGTTGCCTTTGTCTCTTTAGCTCCACTAGGAATTCTGGTGGCTGACTCCATATTTATGTTGGCATTCCCCTAGTAGGTGTTCTATGAGGTGGCTCCACTCCTATGGCAAGTCTCGGTATGGGTTCCAGGCTATCTGAGATAACCTTTGAAAACTAGAATGGGAGTAACCATGCCTCCACAGCACTCTTATTCTGTGAGCATGCAGACTTAAAACACCACCAAGGCTTATAGCTTATTTGTTCTGGACTGGCAGTCCCAAGCTATATCTGGGTTGACTTGAGCCATAGTTTTGGCAGCCTGGGAGCAAGAAGTGCTGTGTTAGAATGTGGAAAGTAGAGACTTGAAGGCATTCCAAGCAATAGGCCTGGGAAGGGTGCCCTGCACCTATTTTCCACAATTCGTCAGCCTTCTTAAGAGTTCTGGACGTGTGAAGGGAAGATCTCTAAAATAACTTCAGGGTCCTTCTCTCACTGTCTTGATGAATAATGCTTGGCTCCCTTCTGTCTGTAGGAATCTCTTTAGCAAATGATTTATTGGCCACATCGTGAATATTCTTCCTGAATGTGTACTTTTTCCATCTTTTATATGGCCAGGCAATGAATGTTTCAAGTATTTCCAGTTTTAATGATAAACTTCGACTTTAAGTCAGTTCTTTACTCCTTCATCTCACTGCATATGGTTAAAATAGCTATGCAGTATCTTGAACACCTTGCTTCCACTAGAGATCTCTTCCACTAGAGATCCCAGTTTCTCACTCTTAGATTTTGATTTCTACAAAGTCCTAGGGAATACACACAATATAGCCACTATTTGAAATGGTATAACAGGCTTTTCTTTATCCAGAATCAAATACTTTGTACCTTATTTCCATCTGAGACTTCATTAGGTAGAAGTGTTTTTGCTGTTCATATTTCTATCAGCATTCTTATCATAACTACTCATGTAATCTCTAAGAAGACCCAAGCTCACCCTTGATTTCTCTTTCTGAACCCTCACCATAATCATGCTTGATGTTCTATTTATGGCAATCTAGGCTTATTTTTGCCTCTTTCTCCAAATTCTTCTATCTTCTACTCATTACTCAGTTCTAAAGGAGCTTCCACATTTTCAAGTATTTGTTATAGTAGTAGCTCACATCTTGGTACCATTTGTGTGTGTGTGTGTGTGTGTGTGTGTGTGTGTGTGTGTGTGTGTGTGTGTGTGTGTGTGAGTAATGGGGTTTGAATTTGGCCTCACACTCTAGCTTGGATTTTTCACTCAAGGTTCTACCATTTGAGTCACACCTCTAATTCTGGCTTTTTACTGATTAGAAATGAGAGTCTCTGTGTTTGCCTGGCTTTGAACTGTGATCCTCAGGTCTCAGCTTCCTGTGTATTTAGAATTACCAAAAGCATGAGCCACTTGGTACTATAGTACCAGCTTGGTACTATTTTTTTGTCTTAGCCTGTTTTATGTGACATTCTAACAACATCACAGGCCTGGTTACATAAGGAAAATAAATGAATTTCTCTAAGTACTGGAGCCTGGGAAATTCAAGATTAAAGAGCTGAAATTAGAAAGGGTCTAATTTACATGAGGGTCTTCTTGCTGAATAATCCAGTGGAGGGGTCATATGGCAACTAAATTGCAACGTGCATTTTGGAGAGGACATTCAAACCCTACCAGGCAGACACAGTACTTGTCCTGATAGAACTTATAGATATAGATGTAAGTTACTCCATGTCCTGTTTCTGGAAATGGTAGAATGACATAGGGCCTCTTAGTGGTGTGTATGTGTGTGTGTTTGTGTGTGTGTGTGTGTGTGTGTGTGTGTGTGTGTGTGTGTGTGTGTGTGTTTTAATAATGAAAATAGAATTCGAAAAAGTCAACAAAAGTGCAAGCTAAAGTGAGTGGCACACCCTGAGTTGCTAGTCCTTGGTCTTGTAACAAAACCAAGTTTGTAATCCAATGACTGGAACTTTTCTGAACTTGGTTTGACTCAAGAAACACAGAAGAAAAGACTGAAGAGCAAGTAAATGATCATGAGGCAGTAGAGAAGAGTCTTTATGTTATGAGATGTCCTATAGCTGGCTATATCCTCTAGATGTAAAAAATGTTGACTACAAGAGCTCACATACCAAACACTAGATCATGAATAAAAACTTATACTATCATCTTGTGCAACAAAAAATTTTTGTAATGAAGTTTTTAAGTCAAGCAAAAACTTCAGCAGAGTATGTATGTGTGTATGTATGTATGTGTATATGTGTATGTATGTATGTGTATATGTGTATATGTGTGTATATATACATATATACATGAAAATATGATTTTTGTGTATACATAGGATGGAAAGAACAGAAAGATTGGCAGATGGAGAATACTTACCAGAGAAACATAAAATATTTTCAAATGGTGGCCAAACATGCCAGAATCAATTCTATAATATCAAATCAGTATAAAAATTACAAAGTTTGGGTGTAAGAGCTTATAGAAAGGCTGGTAGATGATAAAAAGAAATGGAATGTGAACCAGTTCAGAGATAAAGAATGAAATTTTAAAAAGCCATCACACAAACAAAAGTAAACTTACAAATAGCAAAAGGGAGAACAGACATAAGAAAAAAATAGCTATAGGGAAAAAATGGGAATTGAAATGGATTGCATGTCAGTTTCCTTGTTAATTAGTGAGTCAAATAAAATGTTTGGCATGTGTTCATTTTGTATTCATAGAGGAATGATTGTTATATTGGTTATTGACTGAAATGCCTACATAGATACATGTAATAGAACCAGGTTAATTGTATTGCCAGGTTAATTGTATTGCAAGTCATATTTCTTCAACCATCTTTCCTTGGCTCCAAGATTGTATGCCAAGTGGCAACAGAACTTCTTTGAAAATCCCCCACCCACAAACTTTCTATTGAATTTATATTTTGTTTTAGTTTCTGGTTTATGTATAGGCAATAGATTATTCCCTCATACTAACAGCAATGACAGGGAATGTGGTTTTATGGTCTGATAATTTGGTTATCTCTATAATTAGATTAATGGGCTATCTGGCCTCTGATGGGTTAGAAACAACAGAAAATTTAATTTGTCTTTTTTATTGTTCTATTTGTCCATTTTGAGTTCAAGTTAATCAATAATTTCATGCCCACAGGGGAAGAGAGCAACACTTGAATATCTCACTAAGTTCTATATTTTTTTTGCCCTATAGCTTAAATTGTAGATAGGAAGTCATAGATCTTTGTATGTCTTTGTTTATGTGTCTAGAATTGAGAAAAGCCTGTGAACTGTTTTCCTATTTCTGGAGGTTGTTGACAAATAAGCTTATAAAGACTCCTAAATTAGAGGATCTCTGTTTATAGATGTAATAAGGACTTACATATACATATTATTATACATGCATATATTATTATACACACATATTATTGAAATACCAAAAAGAAGTTGAATTTCTTATAATAAAATGTGCTAGATATTCTTACAAAATTTTTTCTCAAGTAGAAACATTTTAAGTACTCAAAATTAAGATCTTTGGCAAGTGAGATTATTTAATAACTTTTTTAAAGAGCTGTATTTCTTTGATGATTTACTTCTGTGAAGTAAAACTACTACATGTTTTATTTTTCTTGTGTCTGTTTTTCCTTAACTCAATTCTTCAATAAAATAGAATACTTAAACATGTAAACTTGTTCAACAACTCTGGAAAGCAGTGTGGATGTTCCTCAAAAGACTAAACATAGAGCTTCCCTAAGTCCAAGCAATCCCACTCCTCTGTGTTTATCCAATAGACCACAAACAAGTCCATACTAAAGCTACCAGCACAATCATGTTCATTGCAGTATTGTTTACCATAGCCAAGATATGAAATCAACCCAGATGCCCCTCAGTGGATGAATGGATCAAGAAAATGTGGTGTATATACACAATGGAATTCTATGCTTCCATCAGGAAGAATGATATTTTACTATTCACAAGGAAATGGAAAGACTTGGAAAAATATTAATTGAAGTAAGCCAAATCCAAAGAAACACAGGTCGCATGTTTTCCCTAATTTGTAGTTATTAGAATGTGTCTATAAATCAACAAGTCAACACACTGGATGGTAAAAGACAAAAAAATACTTGGACATGATAAATTATATAGGTTTCTAGATATTCACACAGTGAGAGGATCACAAAGGCTCAATAGATATGTGCCTATGATCATATAAAATGATGTTTATTGAAATGGATTCCAAGAAATGGATACAAGGGGTTTTTGTTATTTTTTTTGTTATTTTGTTTTTGTGGGGTTTTCCCCCCTCCTTTGTCACTGTTTTTTAGTTTTGTACTTTTTGTCTTATATGTATGTTTATCTGCTTTGGGAAGGGGAAGGGGAAGCACAGAAATGGTGGGACAAAGTGTGAATAAATGCATCAGTGATACTCCCTAGACATTATGTTGAAAATGAACTATACAACTTGTGAGGAAGGAGGGTCAGGAGGGAAACACTGGGAGAAAATGAGGAAGAGGTAACACTGTTCAAAATGAAATGCATTCATTACCTGAATTGTGTAATTGTAACCTCTCTGTATATCATCTTTACAATAAAAAATGAAAAAAGCTCAAAAAGTTGCAAGTCATAAATATTAAAAAATGTCATTTGACATACATTAGAAAAAGATAGTTATAGACAAAATGTAGTAAAATGTGCTCATGAAATCTACTAGTCTGCAGTAATGCTGTGGGTGAAGATGGGTCTCAATTGCACCCCTCAAATTTTCTCTTTGAAACAGAAATTCTTGTAATTAAAAGATATAATCAAGCTGGGCACCAATGGCTCATGCTTGTAATCTGAGCTACTCAGGAGACTGAGATCTGAGGATCATGGCTCAAAGCTAGCCGGGACAGAAAAGTCTGTGAGATCTTTATCTCTAATTAAACCAACAAAATTCTGGAAGTGGAGTTGCAGCTCAAGTGGTAGAGTGCTAACTTTGAGTGAAAAAGCTAAGGGACAACATTCAGGCCATGAGTTCAAACCTAGTACACACATCAAAAATAAAGTTACAATTAAAACAAGTGATTTGTGCCATACATTTATAATCTTAGCACTTGGGAAGCTGAGGCAAAAGTCACAGGTTCAAGCTCAACCTGAGCTATGTAGTGAAACTGTGTCTCAGAATATCATCATTACCACCACCACTACACCGTACTACCTCCAACAACCCACAAAGAAAGGTACCTGAAATTATATTATGACAGTAGTGACAAACAGGTGTCTGCTTTTCTTTTTTACAAGTGGAAGGAGTTTGTCCCCAAGAAAGCGGTTCTCAAGCTTTCTGTTTGTAGTTAGGATCCCTTTGCATTCTAAAAGCATTACTAACGACCTCAAAAAAACTTTTGCATATGTATATATTTTTATTATATTAAGAAATTGAAACAGAAAATTTCAGTATATTTACTGAGTGAACTGATTTGGGAAGAATGTATTGCATGTTGAAGCCAATTCTCACTATAATAATTATAGACCTGGGGTAGAGCTCTGTGGAAGAGCACTTGCCTATCATGCATGAAGCCCAGGATTCAATCTCCCCTACCACCATAAATAAATCAATGTAAATAATTATGATTTAAAAATTAATGAGAAGATTGCTTCACATTTTTGAAAAGGTCCTTAATGCCTGACTGAACATAAATAGCTAGATTCTCTTAACTGCTTGTACTTTCAGTCTCTTATAATATCACACATCATGTACCTTTCTTTGAAAAACGTTTTAATGTTACTATGAAATTAGTTTGTTTTTATCATGGCTGAGGCCCTAAATATAATAGATAGTAATTAGAGGAGAAATTTAAAAAGTGAATTTTATTTGCTCTATCTTAAACCTAAGTTTAAAATAAAACCATGCAATATGTGAAAAATGCACCAAAGTTACCTTAACTTTGATGAGCTTCCTTCATTAGTTTAGTGATTAATTTCTTCTCCTACAATGTAAAAAGTATGTTTTACTTTCTGTTTATTTTGCCTAGGTAGTAGATTCTGTATTTATTATGATGATGATTATGATTATATGATATAGTTGTACAAAGGGATTACAATTCCATAAGTCATGAATACAATGCTTCTTGGACAATGTCAATCCCTTCTTTATTCTTCTCCATTCTCCCTCTCTTATCCCTACCCTCAAGTTGCATAGTGAGATTCTGTATTTTACCACAATACTTGTCTTTTAATTTCTTTGTTCTTAGCTATTAAATGTCAAAGAAGCAAAAAGAATATTTCCTCACTTATCAATGAGTTGTAGATTTTAGAATAGTGCTGCTGAATATATGGGGTTTTTGGAAAAGTATTTGTTACTGTTTAGATAAGTTAACCAGGTACTATTTCTCAGACACCCATGAACAAACTTATGTTACTTAAGTGCTCAATTTGCTTCTACAAATGCTCTTGATTTTGCCTTCCAAAAGTTGCACCCCAAATATAGAAGAATGAAAAATTAAACTTTCAGCATGTTACATATCTTTTAAATGTAAAAGTATTTTTGAGATTACTAAATGATCTCTGAAAAATTTCAAGGATCCCTTTTCCTTATAAAGACAGGTACTGAGGATAGTTTGATTTGATTCTGTTGTAACACTTGCATAAGAATTATAAAATCAAAACAGTGCCCAGTCTTTTCTATGTTTTGTTTTTTTGCTGGTTGTGGGGCCTGAAGTCTGGGTATGGGCGCTGTCCCTCAGCTCTTCAGCTCAAGGCTAGCACTCTACCACTTGAACCACAGCACCACTTCCGGCTTTTTTTTCTGCTTATGTGATGCTGAGAAATCGAACCCAGGGCCTCATGCATGCAAGGCAAGCGCTCTACCACTGACCCACCTTCCCAGCCCTATGTTAAGTTTTTAAATAGATGAAAGCATTCATATAAAATTTACAGAAATAACATTCTTTATGGTCAATACTTAGAGATTTTGTAATGTCCTCCTTGTCCCGGTATTATCTTTTATTCCCAAGCTCTTCTAAACTGTTTCAATAATGAACAAAATATCTATCCAGAAGATCAACAAGGAATTTGAGGAGGTGAACAACAATGAAAAATGACTAGACTTAGCAGACAGTATAGATCATTCCATCATGGAAAAATAGCAAAATACTGTCACATTCTTGTCAAGTGCTCATGCATGGAACATTCTGAAGACCATGTTTGGCAACATGGTGTCTCTCTCAACCAGAGAGAGAGGTGAGAGAGAGAGAGACAGAGAGAGAGAGAGAGAGAGAGAGAGAGAGACAGAGACAGAGACAGAGAGACAGAGATTTTAAATGATTAGAATTACCAAAACATATTATCTGATCACAATGGAATAAAACTAAAAATCAGTAACAAAATGAAAGCTGGAAATTTCACAAAAAGGTAGAATTTTTATGCAAACTTTCTTTTTAAAATGTTTATATTTTTTGTTTTTTATTGTAAAGATACTATACAGAGTGGTTACAGTTACATGAGTAGGGTAATGAGTACATTTCCTATCGAGCGTTATTACTTCCTTTGATTTTCTCCCATCACTTCCCTCTCCACCTCCCCAATTCCTCCCTCCCCCCCACGCATTGTAAAGTTCGTTTTCAACATAGTGCCCTGTATATCTCATCATCACAATGGGTCAACCTGCATCCTCATTTAAGCATTCCACTAAAGCCCCTTCCACTCCCTAAATTACAAAAATGTTTATACACACTTTCAAAAACTGATGATTCAAAACTCACAAGGGAAACTAGAAAATACCTATACATGAATGAAAATGTAAACTGTATAACACAACTTGGGATACAGTAAAGGTGGTGCCGAGAAGGAAATTTATAGCTATAAATGCCTATATTTTAAAAAAGGATCTCATTGTTCTAACATATTTATAAGATTATGTCTTTGTTGCTTTGTATGTCCCTCCCCCATGGTATAACCCCTGCTTTCACTATATATGATGTTGGTGTATGTGGAGGGGAAGGGAAAAAAAACAAATCGTTAAAACAGGGATACAGGAGGACCCATTTCAACAATGAGATGTACAAGTCATTATGTCAAAAAACGAACTTTACAACTTTGGTGGGTGGAGGGTGGGGAGGATGAGAAGGGATGGGAAGGGGAAACAAGGGAGGAGGCTGCAATGCTTGATAAGAAATGTACTCATTATCTTGCCCATGTAATTGTAATCCCTCTGTACAGTATTTTCACAATAAAAAAGGATCTCAAATCAATAACCTAACTTTAAACTTGGAGTATCTAGGGAAAGAAGAGCAAACTAAACCCAAACCTGGCAGAAGGTGGTAATAAACATTAGAGATAAGTGAAATAAAAAATAGAAAAACAAACAATAAAATCAAGAGTTTGTTAATTGAAGACATGAACAAAATGGACAAAGGGAAAAAAAGACAGAAATTTGTACTGGAAAACTCATTCATTTTTACATAAATAAAAGTGATGATAAGATATTACTGTAAAGTGTTATATGACAACAAATTACATGAAATGACAAATTCCTAAAACATATAATTTGTTAAGCTGACTTAAACAGAAATAGAAAATGTCAAGAAACCTGTAACAAATAATGAGATAGTCACTAATCCAAAACAAGATCTAGACCAGATGGATTTATTGGTAAATTCTACCAAATACTTAATAATGAACACCAACTACTCTCAAACTACTTCAGAAAACTGAAAAGAAACACTTTCAGACTGGGATGTAGCTCAGTGGCAAAATGCTTGCTTAACAAGTGCCATATCCTAGGTTCTATCCCCATTACAAAAAAAAATCAGAAAAGAAAGAAAAAATACAGTTAAAAATTTTTAAGAGAAAAGAAACAGTTGTAAGTTTTGTATGGAGTCAGTGTTATCTTGGAATAAACTCCAGAAAAAAATCCTCAAAGGAAAAAATACCATAAACCAATGTCTTTTTATTAATGTTAACTCTAAAGCCCAGAACAAAATACTAGCAAGCTGAATCGTTTTGGATATTAATGAATTGTGATTTATTCCAAGAATAAAAGAATAGAATAACAAAAGCAAATAAATACAATATTCCACATAGAACAAAGGAAAAAACCTACAATCATCTCAATTGTGTATAAAAGCAACTTGATACAACCTAAGATTTTCTCATGATTAAAAATGTGTAGGACACTGGGCTCTGGTGGCTTATACCTGTAATCCTAGCTACTTAGCAGGCTGAGAAATGAGATTCATGGTTTGAAACAAATCCAGATAGGAAAATCTATACTATTTTTATCTCCAATTAAACATCAAAAAGCCAGAAGTGGAGCTGTGACCCACATGGTAAAGTGCTAGCTTAGAGCAATAAAGCTCAAGGACAGCATCAAGCCCCAGGATTGGTACACACACACACACACACACACACACACACACACAAATATCTAGGACAACATTAATTGAATATCTTCAGTTTAATACTCTGTGTGTGTGTGTGTGTGTGTGTGTGTGTGTGTGTGTGTGTGTGTGTGTAAAATCCATAGCTAACAAAGTAGCAGGGTATAAAATTAACTCTCAAAAATCAATGGCGTTTCTGTATGCCAACAATGAGAAGAGAGCGGCTGAAATCAGGAAGGAAAGCAACTCCATTTGTAATAGCCCCACAAAAAATAAAATACCTAGGAATTAACTTAACCAAAGAAGTGAAGGACCTCTATGATGAAAACTTTCAAAACCTGAAAAAGGAAATCAAAACAGAACTTAAAAAGTGGAAAAACCTCCCATACCTCTGGATTGGAAGGATCAACATGGTGAAAATGGCAATACTTCCCAAGGCTATCTACAAATTCAATGCGATACCTATCAATATTCCAACCTCATTCTTCAAGGAAATAGAAGAGGCAATCCAAAAATTCATATGGAACAATAAAAGACCCCGAATAGCAAAAACGATCCTTAACAGAAAGAACAGTGCTGGAAGAATACCAATACCAAATTTCAAACTCTACTACAAAGCCATAGTAATTAAAACAGCTTGGTACTGGCACAAGAAGAGACCTCAGGACCAATGGAATAGAATTGAAAACCCAGAAATTAACCCACAGACATATAGCCACCTAATCTTTGATAAGGGAACTAAAAAAATAGAATGGAAGAAAGAGCCTCTTCAGTAAATGGTGCTGGCAAAATTGCTTAATCACTTGTAGAAAACTGAAGCTAGATCCTGATATCACCCAGGACCAGAATCAACTCCAAATGGATCAAAGACCTCGGAGTCAAAGCAGACACCCCTGAAAACATTACAGGACAGAATAGGAAAAACCCTAGGTCTCCTTGGCACAGGCCGATATTTTCTTAATAGAGATCCAGAAACACAACAAATCAAAGAAAGGTTGGACAAGTGGGATTGCATGAAATTGCAGAGCTTCTGCATGGCAAAGGACATAGCTAGCAAGATCAATAGACAGTCCACGGATTGGGAGAAGATCTTTACTAGCCATACAACAGACAAGGGTCTCATATCTAATATATACTTAGAACTCAAAAACCTAGATCCCCCAACAACAAATCTTCAAAGAAACAACTGCTCGATAAATAAATGGGCTAAAGACTTAAAGAGAAACTTCTCTGAAGAGGAAATAAGAATGGCCAATAGACACATGAAGAAATGCTCAACCTCTCTAGCCATAAAAGAAATGCAAATCAAAACAACATTGAGATACCACCTCACCCCAGTTAGAATGGCTATAATCAACAACTCTAATAACAACAGATGCTGGAGGGGATGTGGACAGAAGGGAACCTTACTGCATTGTTGGTGGGAGTGTAAACTTGTCCAACCACTTTGGAAAGTAGTGTGGAGTCAAAAGACTCCACATAGAGCTCCCCTATGACCCAGCAATCCCACTTTTGGGCATTTACCCAAATGTTTACAAACAAGACCACACTAAAGCTACCAGCACAACTATGTTTATTGCAGCATTATTTACCATAGCTAAGATCTGGAACCAATCCAGATGCCCTTCAGTAGATGAATGGATCAAGAAAATGTGGTATATATACACAATGGAATTCTCTGCCTCCATCAGAAAGAATGACATTGCCCCATTTGTTAGGAAATGGAAAGAACTGGAAAAAATTATAAGTGAAGTAAGCCAGTGGGCTGTCAACTCTGTCCCGTTGTGTCGTTGATGGTTATGAGTCCAGGCTCAAGCTTGTAATAAATGACTCTCGTGTGCTTACATTGGAATCAGCTCCTTGGTGGTCTTTGGGGATCCTTATCTAGGCATAAGAAACCAATTCAGCAGTGATACTAGACACTATGTTGGAAATGAACTATTCAACTTAGGGGGGGAGATAGGAGGGAAAAACTGGGAGAGAATGAGGGAGGGAGTGACACTATTCAAAAGGAAATGTACTCATTACCTGACTTATGTAACTAACCCCTCTGTACATCACCTTTCAATAAAATTTAAAAGTAAAAGGGAAGGAAATGTAAGACAGCCAAAGTAGAAAGGAAGAAGGAAAAAAAAATCACTGCGTACGGATGTCATGATCTTTTATTTTATTTTATTTATTTTTTATTTATTTATTTATTTTTTGTGAACACACTGTACAGAGGGGTTACAATTACATGGGCAGGTTAATGCATACATTTCTTATCAGGCATTGCAGCTTCCTCCTTTGTTTACCCTTCACATCCCTTCCCAGCCTCCCCCCCCCCCACACCTAATCCTCCCCGCTTTCCCCCCCCCCCCATGTCATGATCTTATACACAGAAAATTTAGCCTGGTTAAAGTTGTATTCTATTCTTTTGGAGTTATTATAGATTAAATTGTTTTATTTATTTCCCTTTTAGTTTGTTCATTTCTAGTACATGAAAATACATCTGATTTTTGCATGTTAATCTTATAACTACAACCTCCCTGTATTCATAGCTTCTGGTTTTTGTGCGATTTTCCATATATAGGATCATGCCTGGCAGGTTTCACAACACAAAAATCCTTGATCGAATTAAACACCAAAAACCTGGAAGTGGAGCAGTGGCTCAAGTGTTACAGTGCCAGCCTAGTCTTGAGCAATGAAGTTCAGGAACAGCATTCAAACCCTGATTCACACACCAGGACTGGCACATACACACACACACACACACACACACACACACACACACACACACACACACACACACACACACACACACACACACACACACACACACACACACACACACACACACACTCCTTTATCTCCAATTAACCAAAAGAGCCTGAAGTAGAGCTATGGCTCAAGTGGTAGAGAGCTAGCCTTGAGCAAAGTAGCTCAGGGACAGTGCCCAGGCCCTGAGTTTGAGCCCCCAGGACCAGCACACACACACACACACACACACACACACACACACACACACACACACACACAACTCACAATTATTTTTTCCAAGAATGCAATGGTGACTTAATCTTAGGAAAACTTATTATAATTCATTACATACATAGTTGAAAACAGAAAAATAATGATTCTCCCCAGAATTTGAAAAGGAATACACTATTCAATTCAATATATACTGACTTAAAAAATTCTATAATATGAACATATGGTAGGTATCTTTATGAAAATGTTTCCTATAACAAGATCCAATGTTATCCTTTTTTTGGGTGGTGGTACTGGGATTTGGACTCAGGGCCTTGCACTTGATAAGCAAGTGTTGTAAACCTTGAACTACACCCTAAGCCAAATACAATCTTTACTGACGAAAGTGTAAGAAGCCACTTAAAAACATTTAATTATGATAATTTCATGATGAAATTTAAGAATATCTGATAATTTGATTGTGGTTCAGAAAACTCTGTAGTCTACGTTAAAATTTTGATTAGATATTAAATCTGGTAACACAAGAGCAGAAATGTCATGTTAGGCAGTAACAATCCTACTTTTGTACTTACCATTATAATTTTATTTTAAGATAGCAAAGTGGATAACACTCTCACTCCAAACTTTGTGTTAAATGACATTAGTAACATACATTGCAGAAATATTTGTTTTTAAAGAATCATTTGGTTATCAAATTTTGTACAAATTTCTGGTAGCATAAATTTCTGGTGAAAAAAGATTTTGTTATTCAGATTCTAAACTCCTTTCAGAACTGTTACCAAACTTCAAGTTCCCACTGTACCTGTTTGTTTTAGTTGATTCCAGATGACTTTACACTTCTGGATCTGATCAAGCACACGGTTCAATAGCACATTCTATTTGGCAAGAATGTAATAAGATTATACTCTAAACAAAAGATAGCTTTAAGCAAATTAGTATAATATCACAGAATTTTCACTAAAAATAGTTTAAAATGATAGTTTAAACATCCCATTTGGGGACTGATAGAGAAATATTACCTTCCAAGTGTAGTTTTTCTTACTATCTCAAGAAAATGGGGATCAAATAGACAATTTCAAGTATATCAATAGGTTTTTTATTTTGACAGTACTAGGATTTGACCCTAGGATTTCACACTTAGTAGGCAGGCACTCAACCACATAAGCCACATTCCCATCCTATTTTGCTTAAGTTATTTTTCAAGTTGGGTTCCATGTTTCTTTCCCTCCGTCCTCCCCAACTCCCTCAGACAACTATCCTACCTAGAACCTCTGACCTCTCATGTAGCTAAGACTACAGGAGTGAAAACTATTGCATATGGTATTATTTACCAATTTCTTTAATAATTTAGAGCCAAAGAGAAATATTTCTCAAATGGTTTTATGGTATTTGTTTTTCAAGCAAAATAAAAATAGCTGTTGAAAATTATAAGACACAATTAGGTAGTGCTGGGGGAATATCTCAACAGCAGAATGACTGCCAAGCAGAGAAAAGCCCTTGGTTCAACCCAGCAAAAGCAAAACAAATACAATATAATTATGTAAAGTCCCCAGAAACTGCCTCAAGGCATATAAATAATGAAAAAAAAACAACATTATTCCACAGATCTACTAAGTATTTGTAAGAATAGTAAGAACCTGTGACATTTGAACCATGGCTTCCTTACCACCCTCTGACTCAGTGTGATGTAAGCACTGCTTTAGGTAGGTGTGAACAAATTTCTAGGCTAGGTATTCCTAGGAGAGCCAGATTTTAGGCACTTCTCATGCTCTCCCCCACTCTGAGAGCTCTACTACAGAACCTCTATTATGAACAAACACAACTGAAATGCCTGGAGCTCCATTCATATACCTAGTCCTTCATTTGTAAGACAAAAGCTGCCCTAGACCAGGCAACTTCTGAACACTCGATCTCAATTGTTTTCAACTCCATCTGTGTAAAGAATAGAATTTCCACGTTGGGAGAGTCAAGGCAAACATATGAAGGACTACAAGGCTTGCCCAGTTCTCCACTCACAGAACTGGATTTTCTCTCTGATAGAATTGGGCCACAGGGCTGGGAAGGTGGCTCAGTGGTAGAGCGCTTACCTTTCATGAGGCCCTGGGTTCAATTCCTCAGCACCACATAAGCAAAAAGAAAAAAGCCGGAAGTGGCGCTGTGGCTCAAATGGTAGAGCGCTAGCCTTGAGCTGAAGAGCTGAGGGACAGCGCCCAGGCCCAGAGTTCAGGCCTCACGACTGCCCCCCCCCCCCCAAAAAAAAAATTGCGCCACAATCTCTACACCTAGTTCCAAAACAGGGTTTCATTTTCATAGGTCTGCCTGTAGTTTTCTGTGAAGGGAATCCTTGTAATCACAATAGAGACGAATAATTTCTCATCTATTTTGAGCACTTGAGTAATTTGGTAGTGAGCAACTGAGAGAAGGCTGGTGGCTCAACACTACCAAGACAAAACATTAGAACCACTTGAAGTTTACAGAGAAACAGACAAAGAGGCAATGATGATGATCCCTATCGCTGGAAAAGGAGCAAATTATGGCCAACAGCTTTCACACACACACACACACACACACACACACACACACACACAACAGCTTTCTCTCTCTCTCTCTCTCTCTCTCTCTCTCTCACACACACACACACACACACACACACACAAGAGAAACACATTTTAAATTAGGAAATTAGTCAAGACTAGCAGCTGCATGGAACATTACTAGAAGAAAACTATTTAAATGCTTAACTGGGATACCAGATAAGAGATATGTAGTATTAAGGCACCCCACTAAAACTACTGTTATCTGTTTTTGTAGGAAGATGGGTCAAAGTGATGTCACTGGCAAAGACTGCCCCCTAAGGAGTGACATCAGAGTCTGTATACTGTGGAGAAACAAACCTTACTGGATTCACAAAACAAATAAAAAAGCAAATATTAACAATATGGAGCTCTACAGGAGGTCAGTATCAAAGATACCATATTATCTAAAATATTAAATTTTCAATAAAAATGACAGGATAAATAAGTGAAAAGAAAAAAAATTGACCCCCCCACACAAGAAAGGAACAGTTAACCAAAAACAGATTTTCAAAAGGCCCAAGTGTTAAATTTAACAGATTCATATTTTAATGCTGCTATCTTGGATATGTGTAAAAAACTAAAAGATACCACACTTAAAAAAGGAAAAACAGTTAAAAAAAAAAGAGAGAGAAAAAAATCTCATCATATACAAAGAGACCTCATTAAGATTAACAGTTGAGCCAGGTGCTAGTGGCTCTTATCTGTAATCCTAGCTATTAGGAGGCTGAGATCTGAGGATCATATAGTTTGAAGACAAGCTGGGAAGCAAAGTCTATAAAAGTCTTATCTTCAATCAACAACCTAAAAGCCAGAAATGGAGCTATGGTCCAAGTGATCGAACACAAGCCTTGAGCAAAAAATCTCAAGGACAATGCCCAAGCCCTGAGCTCAAACCCCAGGACTGGCATACATACACATATCAACAAACCCTCACCCACTCACTCACTACACAAAAAACATTAATAATACATACAAAAGATTAATAGCTGACTTCTCATTAAGAACAATGGAGGTCATGAGGCAGTTGGATAACATATTCAATTTGCTTAGCCATTGTGAGGCCCTGGATTCTATCCCTCATACTGCATAGTAATGAAAGAAAAGTAATAGTGCACAAAACTATTGTTTAGAACTGAAGGTGAAATAAAGATATTCTAAGATAAACGAAAGCTGAGAGAATTTCTTCCTAGGAATTTTTTTTTCTAGGCTGAAAAATGAGATCAGACAGCAATTTAAATTCAGACTATAAGAAAAAGCACAAGTAAAAGTAATTATATAACTATAAAAGACAGTATAGTGAGTACTGGTGGCTCATGCCTGTAATCCTAGCTACTCAGGAGGCAGAGATGGAGGATTGTGGTTCAAAGCCAGGCTGGACAGGAAAGTCCATGAGATCCTTATCTCCAATAAACTACTCAAAAAAGCCAGAAGTGGCACTGTAGCTTAAGTGGTAGTGTGCTCACCTTGAGCAAAAGTAGCTTAGGCCCAGAGTTCAAGTCCCAGGACTGGAAAAAAAATAACATAACACACACATATATATGTATGTATGTATGTATGTATGTATGTATATATATATATATATATATATTTCCTCTTCATTCTGTTAGCCATTTTAGCAATTGTAGGGCTGGGAGTGTATCTCAATGGTAGAGATTTGAGTTCAATCTGCAGTACCAAAAGGAAAAAATGAATTGCCTAATAACTAATATAAACACATAAAGATATATTTATATATGTGTATATTTACATAAGTATCCCTCTAAAATAAATATACTTGACAATCACAACACAAAAAGAAAAATGGAAATGAGCTGTTTGGGGGTAAGAAAATGAAATTGTGTAACAACTTGGATTCATAGGAAGAAATGAAGAGCAGGAGAAATGGTAATTTTAAAAACTTATAATAACAAATTATAATTTATACTTCCTTTCTTCAGTTTCTTCAAAAGATGTAGAATCCTATAGAGTGAAATGATAAGATATACTGATGCATAAAAAAGATCTATTGATGTTTGAAATATATACATATATAAATGCAATATGTATAATAGAATAGAACAAAAAGAGGAAGAAGACACTGGAATGACATTTTATTTTTTCCCTTTTCTTTTTGGTACTGAACCATACCTCCAGCCCTTTTTTGCACTAGTTATTTTTGAGAGAGGGTCTAATTTCCTGTCTAGGCAGACTGTTGCACTGTGATCCACCAATGTTATGCTTCCCATCATAGCTGGATGACAGGTATACATCGCTGAACCTATCTAGTGTCATCTCATGGACTTTTCTACCCAAACTGACCTTGAATGGCCTCAACTGTGATCCTCCTGCTCTCAGCCTTCTACATAGCTGAGGTTACAGATGTGAAGGAATTTGTAATCAGATGTGAATGCATACAAATTAAGATCTCTATGGTAAGCTCTAGAACATTCACTAAGAAACTAACTAAAATACTTTGTAAATTTTATTAAAAGAACTAAAATATTACATTAGAAACATTAACTTAATACCAAAAAAGGAGGACAATCACACAAAAAGTCTGACATATAGAAACAAAAAAACATAAAATGACAGAAGAACATATAGGAAAAACATTAAATCTGCCTAGATTAAATATAATATAAGAAAAGGAAGAAATTGTCACAGTTAAAGCATGGCTATACTCTGTTGCAGGAAATAGACATTAGATCCAAAGACAATAGATTGAATGAAAAGAGATGGAAAAGGCTGTAAAGTTAGAGACTTCAAAATCCTGTTGTAAATAATATCTAGAACAACTAGGTAGAAAAGCATCCAAGACATAGGATGTTTAAACAGCACTATAAACAAACTAGGCCAAACAAATATCCATACACTATGCCATCAACCTAAATCCTATGAATACCAAAATGAAAAGATGCCCACAAAAAACATGTACTTGACTGTTTATCATAGCCTTATTCATAATAACTGAAAATTGGAACCTGTCAATGCCCATCAATGGATGAATAGATGAACAAAATTTGACATATCTATATAATAAAATGTTTTCAACTTTAAAAAAGGCACGAAATATTGATACATACTATACTATGGAAAGCCTTGAAAACATTTGAAGTTTTCTAAAAGAAGCCAGTCAGAAAAACTATGAATTATATGACATGTATATAAAGTACTTAGAATAGACAAAACTATAGAAAATATATTTGGGATGGTGGCAGGGATAAGAAATAAGTGCCAGTAGGGAAGGAGTTTTTTTGTAGGATGATTATGTTCAAAAGACATATTTATAGTTGCATATGTATGAATATTCTAAAAAGCATTAAAGAGTACCTGCAAATGGGTAAATTTAAGATGGCAGTGAGGCTTAATGGAACCATGTTTATATAGCATGCATGAGGCCTTGGTTTCATTTTCAGTATTATTAAACATAAAAACAATGAGTGAACTATAATGCCCACAAATTATACCTCAAAAAGTGTGTTAAAAATCAAGGTAGGAGCCGGGCGCTGGTGGCTCATGCCTGTAATCCTAGCTACTCAGGAGGCTGAGATCTGAGGATCACGGTTCAAAGCCAGCCCGGGCAGGAAAGACTGTGAGACTCCTATCTCCAATAAACCACCAGAAAACCGGAAGTGGCGCTGTAGCTCAAGTGGTAGAGTGCTCGCCTTGAGCTGAAGAGCCGAGGGACAGCGCCCAGGCCCAGAGTTCAAGCCCCACGACCGACAAAAAAAAAAAAAATCAAGGTAGGGGGGCTGGGAAGGTGGCTCAGTGGTAGACTGCTTGCCTCACAAGGCATGAGGCCCTGGGCTTGATTCCTTAGCACCACATATGCAGAAAAAAGCTGAAACTGGTGCTGTGGCTCAAGTGGTAGGGCTCTGACCTTGAGCTAAAGAGCTGAGGGACAGTGCCTAAGCCCAGAGTTCAGCCCCTCCCCTCCACCAATAAAAAAAATCAAGGTAGGGTTGGAGGCATGGCTCAGTTGGTCGACAGCTAGCCAATGAGCAAAAGTTTGAATCCTAGTCTCTGATAAAGAAAAAAAATCAAGGAAAAGGATCAGGAAACATTTTGTGTAAAATACCAGTAAATATTTTAGGCTTTTCTACTTGTTTTTATGTTTCTTTTTTTTAAATTTTCACTCACAATCCTTTAAAAAAGTAAAAAAAAAATCTTTCTTAGTGTATAGACTGTGCAGAACCAGTTGGTTGTTTACCCAGCCCTCTTCTAGAGAAAAAAGATGTGAATATTGACAAATTGCAGTAATGTTTTTATGTTTTTTTCACTTCCCCTTAACTCATACTGAGAAAAATTGAGGCAATGGTGATAAGACTATACAGTCTTTTGTCATCTAATTTGGAAACACTTGAAGCTATGAGTGATTAGAGAACAGAGTACAGCTGTATACAATACACTTCAAAAATAGTCTGAAACTGAACATGATAGTATATGCCTGTCATTACTGGAAAGCTGGGACAGGCTAATAATGAGTTTGGGCCATGCTGGTCTACAAAGATGAATTTGAGGACAACTTGAGCTACACTGGAGACTAAAAATACATACATACATACATATATACATACATACATACATACATACATACATAAACAAACATATAGAGGAAGTGTGGTGGTGAGCACCTGTAATCCCAGCACTCAAAAAGCTGAGGCAGTAGGATCTGGAGTTCACATCCAGTCTGGGCTACGTAGTGATACAGTGTCTCAAAACAACAAAACAGACAAACTGACATAGAATAAAAGAGAACAGTTATCCAGGTGTCAGTGGCTTATGACAAACTGGAGTTGTGGCTCAAGTTGTACAGCACCAGCAATGAACAAAAAAAAGCTTAACAATAGCAAGAGTGCAAGGCTCTGAGTTCAAGATCCAATAGTGGTACACACACACACACACACACACACACACACACACACACACACACATATACACACACACGTGTTAGAAACAAAATAAATAAGAACTGTGTTTAAGAGTTGTGATGTTTTCTTTGTGTCAATTTGATCTTTATTTACTGAGATACAGTTTAAGAAATCCAGGACCATCAGCTGAAAAGGAACAACTTTTTTTTTTTTTTGTCGGTAATGGGGCTTGAACTCTGGGCCTGAGCACTGTCCCTCAGCTCTTCAGCTCAAGGCTAGTGCTCTACCACTTGAGCTACAGCACTATTTCCGGTTTTCTGGTGGTTTATTGGAGATAAGTGTTTCACAGACTTTCCTGCCTGGGCTGGCTTTGAACCATGATCCACACATCTCAGCCTTCTGAGTAGCTAGGATTACAGGTGTGAGCCACTGGCGCCCGGCAGGAACAACTTTTTAAAAGGTAAAAGCACTATAGAAGAACTGGATGTTACTAGTATTTTTAGTGAATAAAAATGCCTATTAAGAAATTAATTTCATTTCCTATGTTAAGAAACAGACTTGTTTTCTGTTTGCTATGTTTTTCTCTTGGGCCTGGTGGCTTTATACATGTAATTGTAACTATTTCAAAGGCTAAGATCAAAGATCACAGGCCCAAGCTAGCCTGGGAAAAAAGGTTGTGATTCTTCATCTCAGTGAAAGAAGATTGCACACTGGTCTTTGCAGCTATGGCAGGAAGCACAAATTTGTAGGATCACAGTCCAGGCATAGGCTCAGGCAAAAAGTGAGATCTTATATCAAAATGACCACTACACAAGAAAGGGGCTGGAGATGTGACTCTAGCTGTAGAGCACCTTCCTATCAAGCATGAGTTCATATTTCTAGTACCACCATCAAGGGATGGAGGGAGAGAAAAAGAGGGAACCAGATTCAGGCAAAGGTAAGTGATTCAGGATTGTTTTTTTAAATGAGTCAATGAAGCTGGGTATAAGTGGCTCACACTGGTAATCCTAGCTACTCAGGAGGCTAAGATCTGAGGATCATGGTTCAACAACTGTGAGACTCATCTTTAATTAGTGTTCACGTTTCTTTTTTTTGGGGGGGGGTCCAGTTGTAGGGCCTGAACTCTGAGCCTGGGCGCTGTCCCTCAGCTCTTCAGCTCAAGGCTGGCGCTCTACCACTTGAGCCACAGCGCCACTTCCGGCTTTTTTCTTTTTTTTATGTGGTGCTGAGGAATCGAACCCAGGGCCTCAGGCATGCAAGGCAAGCGCTCTACCACTGAGCCACCTTCCCAGCCCTCATCTTTAATTAATCACCAAAAAACCCCAGATGTGGTGCTGTAGCTCAAGTGGTAGAGTGCCAGTCTTGAGCAAAATAACTCAAGACACGATCCAAGTTCTAACTTCAAACCCCAGGACTGACAAACAAGGGACATAATTTCAAACGATTATCGAAGCTTTATAAATAGATGAATTCTTCCATAGAATAATACATGAAAGGAAACATTAAGTGGAGGATAGACTTCTATGGGCCACATGTAATTACAGGAAGACAATGAAGTAAAGGATTTTAAGGAAATGATAAAAAAAAAAAAGTGGTCCGTGAAAAGGAACACATTTTAGAAGAAGGCATATTTAATCTTAAAGGAAGAAGCTAAGCTAATATAACCTTTACTTGTTAGAAGGGAATTAGCCATTGCAAACCTTTGAAATCAAGATGTTGCCAGAATGGTGGAAAGGGTTCTCTGAAGTCAACAAAAACTGTATCAGGGAAAGTAAACACCAGTAGCACTTAACTCTCATCTTTTCATTGAAGGTTTCACATTACCTCTTCAATAGTTGTTACAGCTTTTCTTCCTTGTGCAAGATCAATTGAAGTTGCCAAAAGCAAACATGTACTCTTTGCAATCAGAATTACTTTATCAGAAGGACAAAGCAGGGACAGCTGATGAGAAATAACCAGAGCATCAATGAATAGTGAAAATTATGTCAGGTGAACACAATCAGAATGAAAATCAGCAACATCCTGTCTGACAGAAAAGTCAGCTGGAAAAGCACATGACACCTTAAAAATGAAACAGACTGTAACCCTGATTTACAGTTTTAATTTTACATTGCTTTCTATTGTTTTTAGCACCTTCCTAGAGATAAAAAAGCTTCATTTCTTCACTTTGCATATCTTTCTCAGTGACAAGTGCTGTCATTTGCTCCTGTATTTCTAGCTAGTGATTCACTTCTCAATTTATGCTACAAATTGTAAGTGATTTTCCCCTGGCAAATACGTTCCCCACTGGATTGAATGGAACTGAAATTAGTACATATATTGTCCTTGTTGAAGGAGACAATGTCAAATCATGACAAGCATTACAGATAACTTCAGCATTAAACCTTGCTCTTCACTTAAAAAAAAACCAAAAACCTCTCAGGTTTGGGCTACAATAAAACTCCAGGCCATTTTGATTCTACATGCCAATCTCACAAGAATTCTCACAAATATCAAGACTAAGACTGATTTACCCACCTTATTAAGATGGTGATTATACTTGAAGTTGCTGAGACTCTTAATTTACTCCCCTCATATTTAATAACCACAATCACGACCATCACTGAATTAATAGCATCTCAAGACATCCAGTGTTTTAAATCTCAGGCTATTCTTAGGTAAGATTAAAGAACTGTGCTACATAATCTCTCCAATTCTTTCCAACTCTAAAATTCTAAACACTTGATGACCTCAATCTATAAGATTATACATTTCTAGATATGCAGTAGGAATATTCTCTAGCCCTTCTCTTTTATTCCTTCATTAATACTCAATCCTCTTTTTGGCATTTAATCTCTAGGCTAATAACCACTTTTAAATGCTTTTTTTTGTATTGTATCCTGGTATCAGTAGATCAATTTGTAATCATAGCTACTTGAGAGACTGAGAATGGGAAAGTCACAGTTTGAGGCCAGCTACAGCAGAAAAGTGCAAGAGACCTTTTCTCAACTCATAGCTGAGCACTTTGGTACACATCTGTCATCCTAGACTATGTGGAAAGCTGAGATTGAGTGGATTGTGGCTCCAGGCAGCCTGGGAAAAAGTTCCATGAGACTCCACATCTCAATGGAGGGAAGCTGTACATGGTGGCAAGAATCTATCATCTCAGAAACTACACAAAGCATAAAATATGTGAATCATAGTACAGCCACATGCTAGGGACAGAAAGCAAGACCCTACCTCAAAAATTATCAATGAGCCAGTGGCTCATGCCTGTAATCCTAGCTACTCAGGAGGCTGAGGTGTGAAGATCGCAGTTCAAAGCCAATTCAGGCAGGAAAGCCCGTGAGACTCTTTTTTTTTTTTTTTTTTTTTTTGCCGGTCATGGGGCCTGAACTCTAGGTCTGGGCGCTGTCTCTCAGCTCTTCAGCTCAAGGCTAGTGCTCTACCACTGAAGCCACAGTGCCACTTCTGGCTTTTTCTGTTTATGTGGTGCTGAGGAATCGAACCCAGGGTCTCATGCATGCAAGGCAAGCGCTCTACCACTGAGCCACTTTCCCAGGATTAAATATCAGATGTTCAAGGCTCACATCTGAATCTTATCTACTCAGGATGCTGAGATCTGAGGATTGCAATTCTTTTTTTTTTTTTTTTTTTTTTTTTTTGGGTCCGGTCGTGGGGCCTGAACTCTGGGCCGGGGCACTGTCCCTCAGCTCTTCAGCTCAAGGCTAGCGCTCTATCACTGGAGCCACAGCGCCACTTCTGGCTTTTTCTGTTTATGTGGTGCTGAGGAATCGAACCCAGGGCCTCATGCTTGCAAGGCATGCACTCTACCGCTGAGCTACCTTCCCAGCTCCCCCCCCCCCCCCCCCCCCCCCGTGAGACTCTTATCTCGAACTAACCACCAGAAAACCGGAAGTAGTGCTGTGGCTCAAGTGGTAGAGCACACACCTTGAGCTGAAGAGCGCAGGGACACTGCTCAAGCCCAGAGTTCAAGCCCCACGAATGACAAAAAAAAAAAAAAAAAAAAAAAAAAAAAAAAACTAATGAAAAATAGGACTGGATGTGTGGCTTCCTAGCAAGTCCCATAATGGGAAAAATGCTTTTAATTCAAAACAGATTTGCAAATATTCACACAACACTCCTTTTAAGAAAATATGAGCCGGAGGAAGATGGCAGAGGAGAAGCTGGAGGCTAAACAAACTCTCACATAGAAACAAGTTTTATTGTTCTGGTGAAAAATCCAAGACTAGAAAGTCACACCAAGTGTGCCATCATACTAAAGAGAGTTTGGCCAGAGAGGGAAAATTCAGGCAGCTTAGTTAGACAGATTCGAGCACTCGTGGGTGTCCACAACAGCAGTGGCGGCTGCTGCCTTGGCCACCGTATCAACAGGGAGAGCCTGGGACAAAGGTGCCAGAGGCAGTGTGCAAGCAGATTCTACTCACAGCAAGAACTGAGAAGGAGCAGAAATCTTCATCCTGCTGACCACAGACAGCTGCAGACTGTGGACGGCCCAGAAACCAAGGGAAAGGCGTGAGTACCCCACAAAAATTTTATTTAACAGGATGCTAGCAGAGAACTCCCCAAACATGCAAAAAGATAGGCCCATTCAGATACACAAAGCCTTTAGAGCCCCAAATAGTCCAGACAAGAACAGGACATCCCACAGTCACATTGTAATCTGAACAGGATCAATTGAGACCAAGTAAAGGATCCTTAAAGCTCTTAGGGAGAAAAGATCAATCACCTATGAAGGGAAACCAATCAAAATAACTTCAGATTTCTCAGAAGAGACCATGAAAGCAAGAAGGGCCTGGAATGATGTATGCCACACCCTGAAGACAAACAGCTATCAATCAAGAATAGTGTACCCAGCTAAATGCCCCTTCATAATGAAGGACAAATAAAAACTTTCCACAGCAAAGAAAAATTGAAACAATATATCTTCACCAAAGCAGCCCTACAAAAGATACTTAAAGATGTCCTACACATAGAAAACCAACAAGACCACAATAAAGGCCAAGAAACATCACCCAAACTGAGAACCCAAGAATCATAGGAAGAACAGTTGCCCCAGCCCCAAAGAAGGTGGCTAAAATGGCAGGAACTCCCAAATACCTCTCAGTCCTAACTCTCAATATTAATGTACGTAACTCTCCAATTAAGTGACATAGATTGTTTAGCTGGATCAAAAAGCAAGATCCTTCTATCTGCTGCCTTCAAGAGACACATCTTGCCCACAAAAACAAACATATTCTCAAAGTGAAAGGCTGTAATAAAATCTACCAAGCAAATGGCCCACATTAACAAGTGGGAGATGCAATCTTAATATCAGATAAAATAGACCTCAAATTAAAATTAGCTAGAAGAGGTAAAGAAGGTCATTACATACTAATTAAGGGATCTTGCCTTCAGGAGGATATTACAACTCTATTTATTCACGAAATATTGGAGCACCCAAATTTATCCAAGAAACACTACTTTCCCTAAAATCTCACATAGATCCAAAGACCTTAATTGTTGGGGACTTTAATATACCACTATCCCCGCTGGATAGATAAACCTGGCAAAAACCTAACCGAGAAATCTTGGATCTAGATCAACTAAACTTAACAGACATCTACCGAATATTTCACCCAGCAGCATCAGAATACACATTCTCAACACCACACGGAACATTCTCTAAAATAGACCACATTTTAGGTCACAAAGCATATTTGTCCAAATTCAGAAACATTGAAATTATGCCCTGCTTTCTCTCAGACCATAAAGGAATAAAATTATAATTCAACACCAAAAGCCTCCAAAGATAATCCTGTAACATATGGAGGCTGAACAACACACTGTTGAACCACCAGTGGGTCATGGAAAAGATTAGAAAGGAAATTCAAATGTTCATGATATTCAACAAAAATGAACACACAAATTACCTCCTCTGGGACACAGCAAAGGCAGTACTCAGAGGCAAATTTATAGCTCTGAGTTCCTACATCAACAAATTGTAGAGATCTGAAACCAACAATTTAACGAGGCACCTGAAGCTCCTTGAAAAAGAGCAACAAGCTAAACCCAAATCCAATAGGTGGAAACAAATAGTTAAAATTAAATCAGAATTAAATGAATCACAGTCCAAAAATATAGAAAATATCCACAAAACAGTTGGTTCTTTGAAAAAAAATAACAAAATTGACAGACCCTTAGCAAATCTTATCAGCAAAAGAAGAAAACACACCCAATTAAACATACTCAGAGATGAGAACGGAAACATCACCACAGAAAAACCAAGACTCAATACCTTATAAGGGAATACTTCTCAAACCTTTATGCTAATAAAGGTTTAAGAATCTGGAAGAAATGGAAGAATTCCTAGCAAATATTGACAAGATGACTTAAATCAACTTAACAGACCCATATCAAGCTGAAATAGAAACAGCAATGAGACCTCCCACCCAAGAAAAGCCCAGGACTGGATGGATTTACACCTGAATTCTACAAGGTCTTCAAAGCAGAATTCATACCAATATTCCTCTAACTCTTCAATGAAATTGAAAGTGAAAGTTCAGTACCAAACTCTTTCTATGAAGCCATTCTCGTCCCAAAACCAGGCAGGGACTCATCAAAGAACATGGATGTAAAACTTCTCAACAGAATTTTGGCCAACCAATATCAACAACTCATCAAAAAAATCATACACCATGATAAAACAGGATTTATTTCAAACATGCAATGCTGGTTCAAGATATGCAAATCAGTTAATATAATTAATCACATCAACAAGAGCAAGGATAAGAACCACATGATTATCTTAACAGATGCAATAAAAGCATTTGACAAGATCCAATACCCCTTTATGATGAAAGCTCTGGAAAAATTAAGAATCCATGGAACATTCCTCAATATAATAAAGGCTGTGTATGACAAACCTACAGCCAGCATTATACTTAATGGTGAAAAGCTAAAGCTATTTCCTCTAAATTCAGGAATGATACAAGGATGTCCACTTCTCTATAATTTAGTATTAGAATGCTTAGCTAGAACTATAAGACAAGATGCAAACATCAAGGGGATAAAAATAGGGAAAGATGAAGTAAAACTCTCCTTTGCAGATGACATGATCTTATATTTAAAGAACCCCATGTACTCTACTCCCAAGATAATTGAGCTTATTCAAAGCTTGGGCAAAGAAGTAGGGTATAGAATTAACCCTCAAAAAATCAGTGGCTTTTCTGTATGCCAATAACGAGAAGAGCATGGCTGAAATCAGGAAGGCAATTCTTTTTGTAATAACCCCACAACAAATAAAATACCCAGGAGTTGACTTAAAGAACTGAAGAATTTCTATGATGAAAACTTTAAAAATCTGAAAAAGGAAATTAAAGCAGAACTAAGGAAGTGAAAAAACTTCCCATGCTTCTGGATTGGGAGGTTTAACATCTTGAAAATGGCAACACTGCCAAAACACTATCTACAAATTAAAAGTTATACCTATCAATATTCCAACCTCATTCTTCAATGAAATAAAAGAAGCAACCCAAAAATTTATATGAAACAATAGAAGACCCCAAATAGCAAAAACAATCATTAGCAGAAAAAACAGTGCTGGAGGAATATCAATACCAAATTTCAAACTCTACTACAAAGTCATAGTAATCAAAACAGCTTGGTACTGGCACAAAACAGACCTGAGGACCAATGGAATAGGACTGAAAACCCAGAAATGAACCCACAGACCTATAGCAACCTAATCTTCAACAAGGGAGCTAAGAAAAGTAGAATAGAAGAAAGGCATCCTCTTTAGTAAATGGTGCTGGCAAAATTGCTTAATCACTTGTAGAAAACTAAAGCTAGATCCTTATATATCACCCTGCACCAGAATCAACTCCAAATGGATCAAAGACCTCTTAGTCAAAAGAGACACCCTGAAAACATTACAGGAAGGAATAGGAGAAACTCTAGGGTTCCTTGGAACAGGCTGAAATTTTCTTAATAAAGACCCAGAAACACAACAAATCAAAGAAAGTTTGAACAAATGGGATTGCATGAAGTTGCAGAGCTTCTGCATGGCAAAGGACATAGCTAGCAAGATCAATAGAAAGCCCACATATTGGGAGAAGATCTTCATTAGCCATACAACAGACAAGGGCCTCATATCTAAAATATACTTAGAACTAAAAAATTAAAACCCCCAACAACAAATCCTCAAAGAAACAATCGCCCCATTACTAAATGGGCTAAAGTCTTAAAGAGAGGCTTCTCTGAAGAGGAAAGAAGGAAGGCCAATAGACACATGAAGAAATGCTCAACTTCTCTAGCCATAAAAGAAATGCAAAACAAAACAACATTGAGATACCACCTCACCCCAGTTAGAATGGCTATAATCAAGAAATCTAATAACAACAGATGCTGGAGATGGTGTGGCTGAAAGGAAACCCTACTGCATTGTTGGTGGGAGTGTAAACTTGTTCAACCACATTGGAAAGTAGTATGGAGGTTCCTCAAAAGACTCCACATGGAGCTCCCCTATGATCCAGCAATCCCACTTTTAGGCATTTATCCAAATGATCACAAGGCCATACTAAAGCTACTAACACACCTATGTTTATTGCAGTTTTATTTACTATAGCTAAGATATGGAACCAACCCAGATGCCCCTCAGTAGATGAATGGATTAAGAAAATGGTATATATACACAATGGAATTCCATGCCTCCATCAGAAAGAATGACATTGCCCCATTTGTTAGGAAATGGAAAGACCTGGAAAAATTATATTAAGTGAAGTAAGCCAGGCCCAAATGAACATAGGTCCCATGGGTTTTCCTTATTTGCAATAACTAGTGTATGTCTAGGACAAGCAGAAAAGATCAAAAGGTATGTGCATATGACCATATAAGATGATACTAAGTGAAATGAACCCTAAGATAGGGACACAAGAGGTTTTATCTTTCTTTCTGTTGTTTTTAATGTATACATAATGTACTATGTCATTTTTTGTTTCTTTTGTATGTTCTTCCCCCATGGTATAACCCTTGTTTTCACTGTATTTGATTCCAGTGCCCTGCATCTTTTATATTCTCTTTTCTTATTTGTGGAGGGAAAGGGATATAAGAAAAATTTTAAATAAGGATACAGGTTGATCCATTGTAACAATGAGATGTACAAGACATTATGTTGAAAACTAACTTTATAACTTCAGGGCTGGGGGGGAAGGAGTTGGAAAGGTGAGGAGGGAAGGGATGGTAGGGGAAAAACGAAGGAGGGGATAACATTGTTCAGTAGGAAATGTATTCATTACCTTACTCATGTAACTGTAACCCCTCTGTACAGTATCTTTACAATAAAAATATATATTTAAAAATATGAAAAATCTTGAACTTCTTAGCTCCTTTTTCATCCCCTGCCTGCTATGTCCAGATACTTATTCTATAATTCTATAGACTTATTTGCATAGGCCTTCCTAATATGTTGGTAACTTGCAACTCCTTGGCATATTCCTACCCACTATAAGGCATTGCCTGAAATCCTTACAAACCTAAAGGAGTGACTTTATAATGGTAGCCCTTTAGGCTCCAGGTGGGTGTTTGTGATATGTTTGTGATTTGTTTAACATCCTTTTTTTGTGCCAGTTCTGGGGCTTGAACTCAAGGCCTGGGTACTATCCCTGAGATGTATTGCTCAAGGCTAGTGCTCTACCACTTGAGCCACAGCTCCACTTCTGGCTTTTTGGTGTTGAATTGGAGATAAGAGTCTCACAGATTTTCCTTTCCAGACTGTCTTTGAGCCATGATCCTCAGACCTTAGCTTGCTGGGTAGCTAGGATTACAAGAATGAGCCACCAGTTCCTAGCTCAACATTCTTATATTATGTTCTTTAGCAAAGAGATTGTCTTTGGTCATTTCTGCTTAGACACACATTACGAATTCCTAGATTAAAAGCCTATCTGAATCTATACTTAGCTGTTTACCGTAACAGTAGTAGTTAGAACCTTGCTGTGTCCATATATGAAGTACTTATTAGAAAATACTTACATTATAAGAAGCCATTAAAAACTCTCTCATTATCATTGGTTCTTTCTGAGACTGTGCTGCCAAGTTCCAAGCTGCAAGTTAACACAAAATGAGAAAATTATGAACATCTACTATGTAGTTGCTATCATTGTAATCTCTAGGTAATATATTACTAAAGGAACTCTTAGTGATTAAGAAATTAACTATAGGTATGTAGAGAAATTTATTTTCAAGTAATTTTGCCAATTCCTGTCACTTGCAATCTTCCACTATAGGCCAAGTATAGTGAAGGCACTGTTGATTTTGATTTTTTTTAACTAGGGACATAAAAAAATAATTTTTGACCTTTAGCAAGGGTTTATTTTAGTATAACAGGTTAATGGAGGGAGGGAGGTAAGGAGAGACAGAGAGAGAGAGAGAGAGAGAGAGAGAGAGAGAGAGAGAGAGAGAGAGAGAGAGAGAGAGAGAGAGAAAGAGAGAGAGAGAGAGAGAGAGAGAGAAGGAGGGAGGGAGGGAGAGAGAGAGAGACCCATACTCTTTCTTAAGAATAGCATGGCTCAAGCTCCATTAAAAAAGGTGGGTTTCTTTTGTTTTGGTGTGTGTGTGTGTGTGTGTGTGTGTGTGTGTGTGTGTGTGTGTGTGTGTGTGTGTGTGTGTGTGTGTGTGTGTGTGTGTGTGTGTGTGTGTGTGTGTGTGTTTATGCTGATAATGGGGCTTGAACCCAGGGCCTGGGTGCTGTCCCTTAGCTTTTACAATAAGTCTGGCACTCTACCACTTGAGCCATAGCTCCACTTCTGGCTTTTTTTCTGGTTAATTGGAGGTGAGTAAGATATGCCTAACCTGGCTACCAACTGCAATCCTCAGATCTCAGTCTCCTGAGTAGCTAGGATTATAGATGTGAGCCATGTGTATCCAACTCTATTACTGTTCTTTTTAAATTTTTTATTCTAGGGCTGGGAAGGTGGCTCAGTGGTAGAGTGCTTGCCTTGCATGCATGAGGCCCTGGGTTCGATTCCTCAGCACCACATAAGCAAAAAGAAAAAAGCCGGACCTGGCACTATGGCTCAAGTGGTAGAGCGCTAGCCTTGAGCTGAAGAGCTGAGGGACAGGGCCCAGGCCCAGAGTTCAGGCCCCACGACTGGACCCCCCAAAAAATTTTTTTTATTCTATTGTAAAGATGCTGTACAGAGTGGTTACAGTTACATGAATAAGGTAATAAGTACATTTCTTGTCAAGCATTGTTACCCACTCTATTACTGTTGTTTATATTGCCCTTTTCCCTTACCATATCCCAATGTTCCACTTTTTATTGGATATACTGCCCCCTCCTTGGTTCCATATATGTAATACTCATCTTGCTGAGACTGGCTTATTTTGTCTAACATGGGAACCTCTAATTCCAGGCATTTTCTTGAAAATATCATAACTGTATTCTTTCTGGTTAAAATCTCAATGTGTATATGTAATTCATTTTGATTACCCATTCATCCATTGATATCTAAGCTGATTCCATAACTTGGATTACTATTACTATTGTACTATTCGGGATAGTACAATAATAAACATGAGTATGCAGTTATCTCTGTGTTTAGCTGATGTTGATTCTTTTTGGTACATAGAAGTGATCCAGTTGGGTCATAAGAAGATCTATTTTTGGGGCTGGGAAGGTGGCTCAGTGGTAGAGCACTTGCCTTGCATGCTCGAGGCCCTGGGTTCGATTCCTCAGCACCACATAAGCAAAAACAAAAAAGCCGGAAGTGGCGCTGTGGCTCAAGTGGTAGAGCGCTAGCCTTGAGCTGAAGAGCTGAGGGACAGCGCCCAGGCCCAGAGTTCAGGCCCCACGACCGGACCCAAAAAAAAAAAAAAAAAAAAGAAGATCTATTTTTAGTTTTCTGGAGAACCTCCATAGTGCTCTCCAATGTTGTTGGGCTAATTTACATCCCAAGCAGTAGTGTATAAGAGCTCCTTTTATTTTATTTTAATTTTGTGTATGTGTTTTGGGCATGGGAGTGTGTACCTATAGCTTCATCCACTTGGAAGGCAAAGATCCGAAGGACTATATATACTTTGTCTTAACTCAAGCTAAAAGATAGGGAGGTCCTATCTCAACAAATAAGCTGGGCTTAAGGGTATGAATCTGTGATCTCAGCTCTTCTGGAAGCATAACTAGGAGGACCTATGTCCAAGTCCAACACAGGGCAAAAATGTGTCACCTTATCTGAAAAATAAAGCAAATATGACAGGGAGCCATGGCTTCAGTAGTAGAGCACCTACTGAGCAAGCACATGCACCTGAGTTCAAATCCCAGCATTGCCCAAAAAAGAGTTCTTTTTCTCTGTATCCTCATCACAATTTGTTATTTGTTTTGTTGATGACAGGCATTCTGATGAGGGTGAGATGGAATGTCAATGTGCATTTTCCTGATGGCTATAGATGTTAGACTTTTTTCATGTAATTATTGGCTATTTGTGTTTTTCCATTTGAAAAGTCTTCAGTTCATTTGATCACTGTTGTTTGGGTTATTTGCCCTTTTGTTGTTTCAATTTTTTAATTCTTTATATATTCTGGATATATAACTCCCTGCCAAATGAATATCTGAAAAAAGATTTTTCTCCTATTCTATATTGTATCATCATTCTCTTAACTGTTTCTTTTGCTGTGCAGAAGTATTTGAATGTAATCTCATTGTCATTTCTTGCTCTCATTTCCTGAGCTTCTGGAGTCTTATTCAAAAATTGTCACTACAACTGTATCTTAAAGTGTTTTCCCCTATCATTTCTCCTAGTAATTTCAAAGTTCAAGATCTTACATTGAGGTCTTTGATCCATTTTGAGTTGACTTTATATTGGTTTTGTTTGTCTTTTACATATGGATATCTACTTTCCCAAGTATCACTTACTAGAAGAGGCTTTTTCCCCCAATGTATGTTTCTGCAACTCTGTGAAGAGTCAGATTGTTATAACTAAGTGGGTTTGTTTCCAGATCCTTTATTCTATTGATCTGTTCATTTTTGTGTCAGTACCATGTTATTTTTGCTACTAAGGCTCTGTACCATAGTCATAGTTTGAAGCCTGGTATTATGATACAGAATATGTTTCTGCTCAGAATTGCATCAGCTATTTGGGGTTTTCATAAGAATTTTAGGATTGTTTTTGTCTATTACTGTGAAGATTGCAAGTGGTTGCTTTTTTGGGGGTAGGGGAGATGATGCCTATTCATTAGATTACTTATTAATTGGATGATGTGTTCTTTTGGTGTTTAATTTTTTGAGCCCTTCATATATTCTAGATAATATTTTATCTGATAATGGGAATGTTAAACAGGAAACTGGAAGTAGTAAATAGCAGGAGGGTAAAAGGAGAAAGTTAATGAGGGGTTATATGGTCAAAACTCTTAATACACATATTTTTTATAAGTAAAAAAAACTAAAATTGCTTAAAAAGGGAGCGAGGCTAAGGAGGAGTAATTGAGGGTGTGCATTTGATGAAAATATATACATGTAACAAAATATCACAATGATACCTCTTTACAAAATTAACATATAGAAACAAAAGAGAGACAATCTTACATACATTTTGAGTTATTTGTGTGTGTGTGTGTGTGTGTGTGTGTGTGTGTGTGTGTGTGCATGCATGCGTGCGTGTGTGCGTGCGTGCGCACCAGTCCTGGGACTTGAATTGGGGGTCTGGGGTTGTCTTTGAGATTTTTTTGCTTAAGGCTTGAGCCATAGCTCCACTTCCAGTTTTTTGTTTCTTGAGTTTTTGTAGCTAATAGGAGATAAAGTCTCACAGACTTTTCTGTACAAGCTAGCTTTGAACCACAATACTCAGATCTCAGCCTCCAGAGTAGCTAGGATTATAGGTGTGAGCTACCGGTGTCTGGTTGAATTAATTTTTGTACAGGATCAGAAACAGAGGTCCACTTTCAGTCTTATACATGTGGATTTCAAATTTTCCCAGTACAAATTAGTTGAAGAGACTATCTTTTCTCCAACATATATTTTTGGTACCTTTGATAAAAGTCATGACTTTAGATGTGTTTTATTTCTGGTTCATTCTATTCCCTTAATGTACATGTCTGCTGTTATGCTAGTGCCATGTTGCTTTTGTTTCTATTTTTCTGTAATATGATTTTTAAGTTTGGTGTTGTGATACCTCCAGTATCTGTTTTCATTTTTAGTATTACTTTTGCTATTTGGTGCATTACGTGTTTTTGTGTGTTATTTTTAGGATTAATTTTTGTATTTCTATTAAGAATGAAACTGACACTGTGTGTGTGTGGGTGTGTGTGTGTGCGCGCGCCCATGTGTATGTGTGCATCTGCTGGCACTGCATCTTGAACTCAGGACATGGGTGCTGTCCATTAGTTGTTTTGCTCAAGGGTGGTACTCTACCATTTGAAGAACAACTCCACCTAATGTCTTTTTGCTCATTGAGATGTCTAACAGATTTTTCCTACCTGTACTAGTTTCCAACTGTGATCTTCAGATCTTAGTCTCTTGAGTAGCCCAGATTACAGGCATGAGTCACTGGTATCCAACACGATTTAATTTTTTGGTTTACAGCTGGAGGGGTTCTGCGATGAGGTGTTTGTGTGGTCTCATCAGTTGTTAATTTTCTCACTGCAGTGCATCTTGATCCTTAACATTTTCACTACTCTTTGACCTATCCCTTCCCTTACTTTTTAAATTATGTGGTATATACAATGAATTATTGACTATTCCCCCTACCACATTGTTATTTGTCTACCCCTCTCTCCTTGCCCTATCTCTTGCAAGTACCTGTTTTCCCCAATGGACAAAGAGATCAAGAAGATGTAGTATATATACACAATGTAATTTTACTCATCCTTCAGAAACAATGATTCACCCAGAGAAAGGTTGCATGATTTCCCTCATTTATGGTACATAGAATGTACCTACAAATCTATAAGTAAACACACTGTGTGGTATGCAAGCAGTTGCAAGTGAATTAACAGAAGTATAATAAACTGTATGGATAGTCCAAATAGTATAATTCTTTAGAAAGGCTAATTCTCTGTAAGACTAAGTCTATGCTTTTCATGTGTATACTTTATTTTTTGCTATTAAAAAGGTGATGTACGGAGGGGTTTCAGTTATGTAAGTAGGTAATGAGTACATTTCATTTTGAACAGTGTCACCTCTTCCTCATTTTCTATGTTTTTCCCTCCCAGTTCCCTTCCCCCACAAGCTGTATAGTTCATATTCAACACAGTCTAGTGAGAATCACTGCTGCATTTATTCACCCTTTGTCCCACCATTTCTGTGTTCTCCCTTAAACTCCCCAAAGCAGATAAACTTACATGCAAGACAAAAGGTACAGAAATAAAAAACAGCGACAAAGAAAAAAAACCCTCACAAATATAAAAACAGAATAACAAAAAGCCTCTTTCTTCCATTTCTTGGAGTTCATTTTAATAAACATCACATTATATGATCATATGTAAATAGCTATTGAGCCTTTGTGATCCTCTTCTAAGAATATCCTCCTTTGGTCTTGCTATGTGAATGTTTAGAGTCCCATGTAATTTATCATGTCCAAGTGTAATTTTTTCTTTTTTACCATATAGTGTGTTACTTGTAGATATATAGACACATTCTAATAACTACAAATGAGGGAAACCATGAAACCTATGTTTCTTTGGATTTGGCTTACTTTGCTTAATTTTTCCAAGTCTTTCCATTTCCTTATACATGGTGTGATTCTTTCTCATGGACACATAGAATTCCATTGTGTGTGTGTGTGTGTGTGTGTGTGTGTGTGTGTGTGTGTGTGTGTGTGTAACATTTTCTTGATCCATTCATCCACTGAGGGGAATCTGGGTTGATTCCATATCTTGACTATGGTAAACAATACTGTAATACCTGGTTTGTAGTCTATTGGATAAGTGCCCAGGAGTGGAATTGCTGGGATGTAGGGAAGCTCTATATTTAATCTTTTGAGGAACCTCCATATTGCTTTCCAGAGTGGTTGAACAAGTTCATATTCACATCAACAGTGTAGTAGAATTCCCTTTTGGCCACATCCCTGCCAGCAGCATCTGTTATTGTTAGTTTTCTTGATAACTGGGGTGAGGTGAAATCTCAATGTTGTGTTGATTTGCATTTCTTGTATGGCCAGAGATGTTGAATATTTCTTCATGTGTCTATTTGCTGTTCTTTTTCTAAGAAGTATCTCTTTAAGTCTTTAGCCCATTTATTGAGCTGTTGTTTCTTTAAGAGTTTATTTTGGGGCATTTAATGTTTTGAGCTCTAAGTATATTTTGTTTCATTTTTAAATAACTTTTTAATGTGAAAATACTGTACAGAGGGGTTACAGTTATATGAGCAAGGTAAGGAGTACATTTCTTATCAAGCATTGTTGCCTCTTCCTTTGTTCTTTCCCTACCATCCTTTCCCTCCCACTTCCATAACTACACCTCCCCCCAACCCCACCTAAATTGTAAAGTTTGATGTTCAACAATGTCTTATACATCTCATTGTTACAATGGGTCAGCCTGTATCCCTATTTAAACATTTTGTTTTTTCCTTTCCCCTCCCCAAATTATACCGACATCAAATACAGGGAAAACAGGGGTTATACCGTGGGGGAGGAACATACAAAGCAAGAAAAAAAATCACATGTTAACTTATAAATATGTTAGAAACAATAGCAAGAAAGGAAAACCATTTGGGTCCCTATTTTGGGGTTCATTTTGCTTAACATCATCTTATCTGGTCATATGTACATAGCTTTTGACCTTTTCTGCTTGTCCCAGACATATACTAGATATTGCAAGTAAGGATAACTATAGGACCTATGTTTCTTTGGGCCTGCTTACTTCACTTAATATAATTTTTTCTAAGTCTTTCCATTTCCTAACAAATGGGGCGATGTCATTCTTTCTGATGGAGGCATAGAATTCCAATAAATATATATACATGTGTATATATATATATATATATCACATTTTCTTGATCCATTCATCTACTGAGGGGCATCTGGATTGGTTCCATATCTTAGCTATGGTAAATAATGCTACAATAAACATAGTTGTGCTGGTAGCTTTAGTATGGTCTTGTTGGTGATCGGTGGGTAAATGCCCAAAAGTGGGATTGCTGGGTCATAGGGGAGGTCTATGTGGAGTCTTTTGAGGAACCTCCATACTGCTTTCCAAAGTGGTTTGACAAGTTTACACTCATGGCAAAAGATATAGGTAGCAAGATCAATAGAAAGCCCATGGATTGGGAGAACATTTTCACTAGCCATACAATGGATAAGGGTCTCATATCTAAAATATACTTGGAACTCAAAAAAATAAATCCCCCAACAACAAATCTTCAAAGAAACAACTGCTCGATAAATAAGTGGGCTAAAGACAAAGAGAACTTCTCTGAAAAGGAAATAAGAATGACCAATAGACACAAGTAGAAGTGCTCCACCTCTCTAGCCATAAAAGAAATGCAAATCAAAACAACATTGAGATACCACCTCACCCCAGTTAGAATGGCTATAATCAACAACTCTAATAACAACAGATGCTGGAGGGAATGTGGACAGAAGGGAACCTTACTGCATTGTTGGTGGGAGTGTAAACTTGTTCAACCACTTTGGAAAGTAGTATGGAGGTTCCTCAAAAGACTCCACATAGAGCTCCCCTATGACCCAGCAATCCCACTTTTGGGCATTTACCCAAACCATCACAAACAAGGCCATACTAAAGCTACTGTAGCTAAGATATGGAACCAACCCAGATGCCCCTCAGTAGATGAATGGATCAAGAAAATGTGGTATCTATACACAATGGAATTCTCTGCCTCCATCAGAAAGAATGACATTGCCCCATTAGTTAGGAAATAGAAAGACTTGGAAAAAATTATATTAAGTGAAGTAAGCCAGACCCAAAGAAACAGGTCTCATGGTTTCCCTTATTTGCAATAACTAGTATATGTCTGAGACAAGCAGAAAAGGTCAGATAAGTTGATATTAGGTGAAATGAACCCCAAGATAAATATTCAAATGTTTTTTCTTTCATGTAATTGTTTCTAACATATTTATAAGATGATTTCTTTGTTGCTTTGTATGTCCCTCCCCCATGATATAACCCCTATGTGTGTTTTAGGTTCAATAGTATTTGTTTGATGAAGTTGGGTGCTCTAGTATTTGGTACACAAATATTTAAAATTGTTATATCCTCCTGTAGGAGATCCTTTTATTGTTAGGCAATGTCCTTCTTTGTCTTTTCTCACTAATTTTATTTTATTTTAATTTTTGTCAGTCTTGGGGCCTGAACTCTGGGCCTGGGCGCTGTCTCTTAGCTCTTCAGATCAAGGCTAGTGCTTTACCACTTGAGCCACAACGCCACTTTTGGCTTTTTCTGCTTTTGTGGTGCTGAGGAATTGAACCTAGGGCCTCATGCATGCAAGCAAGCACTCTACCACTGAGCCACCTTCCCAGCCCCTCTCACTAATTTTAATTTGAAGTCTATTTTATCTAATATTAGGATTGCTATTCCAGCCAGTTTATGGGGGCCATTTGCTAGAAAGATTTTTTTCTAGCTTTTCACTTTGAGAATATGCTTGTTTTATTGTTCTTTGGTCTCATTTTTCTATAGCTAGTAGTAATTCTGACATAAGTATGTCAAGTTTTTTTTACTTGATTTTGCTTATATATTGTATTATGTTTATCAATATGCACATGCTAAACCATCCTGCTTACTAGAATGAACTCAATTTGTTCATGGTGTGTGATCTTTTAAATGTGTTGTTGAATTTAGTTTGTAAGTATTAAATTAAGGATTTTGCACCAATGTTCATTGAAGAAATTGATCTATAGTCTTCATGTTGAGTCTTTTTCTGGTTTTGTTATTAGAATAATACTGGCTTCATAGAATCGAGTTTGGAGGTGTTGCTTCCCTTTGTATTTTGTGGGATAGTTTGAGAAACATTGGTGTTAGTTTTCATTAAAAGCCTAAAAGAATTTAGGGTAAATCTGATGGAAGTGATTCTTTGTTGGGAGATTTTATTTTTGCTCGAAATATTTTTTACCCAAAGATTTTTTTTTCACTTTGTCATGTAGAGTAGAACTGGTAAGTCAAATCAGATTCACTCATTTTCAAAGTAAGCTAATTGCCTTTTTACTACTGAGGACTTTGTGGGGTGTGGGCTGGGGAGGGTGTTCTGGGCCTGGGGCCTGAGTGCTGTTTCTGAACTTTTTTGCTCAAGGCTAGTACTTTTTTTTTTTTTTTTTTTTTTTTTTTGGGTCCGGTCATGAGGCCTGTACTCTGGGCCTGAGCGCTGTCCCTCAGCTCTTCAGCTCAAGGCTAGCGCTCTACCACTTTAGCCACAGTGCCACTTCCGGCTTTTTTTTCTTTTTGCTTATGTGGTGCTGAGGAATCGAACCCAGGGCCTCAGGCATGCAAGGCAAGCGCTCTACCACTGAGCCACCTTCCCAGCGAGGCTAGTACTTTTAACACTTGAGCCATAGTTCCACTTTTAGGATTTTTTAAAATGTATTTGCACAAATGGTTTCAATGCAACATGTCAATTATTGGGCACAATGCATCTAGATCACTGTCATAGCTATCATGCTCCTTCACCTCTCCCAATTCCACCCATTCTCTCAGTTTCCTGCTCACATATTCTATATGTACTTCAAATATTATTTATTGCCCCACCATTCCTCTGTTGTTTCAACTGTGTTATTACCTAATTTTAAAAAGCTTAAAATTATTTCTTTTTCTTTTTTTTTTTTTTTTTTTTTTTTGGTCCGGTTGTGGGGCCTGAACTCTGGGCCTGGGCGCTGTCCCTCAGCTCTTCAGCTCAAGGCTAGTGCCCTACCACCTGAGCCACAGCGCCACTTCCGGCTTTTTTCTTTTTGCTTATGTGGTGCTGAGGAATCGAACCCAGGGCCTCAGGCATGCAAGGCAAGCGCTCTACCACTGAGCCAACTTCCCAGCCCAAGCTTAAAATTATTTCTAATGTTATAAATTACTTTTGTCTGTTTTTCCATATGCAATATTGCATATTGCATTATGCAATATGTATTCTTCAATGTTTGGCTCCTTTTATTGAAAATTAAATTTGTGAGATTCACTCATATTGTTGCATGTAGTCAATTTCTGGTTGACCATACTCATAAATAATTTAGGCAATCTAGACAAGGATAACTTTGAGGGCCTGAAATTATAATTCACTATTGTGCTCTTCAATTATTCTCTATAGAAAATGAACAAAACGATTTAGAATCATGGCTCAGTTGGTAGAGCGCCAATCAATGAGCAAAGTGGCAGGTACTGAGTTTTAGTACTGGTCTTGCAATAAAAAAGAAGAAAAAGTAAAGATGAACAAAATTGAAAACTGAGGGGCTGGGAAGGTAGTAGAGCGCTTGCCTTGCATGCCTGTGGCCCTGGGTTCGATTCCTCAGCACCACATAAGCAAAAAGAAAAAAGCTGGAAGTGGCATTGTGGCTCAAGTGGTAGAGCGCTAGCCTTGAGCTGAAGAGCTGAGGGACAGCGCCCCAGCCCAGAGTTTAGGCCCCCCCAAAAAAACTGAACACTGATACTGAATTCCCTATTACTATGTACCAAGTACATATAATGTTACATATTAAACCCTTAGTAAGTAACCACATAAAGTACATATACTTTTTATCATATAAGTAATGAAACAGAGATTAAGCAACTTATACTACCCATAACTATAAAGAGCAGAATTTGAATCCACAACTGATTCCTAGCCTCACACTAATCCCCAAATGCAATTTTCATTTACCTATTTTCCGAAACCAGTGAGCTTCATTAATCCTGTTATCTTCATTAATTCTGTTATTCTGTTGTTCATCACAAAGCTGAGTAAGTTTCAGGAGTGCTACATCAAACAGGAAAATGTGATACTGAGGCCTTTTATCTTATACTCTAGCAAAGTTGTTAACTCTGCCTATTAAAACAATCACACATGTATTCGAATTCAACAAGTTCTCTTCGTGTGTATGTATGTGTGGGTGCATATCAACAATAATTAAAATGACAAAAAACATTGCCAACCTCCAAGAAGCAGTTAATTCAGGCTTTGAGAAAACAAATGCATCTTTAGAGAGATTTATAATTTTAATTGGTGTAATCATTTACCATGTGACATAGAAAGATATGATTTACATGTAAGGAAATGAACAGGAATGATAATTAAAATCCTGAAATGATGCTTAGCATGTGAGAGACTCTAGGTTCAATATTTAGTACCAAGAAAACAACCCCTTAAAAAGTCTAAAATTGAGAGTGAGAATTGGAAGAGTACCAATAGACTGGCATAATAATTTATTGCTATTTATTTCATTCAAAATAAAGATCAGTGTAGAACCAGAACATGCTTTTATTACCAGAAAGTACTTATTATGCTTTCATTGCCAGAAAGTACTTATTACTTACCCAATACTTTTCTGAGAAATAAGAATGTATACCAGTAAAATTTTCTTCATTTGAAAAGCTTTGGCTTCAAATTGGTTTGCTATGTTTAATGCCCTGATGACAGGAAATTGAGGTATAAATGCAATAGAATTTCTAAGGTATGGAGTCTTTGGTATGTTTTGAGTATTAAAAAAATAAATTCATGGGCATTAGAAATAAAAAGACCTGTTATACATAAAGGATACCTTCAAAGAAAGTGGGGTGAAAATGTGATGTTGCTAGAGATTAGTTTGCATTAAGTAGTTAAAAAGTAGTATGAGTAAATAGAGGATATGACAGATGGGTAGATAGACAATTCAATGTAGGAGTGTTGAGAGGGTGAGTCTCATCAAGGTATAATGCATGCATATATGGAGATGGGGAATAAAGCTTGCTTGTACCACTAACTGATGCTAATAAAAAATAAAAGAGTTAACAGTGTTAATTTGGTTTAGAGAGCATGAAAAACTAGCAGAGTTTTGGGCTTGATATCTTTTTTATTACATGTTCAGTTCATAGATTAGGATCATGTGGAAATTGGAGAGAAAAAATCAGTAAAGAAAGAAGGGAAGAACAGAAGAGAGGGGCATGTCTTTAGAACAAACTAAAAACAGAGCTGAAGTCTTTTCTTTGCTTGTGGATGAAGAAACCAAAATAAACTTCTATGGTCAACATTAATAAGGAACACGAAGCTGAACTCAAATATTAGGTTGAAATCTGTGTGCTTAATGTACTTGAAGAATTCAATGGAGGATAGAGGCAAGTTAAAGAACTGAAAATAACCAAGGAGATATTTACCTGTATTGAAGTAAGTTATAAGTCTATTCATTTCATTCTTTCTAAAAAAAAATAAAGAAAAAAGTTTTCAATTGTTCTAAACCTTCACTATGAATGAAACACTGAAAAAGATACTATTTTAAAATGGGACTAAAAATTTTAAAGGGTGCAGTTCATTGTTCAAGGCTAAAATTTACCCCTTTAATGCACCCCTCCCTCGCCCATGACATAGTTACTTATACCCAGTGCTTCCACACTTCTAGTTCTCTTTTTTTTCTTTTTCTTTTGCCAGTCCTTGTGCTTGAATTCAAGGCCTGGGCACTGTCGCTGAGCTTCATTTGCTCAAGGCTAGCACTCTACCACTTGAGCCACAGTGCCATTTTCAGCTTTTTCTGTTTATGTGGTACTGAGGAATCAAAACTAGGGCTTCATGCATGCTAGGCAAGCACTCTACCATTAGGTTATATTCCCAGCCCCATTACTTCTATTTCTGCATCCACTTTTATCAGAGGATTTCAGTGACATATATGGTTTTATATTACAGGCTCATTAAATTTGGGAGTAAGTGATAACCCCTGTCATTTATAACCTGTGTTTTTGTAGTGGGTCTTGCTGTGTATGTGTGCCAGTGCTGGCATTTGAATTCAAGGTCTGGATACTGTCCCTTACCCACTGGCCCTCCTGCCAAGCTTTAAAAACATTGAAAAAAATAGTTTTATTATTATTAACGTGTTGTACAGAGGGACTACCATTTTATGTCAGGTAATGAGCAAGTTTTTTTCTGGACAATATCATTGTTTTCTTTACTTTGTCCTGGACTTTTTAAGGAAGGGTAATTAATAACATGCATTATTATTAAAATGAAGTTTAGAACCATTATTTCAAATAAAATATATAGAAATCTTCTAAGAAAAGATAGGGCTGGGTATAGTTTAGTGGTAGATCATTCATCTAGTGTGCATGAGGTCTTGGGTTCATCTCTAGTGATTGGAAGGAAAGGAGGAAGGGAGGAAGAAAGGAAGGAAGAACATTTCTACCAGAAGAAGATGGAGAGCAGAAGCTTCAAATTTCCAGGTTTGTGAAGCATCCCATTTAAAAAGCCATTGCTCTAATACTGACCTCTCATTTTACAGATGAGTAAACTAATATGGTAACACGCAGTTAGAATGGCTATAACCAAGAACTCTAATAAAAACACATCTTGGAGTGGATGTGGACAGAAGGGAACCTTACTGCATTGTTGGTGGGAGTGTAAACTTGTTTAACCACTTTGGAAAGCAGTATGGAGGTTCCTCAAAAGACTCCACATGGAGCTCCCCTGTGACCCAGCAATCCTGCTTTTGGGCATTTACCTGAATGATCACAAACAAGGCTGTACTAAAGTTAGCAGCACAACTATGTTTACCGCAGCATTATTTATCACAGCTAAGATATGGAACCAACCCAGATGCCCCTCAGTAGATGAATGGATCAAGAAAGTGTGATTATATATATATATATATATATATATATATATATATATATATATAATGGAATTCTATGCCTCCATCAGAAAGAATGACATGGCCTCATTTGTTAGGAAATGGAAAGACTTGGAAAAAATTATATTAAGTGAAGTAAGCAGGCCCAAAGAAACATAGGTCCCATGGTTTTCCTTATTTGCAATAAGTAGTATATGTCTGGGACAAGTATAAAAGGTCAAAAGCAATGTACATATGACCAGATAAGATGAAGTTAAGTGAAATGAATCCCAAGATAGGGACACAAGTTGTTTTTTCTTTCTTGCTATTGTTTCTAATGTATTTATAAGGTACCATGTGATTTTTTTGTTGCTTTGTATGTCCCTCCCCTATGGTATAACCCCAGTTTTCAGTATATTTGATGTAGGTATAATTTGGGGAGGGGAAGGGGAAAAACAAGATGTTTAAATAGGGGTATAGGTTGACCCATTGCAACGAGATGTACAAGACACTTTGTTGAAAAACGAACTATACAATTTAGGCAGAGGGAGGGGGGAGTGTAGTTGTGGAGGTGGGAGGGAAGGGATGGTAGGGGGAAAACAAAGGAGGAGGCAACAATGCTTGATAAGAAATGTACTCATTACCTTGCTCATGTAACTGTAACCCTTCTGTACAGTGTTTTCACTAAAAAATTATTTTAAAAATCTGGTGACAGAGATATTTTTCCAGGTTGATGCAGTTAGTGACAGTCAAGTCTACTATCTATATCTCTTGGACTTCCTGTCATGTTTCTTTAAGCAGTATGAAAATTTCAGCACATGACTTCAACTTTTCAGTTCTACATTATGTAGACTGGAAATTGCCACTCTGTCTTAACAAGTAAAAAGCTCAACAAACTAAAAACAAAAGACAACTACTTTTATTAAATCCATAAAACAGTGAAGAAAAGTTGCAAGCCATTGCCACAAAGACTGAAGAGACAGTGAGTGAGTATAGGGAATCACATTTTACTGAAGTAGTGACTCACTTTGGAAACTGAAGCAAGATACATACATGAGAAGACAGAAATTATGTTTTTCATGAACATAATTTGAATTAAAATTTTAAATTGTAATTTTTATAGATTTAAACAATTGTATATATTTTTATAAACATTTATAAAATTTATAAATTTTTATTTTTGTACTTTAAAACTTTAGATTTTTTAAGTTATATTTTATTAAAATTAAAATTTATAGTTTTAAAACTGCCAGACTCAGAAAAAAACCCTCCCATAACAATTTAGATGTTACAAGAACAAGGAGACACACATGGACTATCTGCATCTATCTTCTGCATTCAGATGCCAAGATACTGTAAACTCTTCCAAATAGAGACAATACTGGAAGTCTTAAAAGTCACTTAGTAGATGGGCACTGATGGCTCATGTCTGTAATCCTTGCTACTCAAGAGGCTGACATCTGAGGATACTGATTTGAAGCCAGCCTGGGCAAATAAATCTGAGAGACAACTCCAATTAATCAGCAAAAAGCTGGAAGTAGAGATGATTAGAAATTACAACACTTTTTTGCTTGTCCTAGACATATACTAGTTATTGAAAATAAGGGAAACCATGGGACCTATGTTTCTTTGGGCCTGGCTTATTTCACTTTATATATATATATATTTGGGGGTATTTTTTGCTGGTCGTGGGGGCTGAACTCAGAGCCTAGGCACTATCTCTCAGCTCTTCAGCTAAAGCTCTACCACTTGAGCCACAGCACCACTTCCCGCGTTTTCTGCTTATGTGGTGCTGAGGAATCGAACCCAGAGCCTCATGCATGGGAGGCAAGCACTCTACCACTGAGCCACCTTCCCAGCCCTCACTTAATATAATTTTTTCCAAGTCTTTCCTAACAAATTGGGCAATGTCCTTCTTTCTGATGGAGGCATAGAATTCTATTGTGTGTGTGTGTGTGTGTGTGTGTGTGTATGCGTATATATATATATATATATATATATATATATATATATATATATATATAATTTTCTTGATCCATTCATCTACTGAGGGGCATCTGCGTTGTTTCCATATCTTAGCTATGGCAAATAATGCTGCAATAAACATAGTTGTAATGGTAACTTTAGTACAGCCTTGTTTGTGATTATTTGGATAAATGCCCAAAAGCAGGATTGCTGGGTCACAGGGGAGCTCTATGTGGAGTCTTTTGAGGAACTTCCATACTGCTTTCCAAAGTGGTTGAACAACTTTACACTCCCACCAACAATGCAGTAGGGTACATATGACCATAAAGATAATGTTAAGCAAAATGAACCCTAAGATAGGGACACAAGTGGTTTTTTTCTTTCTTGCTATTGTTTTTAACGTATTTATAATGTACTATGTGTTTTTTTGTTTCTTTTGTATGTTCTTCCCCCATGGTATAACCCCTGTTGTCACTGTATTTGACTCCAGTGTTCTGCATCTTGTATATACATTTTTCTAATTTGGGGAGGGGAAGGGAAATAACAAAATGCTGAAATAAGGATACAGGATGACCCATTGTAACAATAAAATGTACAAGACACTATGTTGGAAACAAACTTTACAACTGAGGGGGGAGGGAGAGTTGGGGAGGTGAGGAGGGAAGTAAGGGAAAAACAAAGGAGGAGGTAACAATGCTGGATAGGAAATGTACTCACTACCTTCCTCACTCATGTTACTGTAACCCCACTGTACAGTATTTTTACAATAAAAAACAGGAAAGAAAACTCTAGTCAAACAAGCAAACAAAAATAAAAGAATTAGAGCATTTGCCAGGCCAGTGGCTCATGCCTGTAATCCTAGCTACTCAGGAGGCAGAGATCTGAGGATAACAGTTCAAAGCCAGCCCTGGCAGGAAAGTCCATGAGACTCCTATCTCCAATAAACCACTGGAAAACCGGAAGTGTTAGAGCACTCTCCCTCAGCTGAAGAGCTCAGGGACAGGGCCCAAGCCCAGAGTTCAAGCCCCACAACTGACAAATAAAAAATTAGAGCACTAGTCTTGAGCTAGGCTATAGAATCATCTAGCTCTAAGTTCAAGCCCTAGTATTAGCATTAAAAAGTAATCTATTACCCATGTGTTTGGGATAATAGATATTATCTGTGTTTTAGAATATTAACATCACCCATCTTAGCCACATTGCTTAGTGATTAGCAGTTAATAGATACATGAGCAACTTTATTACTCCAACTCCAAACATTTAAAGTATAAACTATTAGGCCAGGGGCATGGTTTAAGTAGTAGAGTGCTTGCCTAACAAGTGTGAGATCTGAGTTCAATCCCTAGAACTGAAAAAATATATATAAGGGATATAGAGTAAAACTGCCATTTTGAGTCCTTTGTTTCTATATCCTGCATAGGGAGCAGTTTTGTGAACTGTGCTTCCAGTAGCTTTGCCAGGTTCTCACTGTGGATACTGAGACAGTGTTGTTAGGGAGTGCTCTGTTCTTAACAAGACCCTTCCTCAAGAGAAATATTCAGTAAAGTTACCCTTTGGAGATATTATTGATATGGATTTCTTTTGCTGTGTTTGCGTGGGAAGGACATGATGTTTTCACAGTCCTTACAGCCTGACAGCCCTTCCAGCTCCACAGTCATCAGAAACAGCCAGGGTTGCAGCTCTCATTGCCTGTTACTGTTGTAGCTCAGCAACAGGTTAGGCCTGAAGACGATTGCAGTTTCACACTGTTGCAACCTTCTTGAGTTCTTGTCTAAGAAATGTGATGAAAGAAGTCCACAAATAGGGCTGGGATGTAGCTCAGTGGCAAAGTGCTTCCCTAGCAAGTCCAATGTCCTGAGTTCAACCTCTAGTACTAAAAAGGAAACAGTCAAAAGGAAAAAAAAGTAGTCCACAAATAATGAAGGTTGAGTGCAAAAAAAACTTTATTTAGAAAAGTATCTTACTTGAAGGCCTCTTTATTTCTCTGGGTTGCTTAGTTTTGTGGTTTTGATACCTGGGCTGTGCTCTGATTTGTTCTATTATACTTAGATGTTTGTAAGTTGATGTTATATTGGTCAAGTCCTGCAACATCCTGACTGGGTTTTAAAATTCCCAGTAAGGGCCTTTCCACAAATCTTCATACCACATTCATGGATAGACTATGGAACTTGAGGAAATCAAAAGGGGTAGGGAGAGGATGTTTTGTTTACTGCTAGAACCTCATCTGCAACAACATGTCTCCTTATCTTGTGGTTTCTTTTGCTAAGCCAGAATTCTGTTTAAGGGTCCTGAGTCCTACCTAATCTACCCTTCCATTATCAGAGCCTAATTGACTTGAGAAAAGGGAAACAACCAATGCAGTGTACTGTAGCTATCTTGTCTTTCTTAAGAGTGGAGGAAACAAAAATAAACCTTCAAAGAAACAACAACTTAATTAATAAATGGGCTAAACACAAAGAGAGACGGTTGAAAGCAGTATGGAGGTTCCTCAAAAGACTGACATAGAGCTTTCCTATGACAAAACAATTCCACTCCTTGGGCTGGGAAGGTGGCTCAGTGGTAGAGCGCTTGCCTTGCATGCCTGAGGCCCTGGGTTCGACTCCTCAGCACCACATAAGCAAAAAGAAAAAAAGCCAGAAGTGGCGCTGTGGCTCAAGTGGTAGAGCGCTAGCCTTGAGCTGAAGAGCTGAGGGACATCACCCAGGCCCAGAGTTCAGACCCCACGACTAGAACCCCCCCCTCAAAAAAAAACAATTCCACTCCTCTGCATTTATCTAACAGAACACAAACCAGGCTACACTAAAGCTACCAGGACAAACATGCTCACTGCAGTATTATTTACCATAGCCAAGATATAGATGCTCCTCAGGGGTCGAATGAATCAAGAAAATGTGGTATATATACACAGTGGAATTCTTTTTTTTTTTTTTTTTTTTTTTTTTGGGTCCGGTCGTGGGGCTTGAACTCTGGGCCTGGGCGCTGTCCCTCAGCTCTTCAGCTCAAGACTAGCACTCTACTACTTGAGCCACAGCGCCACTTCCGGCTTTTTTTTCTTATGTGGTGCTGAGGAATCGAACCCAGGGCCTTGAGCATGCAAGGCAAGTGCTCTACCACTGAGCCACCTTCCCAGCCCTACACAGTGGAATTCTATGTTTCCATCAGGAAGAAGGATATTGCACCATTCATAAGAAAATGGAAATACTTGGAAAAATTATATTAAACAAAGTAAGCCAGACCCAAAGAGACACAGGTCACATGGTTTTCCTTATTTTTTTAACTAGAATGTGCCTATAAATCTACACTTGATGGTAAAAGACACAAAAAATAAACTTGGAAATGATAAACTATGCAGGTCTCTAGATATTCACACAGTGGGACCAAAGGAGGATATTATTAGGAAAGGATCACAAAGGCTCAATAGTTATGTGCATATGATCACATGAAATGATGTTTAATGAAATGAACTCCAAGAAATAGAAATAAGAGGCTTTTCGTTATTCTGCTTTTTGTTTTTGTGGGTTCCCCCCCTCTTTGTTGCTGTATTGGATTTCTGTACCTTTTGTCTTATATGTAAGTTTATCTGCTTTTGGGAGGGTAAGGGGAACATAGAAATGGTGGGACAAAGAGTAAATAAATGCAGCAGTGGTTGAAAATGAACTATACAACTTGTGGCAGAGGGAAAAACTGGGGGAAAAAATGAGGGAAGAGTTGACACTGTTCAAAAAGAAATGTACTCATTGCGGTAACCCCTCTGCATATCACCTTAACAATAAGAGTAAAAAGAAAGAGGAGAGGAAGCATTCTGACAAGCACTAGAGATGTTCACTTCAGAGGCACAGGCTCACTGAAAGTCAGATCTATTTGTAGGATCATATGATTATTTCTTTTCTCACTAATTCACCACCACAGTACTAAAGTTCTGTTATAGCAGTCAGTTTCTTTGAATGTTGTGTTTGGATATAAAAAAAATTAAAAGACATACTAACCAGACAAAAAGACACAAGTTGAAGAGACACAGCAAGTATCAGAAGCAAGCAAGGGAAGAACATTGCAATTAATAGACGTAAGAGTTTAAAAGAATTATGATTAAATATGGTTAAGGGCTATAACAGATAAAATAGACAACATATAAGAATGGATGACTAGTGTTATCAAAATAGAGAAAATTCCAAAAAGGAGACAAACAGAAATGATGGAGCCACAAAATACTGTAACAAAGTTGAGCATGCATGTGATGGACTTATTGATAGAGTGGATACTGTTGACCTTGAGAATATACCAATAGAAATCCTCATTATTAAAAAGCAAAGAGAATACAAGCTGGCAAGTTAGCACATAATATCACAGGAGAGTCAAGAAAGTGGTTTGCTGAGAGCCACCTTTCTTTTTCCTTCAGACTTAAAAGAGAGCCCACATCTCCACTTCTGGATTTTTTGGTGGTTAATTGAAGATAAAAGTCTTATGGAAATTCCTGCATGAGCTGACTTCGAACCAGTCCTCAAATCTCAGGCTCCTGAGTAGCTAGGATTAGTGACTTAAGCTCCATTCGTAATAGCCCCACAAAAAAAAATAAAATACCTAGGAATTAACTTAACCAAAGAAGTGAAGGACCTCTATGATGAAAACTTTAAAAACCTGAAAAAGGAATTCAAAACAGAACTTAGAAAGTGGCAAAAACTCCCATGCTCCTGGATTGGAAGGATCAACATCGTGAAAATGGCAATACTTCCCAAGGCTATCTACAAATTCAATGCGATACTTATCAATATTCCAACCTCATTCTTCAAGGAAATAGAAGAGGCAACCCAAAAATTCATATGGAACAATAAAAGGCCCCGAATAGCAAAAACGATGCTTAACAGAAAGAACAGTGCTGGAGGAATATCAATACCAAATTTCAAACTCTACTACAAAGCCATAGTAATTAAAACAGCTTGGTACTGGCACAAGAACAGATCTCAGGACCAATGGAATAGAACTGAAAAACCGGAAATGAACCCACAGACCTATAGCCATCTAATCTTTGATAAGGGAGCTTAAAAAATAGAATGGAAGAAAGAGCCTCTTCAGTAAATGGTGCTGGCAAAATTGCTTAATCACTTGTAGAAAACTAAAGCTAGATCCTTATATCACCCAGGACCAGAATCAACTCCAAATGGATCAAAGACCTCGGAGTCAAAGCAGACACTCTGAAAACATTATAAGATGGAATAGGAGAAACCATAGGTTACCTTGGCATAGGCCGATATTTTCTTAGTAGAGACCGAGAAACACAACAAATCAAAGAAATGTTGGCCAAATGGGATTGCATGAAATTGCAGAGCTTCTGCATGGCAAAGGACATAGCTAGCAAGATCAATAGAAAGCCCATGGATTGGGAGAAGATGTTCACTAGCCATACAATGGACAAAGGTCTCATATCTAAAATATACCTGGAACTCAAAAAATTAAATCCCCCAACAACAAATCCTTAAAGAAACAATCGTCCCATTACTAAATGGGCTAAAGTTTCAAGAGAGGCTTCTCTGAAGAGGAAAGAGGGATGGCCAATAGACACATGAAGAAATGCTCAACCTCTCTAGCCATAAAAGAAATGCAAATCAAAACAACATTGAGATACCACCTCACCCCAGTTAGAATGGCTATAATCAACAACTCTAATAACAACAGATGCTGGAGGGGATGCGGACAGAAGGGAACCCTACTGCATTGTTGGTGGGAATGTAAACTTGTTCAACCACTTTGGAAAGTAGTATGGAAGTTCCTCAAAAGACTCCACATAGAGCTCCCCTATGACCCAGCAATCCCACTTTTGGGCATTTACCCAAATGATCACAAACAAGACCACACTAAAGCTACCAGCACAACTATGTTTATTGCAGCATAATTTACCATAGCTAATATATGGAACCAACCCAGATGCCCCTCAGTAGATGAATGGATCAAGAAAATGTGGTATCTATACACAATGGAATTCTCTGCCTCCATCAGAAAGAATGACATTGCCCCATTAGTTAGGAAATGGAAAGACTTGGAAAAAAAATATTAAGTGAAGTAAGCCAGACCCAAAGAAACATAGGTTCCATGGTTTCCCTTATTTGCAATAACTAGTATATGTCTGAGACAAGCAGAAAAGGTCAGATAAGTTGATGTTAGGTGAAATGAACCCCAAGGTAAGTATTCAAATGTTTTTTCTTTTTTGTGATTGTTTCTATTTATTGTTGTTTGTTGGTTTTTTGGTGTGTTTTTTTGTTGTTGTTTTTTGTCATTTGTGCGGCTTGAACTCGGCCTGGGCGCTGTCCCTCAGCTCTTCAACTCAAGGCGAGCACTCTACCACTTGAGCTACAATGCCACTTCCTCTAACATATCTATAAGATGATTTCTTTGTTGCTTTGTATGTCCCTCCCCCACGATATAACTCCTGCTTTCATTGTATTTGATGTTGGTATAATTTGTGGAGGGGAAGGGAAAAAACAAACCATTTAAATAGGGATACAAGTGGACCCATTACAACAATGAGATGTACAAGATGTTATGTCAAAAAACGAATTTTACAACTTTGGCCAGAGTGGGTCGGGGAGATAGGAAGGGTTGGGAAGGGGAAACAAAGGAGGAGGCTATAATGCTTGATAAGAAATGTACTCATTACCTTGCTTATGTAATTGTGACCCCTCTGTATGGTATTTTCACAATAAAAAAATTTATTTGATTGGTTAGTAGTGGGGCTTGAACTCAGTGCCTGGGCATTGCCCCTAAGCTTTTTTTTGTTCAAAACTAGCTCTCTACAAACTGAGCCACAGCTCCACTTCCAATTTTCTGGTGGTTAATTGGATATGAGAGTCTCACGGATTTTCCCGCTCAGGCTGGCTTCGAACCACAAGTCTCTGATTTCAGCCTCCTGAATAGGTACGATTACAGGCCTGAAGCATAAGTGCCCAGCTTTTCTTTGTTATTTAATTCAGTGTTTCTCTGTAAAATAATCTATGAAAGGTCCATGACTGCATATAAATAATAAAAAAAGAAAATATAGAATAGATTGGATATATTATCAGTTTGCGTGAGATTGCTAGCCAGTTGTTGCTGCCTAAGGTAAACTAAGCTAATGATGTAACTCAAACTCAAATTCAATTACCTTGGGTTTTCTCACTTTACTAGATGCTTTAAAATTTTTAGTGTCAGCTGAGTGCTAGTGGCTCACAACTGTAATCCTAGCTACTCAGGAGGCTGAGATCTGAGGATCATGGTTCAAAGCCACCCTGAGCAGTAAAGTCCTCAAAACTCTTATCTCAATAAACTACTCAAAAAAAGCCAGAAGTGGTGCTGTAGCTCAACTGGTAGAGCACTATCCTTGAGCACAGAGAGGCTCAGAGACAGTGTCCAGGCCCTGAGTTCAAGCCCCAAGACTGGCAAACAAAAAAAAAATTAGTGTCTTTTTTTGTGATATCTCATGTTGAATTCTACATGAAAAAAAACTACTAGAAGATGTTCTTTACCTACTTGGAAACAATAAAGGCATATATTTTAAATTTCCTGCCATTTGTCATTAATTCTAACAAGAATTTCTTCCTTACATTCTTATGTGTTTCAAGGATGCATGTTAAAAACAAAACCTATACTATTAACTTCATAATATCAAATATTTGGGTTATTATACAAATTTCCATGTGCTTCATCTTTCTTTTATTTTGATTTCCCTTTTAATCAGTTCAAAGAACCTGTAACATCAAGATGTTTTGGGGGTAAATTGTGTTTATTTTATTTTTTGTTTTTTTTTCTTTGTTGTTATTGTTGTTAATGGTAATGATGGTGCTTGATTTTGCTTTTTTTTTTTTCTTTCTGGAGGGAGCAGGGGAAAGGGCTACAGAAGGAAGGGAGGAAGGGAGAACAAATGCAATTTTTCTATTCAGTATATACTATGTGGAAAATGACCACATGACTAGTGGGCAGGGATGGGAGGGTGAAACTGGGGGAAAATAAAGGAAGAGGTGACATCGTCTAAAAAAAAAGAAATGTATTCATTACCTCATTACTGAAATGGAAGTCCCTCTGTACAACACCTTAATAATAATGCAATTATTTTTTTTTAATTTCAGATATTCTAGATGGACTCATTTTGGAGAAGGGCAGAGGCAGATAGTAGGTCATGTGGGAGTGGCTTCTGTGATGGATATGGAAGGAGAATATTTATCTAGCAACAAACATACAAAGATGGAGTGATAGCACCTGCTTCTCAGGGCATTGGACAGGACAGAGTGGGAGGACTGCCCTTGGAATAGCAGTGTGGAGCCAGGGAAAGAACTGTGGCTCACACTCATGCTGAGTGCGTTCTGTATGAGGTGCAGGAGGGAAGGCCCCGAGTTAATAGGGCAATATGGGAACCCACGTCTTTAAGGGAAAGCCAAGCTCTATTCAGAGCAAGACAGTGAAGGGACTTTCCAAAGATGTTTCAAGATGGTTACTATGTCAAAGAGTTTGCTCCAGAGACTCATCTATGGGGTACAGCCACCCATCCTGGGTGTGAGGGTGTGGTTAGGGATTGAGCCAGATTGAGTGAAAGGAAGAATGTTCACACAAGAATCTCCTGGGCTCTTTTGTTATCACAATTAAGAGAGAGAGAGAGAGAAAGAGAGAGAGAGAGACAGAGAGAGACAGAGAGACAGAGAGAGAGAGAGAGGCAGAGGCAGAGGCAGAGACAGAGACAGAAATATGCCTGGTGAAATTATTCCCAAGGTTTGCTCTGAGTAGGAGGAAGATCAGATCAGGTACCCTCTTTCTAGGGAATTCTCTTCAGCTCCTTAACATTGATTTTGTATAATTGAATTACATGTCCTTCAGAATTAAATAGTGTCCCTTCAAGATGACAGATGAATGTAGTTCCCTGAGTTTGAGATAGTCATTTATAAGAGAAAGAGAATGTCACATCCAGCTGCTATTTATTCCAAGAGACATAGTAATATCCTGCTACAGCAGTGATAATTTTTTTTTCATTTTTATAAAATGTTTTGCCCCCTAATCTGACTTTAGGATATCCTTCTCCACCTTTTTTTGGTAATAGTTTACTTTGAGATTTCCTTGTCTTCCCCAGGAAATTTTGTATTTCTACCTTTAAGTAAGAAACAATGGATCTTTGTCTAGAGCTAAGAGATTTTTTTCTTGTAAGTTGTGTTTTATAGTAAGGTGAATTTTAAATCCAATTTTATCTCGGTCATATATATTTTGCCCAAATTAAGTCAAAACAATATATTACTGCCACTTATACAAAGCAAAATTACTATGGAAATACATTATTACAGAGCTTATTTCCAAGCAGAGACTACAGAACTGGCTCAGAAATTCTCTGAACATTATCCCTAATCTAGAACTTGAATAATTTCCTTCAAATCATCAGGAAGTAGTGGATTCTTGATATCTTTTATACCACAAAAACTATGAGCTGAAACATATTTCAATAGCTCTAACTGAGCTTGTAGAAAACCAGAATCAACAAAAAAATCAGGTTGTATGCTCTGTGGGACTGTAAGTGTGTCTCTTAAGAAATTTGTTATTAAAAAAAGGAAGAAACAGGTTCAATCTGATAATCAGATCATATACATTATTGAGGATTTATAAGCAGCCTGGCACTCATGTGTATTTACTTGCACTCTGGTTTCTCTTCAGATCTCATCCATCTTCTGCCTTATACATGTATTACTGTATCAGTGAGTAATCACAGCAATTCCATGAGGCATATAATATTATTATTTCCATTATGGAGAAACTGAAGTCAAGAAACATTTAAAAACATGCCCAAGGTTGCACATGTAATAAATAGCCAAGCCAAGATACGAACTCAGCAAACCTTATGCAATGCACAATAAATCTCTTTTTTTTTTTTGTCTTTTCTTTTTTGGTACTGGGGATCGAACCCCTGATGTTGCACTTGCTAGGCAAGCGCTTTTGCCACTGAGCTACATCCCAGCCCACAATAAATCTCTTAAAATAAGGTTTGTACTAGAAGTTACTATACTTTTTTCCATTTGTGAATACATCATTCTGTTGAAATAACTTACTTATTTTCAGATTCTGGCATTTGAGAAAACTTTGGAAGAACAAGACGAAACAGACACCTGTATAATAAAATGATATCAAAAGTGATTCTTAAGAATAAACACATGGGAAAATTTATACCAAGTTATTCATCTTGATTACCCTGAAAGGTAGAATTGAGAAAAGATGAGGAAATTAATCTTGTCCTGTGTGTGTGTGTGTGTGTGTGTGTGTGTGTGTGTGTGTGTGTGTGTGTGTGTGTGTGTGTGTGTGTGTGTGTGTGTGTGTGTGTGTGTGTGTGTGTGTGTGTGTGTGTGTGTGTGTGTGTGTGTGTGTGTGTGTGTGTGTGTGTGTGTTCGCAGTTCCGGTCCTGAGGCTTGAACTCAGAGCTGGGCACTGTCCTTGAACACTTTCTTTTTTTAATCTCAAGGCTAGTACTCAACCACTTGAGCCACAGCTGCACTTCCAACTTTTTGGCGGTTCATTGGAGATAAAAGGTCTCATGGACATTCCTGCCTTGGTTGGCTTCAAACCTTGATCCTTAGGTCTCAGCCTCATGAGCATCTGGCTTTACAGGCATGAACTACCAGCGCCCAGCTTAATCTTGTTTTGTTTATAGATCTCTATGTTGTAAAATGATTACAATGAAAACATACCCATTTTGTGATTTTTTTAATGCAATTTAATAATTTTGAAACAAAAGAATACTTTTTAAAACAAAATGTTAATGTTACATCACTCATATTATCAACCCAAATCACCACTAGAATGTCAGAGATAATATACGTCTTTATGTTTTTCTTTCTATAGGGAACCTGGAAATAGTTTTTGGATGTTACACAACTGAGGATCCCTATTCTTTGAAGGGAAATCAGAATGACAAGCTGACATAATAAAGCAATTTGTAGTTTCACATCTGAAAATGTTCTTTAAGAAATACCATCTGTCTTGAATGATATTCATCATTTCCTTAGTGCAACTATCTCAAATCCTTCTGACACATTTATTTCAGTCACTCCATTTGACTTTGTAAATTTGACCTGTAGCATATAGTTCGAGCAGCAGGAACACCGAAACCCTGCTTTCCATTTGACATTTGTTCAGTCAAAACTACAATAGCTATCATGTTATCACATCCCGACTTCACTCTCTGCCCTTTCACTACTGTATGTACTCCATATAGCCATACATTCAGAAATTACTTTGAGCAAAAATCAATTTTCCTTTCTAGAAATAAATGTGGGGGAAATTCAACTGCTTACTTTTTTAACTTTGCATCTGGGTTAACAGTTTTTGTAGATATCAAACTCATAGAATTATTTGGCATAACTTATACAACAATACTAAGATGAGTAGATGGAAATCCTTTTACTTCCACAGAATGTGATTTCCTTACTTTAAAGATGAAAGTGCTTGTTTTGGATCTTCTGAGTGTTGAGCTAAATATTCCAAAGCTTTTCCTGCCACAACTCGTTGTCCATTCTAAAAAGAACAGATAGAGTATTTTAATTACATTTTAAAGTGATGCTTGCAACAGGTGTTCATATTTCTGCACATTCAAGATTATATACAAATATGAACATGTTCATCTTATTTTTTTCATTCTGTCAGAGACCAGGACTCAAATTCTGTATCTAATGTTTTTGCTAATTGGCTGGTGCTCCACCACCTGAGCCATGCCACCAATCTCTCATTTTATAATCTCAAAAGAGCTACTGTGGATGGTAAAATGAAGATACAAATCATTGTTGGACATATGTTTATCATGTTTATCATCCCAGCTATTTGGGAGGCTTAGGTTATGAGTCTGGGGCTGAGATTAGGAGATTAGGATCTGGGATGGATGTCAACTGGGACAAAAAATTTATTGATACCCTAGCAACAAACAAATCTGGTTATACTGGCACAGAGTGGAATCCAACTATAAGTTAGGTAGGAATACTGAGGTTGAAAGTTGGCTTTGAAAGAAAAGTAGATAACCTATCTGAAAAACAACCTAAAGCAGAAAGGGCTTGGAGTGTGTTCAAGTAACAGTGTTTGCCAGCAAGCAGTGAATGAATGCTTCCTTAAGTTTGTATTCCAGATGTCTTAACTGTCTCACTCTATTACCCCACTGCAGCTCTCAATTTCACCTTTTCTACTTTCTGATCTATGTCTCTGATGTTTCCTACCAACTTCCTCTATTACCCTGATCCCAAAAGACTTTATTTTGTCAGTCATGGTGCTTAAACTCAGGGCCTGGGCTCTGTCCCTGAGCTGCTTCTGCTCAAGGCTATCACTCTACCTCTTGGGACACAGCACCACTTCTGGCTTTTTCTGAGTAGTTTATTGAAGAGAAGAGCCTCATGGACTTTCCTACTTTGGCTGGCTCCAAACCCCAATTGTCAGATATCAGCCTCTCAAGTAACTAGGATTATAGGCGTGAGCCACCAGTGCCGGGCTTCCTAAAGACATTTAACCTATGGATATTACTAACATTTTAATGATGCTCATCTTCATAATATCTTCCTTTACTCTCAGCTTAAATTCCCTAAGGCTTAATGATGGAACTCCCTTGGTTTCTGGATTTTCTTCCCCTAGACAAAATCCATATCTGGTTAAGATCAACATTATACAGATATTTGTGTCTGCATCTATGTAGCAGAATATGGCTGGAAAAATTATATAACTACTTTATTTTAAAATGATATCAAATGAACCTTAATGCTAATGGCAAGCATATCCCATTTCCCTAGTCCTCTCTTTGCCTGCTTTGCTGAATGATTAGTTTAAACCTTATCCTCTCTTTTCGAACACCATAAACATCTCTTTTTCTAAGGTCACCGTTTGACAAGGAGTTTGGGAGAAAAGAAACAATAAAGGAGAATGAAAGAGTATGATTCATGAGGTAGGAAAAAAACAAGGATAATGTTGTGTTTCAAAGGTGAAAGAATGGTCAACCTTGTAGACTACTGCTGATAGGTAAAATACAGTGAAAACTGAGATTTAACCACTACAATTTTCAATACAGAAGTCACTAGTGACCTTGACAAAAGTAGCTTTGTGACAAAAGTGTGACCAGAGATGGTTTAGGAGATATGGAGGAAAGGAATTAGTCACTAAGTATAGAGAGTACATTAGAGGAGTTCACAAAGGAATAAATAAATTGGGCAGTCGCTGGTGAGAGTGGGTCAAGGAAGATTTTTAGCTTTAATGATATAATGGACTTAGATTCTAGGGAAGTGAGCCAAAGAGAACAAGAAGTTCATGGGGTGAGAGATAAAGGGCAAAAGGTGATGGACACCAGTGTGTAAGTTGAGTGACTGGCTTTAGAAAGAACATGAATAGCACATCCATCAATAATAGGTTGAGGAGGCAGAAAATGTGGCATAATTCCTAGTGTGTGTGGAGTGGAGTCTCGGTAGTAGAAGAAATCTGTGAAGTTTTCTTCCTGACTAGTTTCAATCGAGATGAACCCCAAGAGATGGGAACAAGAGGTTTATTATTTTATTTTTTGTAGGTTTTTACTTTTTCTATTTTTCACCTTTTGTTGTTTTTGATTCCTGTCCCTTTTGTATGTGTTTGTCTAAGTTGGGGAGAGGAAGAGGAAGCACAGAAACAGTGAGGCAAAGGGTGAACTATTTCAGCAGTGACACTTCCTAGACACTTTGAGGAAAATTAACTATACAACTTGGGAAGGGGAGAGGGAGGGGAAAACTGGGAGAAAATGAGGAAAAGGTGACACTGTTCAAAAAGAAATGTACTCAATACCTGACTTGTGTAACTGTAACCCCTCTGCACATCACCTTTGCAATAATTTTTTTAAAAGCTAGAATATGCACATTGTCTCTTCTGGGGTGTAGAGGGGATACATTTTTTGTGTACTGATCTTGGGGCTTGAATTCAGGGCCTGGGTGCCGTCCCTGAGCTTCTTTTGCTCAAGGTTAGTGGTCTAGCCCTTGAACTCCACTTCTGGATTTTTCTAAGTAGTTTATTGGAGATAAGACTTTCCTGCCAGGGCTGGCTTTGAACCGCAATCCTTAGATCTCAGCCTCCTGAGTAGTTAGGAATACAGGCATAAGCCACCAGCACCTGGCAAGGAGGGTAAATTTTACAAAAAGTTTAAAAGATGAGATAGATTATTTTAAAAGAATAGAAAGCAATGTGTTACCTGCCTAATATCTCATTCTTACTACCATGTCTTACTACCATTCTTACCACTGGATTATTACCACCATTTCCCATTCTGTACTGCCTCCAATTTCTTCCTCTACATCTCCCAAGGCATAGCCAAAGTTATTTCTCCAAAATAACTTTTTTGTACTTTGTTTTGTATTTTTATTTTTAAGACAGTGTCTCATGTATCCCAGGCTGATTTTGAACTCTGAAATCTTCCTACCTCAGTTGTAGAGCAGGTATCATAGGCATGTGCCACTATGCTGGGTTTCCAAGAACTGCTTTCACATAGATTACCACCAAAGTTTTCTTACTGTTCAGAATATTTAAAAGTATACCCAAGGTGTGGTGGTGCTCATCTGTAATCCCAGCTACTTGGGAGGTAGAGATAGGAGGATCACAGGTCTAGGCCTGATCAGGCAATAGTTAGTGGGAACTTATTTCAAAATCAAGCTGAATGTGGTGGTGTCACAACTGTAATCCCAGGCAACTCAGGAGGCTTCCTCCTGAGTGATCTTGGCCAAGGCTAGCCTATGTAGCAGCTTGAAATCCTATCTGAAAAATAAGTTAAAAGCAAAAGGACTATAGGTGTGGTTTAAGTGGTAGAGTGACTGCCTAGCAATGTTTGAGGTCCTAAGTTCAACCAGCAGTACATTACCTCTTCAAAAAGGAAAAAATAAATAAATAAAATATATAATCTTGCCAAAAAATTAATTATACTTTGTCATAACATAATAATAAATTGGAAGTTGAGCTATGGCTCAAAGTGGTAGAGTGCTAGCCTTGAGCAAAAAAGCTCAGGGACAGTGCACAGGTCCTGAGTTCAAGCCTCATGACTGAAAAAAATAAGTTTAAAAAATTACAACAAAATAAAAAAAATTTTAAATTAGAATAAAAAATAATAAATCAAATTATATTACACATAAATAATAGAAAATTAATTAGGACAAAATGATGGAATGATAGAAAATTAACCTACTACAATTCTAACCAAATACAGTCTGTCAAGGCAATCACATTCCTTTTTGTATGTCTTGTTTACTTTCATCTCATCCTATAAAATATATTCTTACATATCTCAGTGCTACCCTTTTTAAAGCCCAACTGAAGGATTCCTTCCACTGTAGAGAATTCTCAAATCAATTCCAGTTCTCAGTGCTCTCTGCTTCCTCTGAATTTCAATAATATTTAACATGTATATTAGTTATCTGGTCTTTATCCTGTATATTGTCTTATCTTATATACTGTTTGGCTGTTTAAATGGATTTCTGAGATCCTTGAGGACCGTATTTGTAGCACCTAGACCAATTTCTTGCTTAATGTAGTTGCTAAGTACAGTTAGATGAGTAAGGTAACAATTTCTGAAGGAAGAAGCCAGACAAGGTAGAGAATATTTGTAATCTTGACTCTCAGGAGGCTGAGGTAGGAGGATCATGAGTTCAAGGCCAGCCTGGGCTACATAATGAGACACTGTCTTATACAAAAATATTGTACGAAGAGAAAAAAGTATTTAGCAGATAGAGACATAGCATGTGTTTTTGCAGTATGGGGAGAAGGAAGGAAGAGAAATTCTGTAGTAAGAAACCCAAAATAAATACCTTTTTAAAATTTCAAAGTTTGTATTTGATATAAAAAGCAGGGAATATCTATTAGAAGAATTATGGAACTATGATTCTGAACAGATTTTCATACAGAAGGAAGAATCAGAAAACAAAGTACTTTATAAGATCAAATTTCATAGTTTATGAACCATATTTTTAGTTATCTTTTCAGTTAATTTTCATATCAAATCTAGATGCAGGTAATTGACTTTATTGTACAAATGAAACTAACATTCAAAGAAAATCAGGTGCTTATTAAGTGGCAGAGTCAGTACTCAAAGTCGGTTAAAAAACTCTAAAGCTGCCACCATGCTTTTCCACGTCTGTATGTGTGTGTGTGTGTGTGTGTGTGTGTGTGTGTGTGTGTGTGTGTGTGTGTGTGTGTGTGTGTGTGAGAGAGAGAGAGAGAGAGAGAGAGAGAGAGAGAGAGTGTGTGTGCACGCACAGGCGCACTGGTACTGGGGGTTTAACCTCAGGACCTCGCACTTTTGCTTGGTTTTTTACTCAAGGCTGGCGCTCTGCTACTTGAGTGACAACTCCACTTCCTTTTCCAAGATTTATAAAATAAAAATCCGAAAGAGAAAAAAAGAAGTCCAAGTATTTATTATATCTAAACTAACATTGTTTTATGGTTATGACTAAAAAGTCCACCAAATTTATTTTGTTTAAATTGGTGAGAAAGATAAATTTCAAATAGATACATACTAATTTGTATGGTGCCTTTTTCTCTCCCTCTCCTTCTCTACTCTTATTTTGTTGCAGGGATGGGAATCTAACCCAGGGCCTTGTATATGCTATGTAGACTCTACCACTAAGCTATAACCTATCCCTTGGCATGAAAATTTTAAATCTGTAATTTCTTCCTAAAATTCATGTTTTATTATTTTTACTTTTTTCTATTAAGCACATCTGTTAGTTGACTTTAGAGGTACTAGGGTTTGGTCTGAGGGCCTCACATCTGCTAGGGAGACACTCTATAGTTGAGCCATGCTTCCAGCCTTTCTTACTTTACTTTGTTTCATTTATTTCAGTCTACATTATGAAGATATAAAGAGAAATAAAGCAATTTTGCAAGCAAGATAAACATGAAAATGTGACAGAAACAAAGATTGAAGAAAGGGCTCTCTTGTAGCCTTTGGTCATTCTGTCTTTCAAACAAGAAGAAGGAAAATCTAGTAGATTAATGCATGTGAATTACCGCAAGAGCAAACTGGGCAGCTAAATTTATGAGTGAGGTAGGTGAAATTCCATTTAGAATCAGGTCATTATTTCTCAGTTCTTCCTGTTTCAGTACTGATGCTAAAGCAGCAATTGCCTGCAAAGCTGAAAAACAAGAAAACAATAAAAGCATATTTTCTCAAATATTATACTTATCTATCATTAATTATATGACAATAAATTCTGAATTCACTTAAGAGCATTAATATCTTTAGACTAGTGATTAAAATTCATAAAGTCACATGAGTTGGTAAACCACCAAAAAGGATTTGATTATCAGAAAAATACAACTGAGCAATCATGCATCTGTGAACTTATTCTATAGGTATATTTGCAAAAGTAAATAAATACACTCAAAGGTGTTCATCTGGCATTGCTTAAAAGAGTAAAATATCAAACCTGGAACTGAAATTCCATTAATAATAGGTGGGCTGAATACATTTTGGCACATCCATAAAATGGAATGCAAAAACAACAAACTTTAAAATGGAATTGCTATATTATATTCCATTGTGTCGTAAAGGTAGATGATTAAGTCAAATGTGTGTACTGCTAACATTAAGTAACAAATAAATAACAAAGTTGTATATAGCAAGCCAAAAAGAGATAATCATGAAAATTCAATTTAACCAAGGAATTCAGTTCTTTCTTTCTTTCTTTCTTTCTCTCTTTCTTTCTTTCTTTCTTTCTTTCTTTCTTTCTTTCTTCCTTTTTCTTCCTTCCTTCCTTCCTTTCTTTCTTTCTTTCTTTCTCTCTTTCTTTCTTTTTTTTTTCAGGTAAGGGGTAGGTTTATTCATCGTTCTGACTGGCACCAGGCCACGTTGGCCCTCCACACAGTTGGGAAAGGCCTGGGAAAGAGTTTCTTTCTTTTTTTCTTTCTTCCTTTCTTTCTTCCTTCCTTCCTTTCTTTCTTTCTTTTTTTTTTTTTTGTCGGTCGTGGGGCTTGAACTCTGGGCCTGAGTGCTGTCCCTCAGCTCTTCAGCTCAAGGCGAGCGCTCTACCACTTGAGCTACAGCGCCACTTCCGGTTTTCTGGTGGTTTATTGGAGATAGGAGTCTCACGGTCTCTCTTGCCCGGGCTGGCTTTGAACCACGATCCTCAGATCTCAGCCTCCTGAGTAGCTTTCTTTCTTTCTTGCTTGCTTGCTTCCTTTCTCTTTCTTCCTTACTTTCTTTTTTGTTGTGCTAAGAATTGAACCTACAACTTTACATATGTAAGGAAATTACTCTACCACTAAGCTACATCTCTAGCATTTAATAAGAAAATTAGAAAAAAAAATTGGCAAACAAAGAGCAGATGAGATAAATTGAAGACAAACCAATGCTAAATTTAAATCTAATCATGTTAACAATCATATTAAATATAAGTGACTAAGTGAACCAATTAAAAGGCAGATCTCTGGCTTAAATTAGAAACAAAACCATATACTTGTATGCTACTTTCAAACGAACACATTTAAATATAAAGATGAAACTAAGTTAAAAACAAGGGATAAGATAATATATCTATTAGAAGTGGAGCTGTGGCTCAAGTGGTAGAGCACTTGCCTTAAACTGAAGAGCTCAGTGACAGAACCCAGGCCCAGAGTTCAAGCCCCATAATTGACCAAAAAAATAAAGATAATATATGTATTAATAAGCCATCAAAAGAAAGCTGGGATAGCTATGTTAAAGTCACATGAAGTACATGTCAGAGGACAGAACAATTACAGTAATAAAAGGTAATTACAAGATTAAGGGAATCAATTCATTATGAGGACATAAACCAAAATGTTTATCTACCCACTTTTATACTCAAAAACTTAAATATTTTCTCTCAATAACAGAATTGGTAGAAAATCAGCAAGAATACAACACACTTAGCACTATTTATCAATTTAACCTGATTAACATTTATAAAACACTCAACCCAACATTAGCAAAATCTATATGCTCCTAATGAATATGGAATATTTACCAAGGAAAGCAACATTCGGGGCCACAAAATATAACTCAATATATTTAACAGGATTCAAGTATAAGTGTGAATTTTTCTGCTACAATGGAACTAAACTTAAAGTGAATAGAATATTTTCTAGAAAATTTGAAAATAAATATCATATTTCGTATGTATTCTTTGAAAGCAAAGTCAGTATGACTATGTGAATATCATTCACAATAGATGAAAAAGGACATAGGCATCTAATCAAACATATGAAAGACTGCTATGATGAAAAACTAGAAAGCAGTGAAGAAATTGTGAAAGACACTAGAAATGGAAAGATATTACATGTTCAAGATTGGCAGAAATATTGTTAAAAGGAGCCAGGTTCTGGCGGCCCAGGTCTGTAATCTAAGCTACTCAGGAGACTGAGATCTGAGGATAGCACCATTCAAAGCCAGCCTGGGCAGAAAAGTCCATGAGACTCTTATCTCTAATAAACCACTTGAAAACTAGAAGTAGCATTGCGGCTCAAAGTGATAGTATGCTAGCCTTGAGCTAAAGAGATCAACAACAGTGCCCAGGACCTGAGGTCAAGCCCCCAAACCAGCCAAAAATAAATAAAGATCACATTACCAAAAGCAATATATGAATTCAAAATTCCAATTGCATTCTTCATTGAAATAGGAAAAAAGTCCTGAAATTCATACGGAAGCATAAAAGTCCCTGAGTAACCAAACAATCTTGAGCAGAGTAATGCCAGAGGTATAATAATTGATTTGAAACTACAGAGCCATAGTAACCCAAATGATAGTACAGGCACAAAACTAGACATGGAGAACAATAGAACACAACAAAAAATCCAGAAATGAGCCCAAATACATGGGAGAAAGTGAGCCTCTTAATAAGTGGTGTGAAGAAACTGGATATCCACACATAGATGACTAAAACTAACCATGTGTGATTTCTTACATCCATAACCCCAGCTACTCAGGAGGCAGAGATGAAAGGATCATAATTTGGGGCTAGCCTGGGCAGAGAATTACTGAAACTCCACCTCAATAAGCTAAGCCAACTGTAGTGCTTCATGTCTTTAATCCCAGCTATGTGGGAGACACATATATGGTTAAAGGTTAGGCCCAGGCAAAAGTGAGACCCTACCTGAAAAATAACTAAAGTAAAAAAGGTTGAGAGTGTGGCTCAAGTGGTAGAGTGCTTACCTACCAAGCATGAGGCCCTTCCAATAAAGAGACTGACACTAGATCCCTACCTTTCAACCCTGCACAAAACTCAACTCAAAATGTAAGATCTCAAACTCTGGAGCTGGGCTGGGCACTGCCAGTGGCTCATGCCTGTAATCCTAGCTACTCATGAGGATGAGATCTGAGGATCAAGGTTCAAAGCAAGCCTGTGCAGGACTCTTAACTCCAATAAACCACTCAAAAACCAGAAGTGGCACTGTTACTCAAAGTGGCAGAGCACTAGCCTTGAGCAAAAGAGCTCACAAACAGAGCCCTGAATTCAAGCCCTATGACCAACCAAAAAAAAAAAAATTTAATTCTGAACATACTAGAGGAAAATAGAAGAAACACTTCAGGATCTAGGCATACGCGATGACTTTCTTAGTAGATTCCAATAAGCTCAGAAAATAATAGCAAAAATTGACCAATAGAATTCCATGAAATTGAAGAAAAAAAGTTGTGTACAGCAAAAGAAGCACAGAGAGACTACAGAATGGCAAAAACCTTTGCCAGCTATTCATCTGACAGAGGATTAATAGATAGAGTGAATAAAGAACTAAAAAAAAATTGGGGGGGGGTCCGGTCATGGGGCCTGAACTCTGGGCCTGGGCATTGTCCCTCAGCTCTTCAGCTCAAGGCTAGTGCTCTACCACTTGAGCCACAGCGCCACTTCCGGCTTTTTTCTTTTTGCTTATGTGGTGCTGAGGAATGGAACCCAGGGCCTCACGCATGCAAGGCAAGTGCTCTACCACTGAGCCACCTTCCCAGCCCTAATAACTAAAAATTTTTAAATAAACAATCTAATCAATAAATGGGCAAGGGGATTGTACACTTTTGAAGAAGAAACACACATGACCAACAAATACATGAAAAAAACACTGAACATCTTTAGCCACCAGGTAAATGTAAATAAAAAGTACACAGAGATTTCTTCCCACTCCAGTTAGAATGGTATTATCAAGAAGACAAACAGAAGCAAATACTGGCAAAGATATGAGAATGCAATGTTGGCAGTCATGTAAATGAGTGCAGCCACTAAGGAAATCAGTATGAAGATCCCCCCAAAACCAAACAGAAACCATTGAAAATGGAACTGTCATGTGGTCCAGCCATACCATTTCTAGATACATATCCAAAAGAATCCGTCAGACTACTATAGAGATACCAGTGCATCCATGTTTATTGTAGCACTATTCATAATAGACAACTTATGCAGTCAACCAAAGTGCCCATCAACAAAGAAATGAATAAATATTGTATTCCTTCATTCATATTAAATAACATAATTTACAGGAAAATAGATGGAAGAAGGGATCATCATGTTACATGAAATAAGGCAGACTCACAGAAACAAGTATTACACTTTTTGTGTTATACATGGGATCTAATGAGGGAAGGACATAAAAGTTATAAAAGGGAAGAAATAAAGGAGAGTGGAAGGGGTATAAGAAAGAGGAAGAGGGAATAAATATCCATGAGTGTATAGAAATGTCAGAATGAAACTTTTGTACAAATAATGCATATGCTAATAAAACACATTTCTAAATAATCTGTGTTTAAAAAGGAATCAGAAGCCACTCTTTCTGATGGAGGCATAGCATTCCATTGTGTATATATACCACATTTTCTTGATCCATTCATCTACTGAGGGGCATCTGGGTTGGTTCCATATCTTAGTTATGACTCAAATGTTTTTTCTTTCTTTCTATTGTTTCTAACATATTTATAAGATATTTCTTTGTTGCTTTGTATGTCCCTCCCACACGGTATAACCCTTGTTTTCCCTGTATTTGATGTTGGTATAATTTGTGGAGGGGAAGGGAAAAATCAAATTGTTTAAATAGGGATACAGGTGGACCCATTGCAACAATGAAATGTACAAGATGTTATGTCGAAAAACGAACTTTATAACTTTGGCACGGGGGTGGAGGGGGGTGGGAGATGGGAAGGGATAGGAAGGGGAAACAAAGGAAGAGGCAACAATGCTTGATAAGAAATGTACTCATTACCTTGCCCATGTAATTGTAACCCCTCTGTACGGTATTTTCACAAAAAAATGTTAATTAAAAAAAGCAATCAGAAGTCAAAATGGGTGTATTGTCTATATTATTTTTTAAATTTACATTTTTGTAAAGATGCTGTACAGAGGGGTTACAGTTACATGGGTAAAGTAATTAGTAAATTTCTTGTCGAACATTGTTACCCACTCCTTTGGTTTTCTCCTTCTATCCCTTCTCTCCCCCACCAGAAGTTGTAATGTTCATTTCCAACATAGTGTCTTCTGAGCATTATTGTTGCAATGGTCATTCTGTGTCCTTGTTTCAGCATTTTGTTATTTCCCTTACCCTCCCAAAATTGGATAAATGTATATACAAGATGCAGGGTACCAAAATCAAATGCAGTGACAACAGGAGATGTACCATAGGGGGAAGAACATTCGAAAGAAACAAAAAAAAAAACCACATAGTTCATTAGAGCAAAATAAGTTTTTAAATTAATGACCTCACCTGTCAACTTTGGAAACTGGGAAAAAGAAACTCAAAATAAGCAGAAGGATGGATATGATAAAGATTGGAATGTAAATAAATGAAACAGAAAACCGAAAATGGAAAAAAATTAATAAAACCAAAAGCTTGGCTCTTCAAGAAAAATTATTAAATTGCTCAAACTCTAGTTACGCTGACCAAGAATAAAATAAAAGATCTAGACTAGTGGTTCAAGAAGTAGGTGCCCACTTAGCACCTGCCTAGCAAGTGCAAGACCCTGAGTTCAAACTTCAGTACTGCCCCCACCCGAAAAGAATAAAAGGGAAAAGCACAAAATATAAACATCACAAAGAAAAGTAACATCACTAGAGATTTTTTACAGGTGTTAAAATGCTAATAATATAAGGGATACTATCAACAACTTTAGGTCAATAATTTCAATAACTTAAGCAAAATACATTTTAAAATATATTAAATTAAGAAATACCCTAAGTAACCTTACATTGATTAAAGATTGAAACAATCGCAAGAAAGAAAAAAACATTTGAATACTTATCTTGGGGTTCATTTCACCTAACATCAACTTGTCTGACAGTTTCTATTTGTCTCAGACATATACTAGTTATTGCAAATAAGGGAAGCCATGGGACCTATATTTCTTTGGGCCTGGCTTGCTTCACTTAATCTAATTTTTTCCAAGCCTTTCCATTTCCTAACTAATGGGGCAATGTCATTCTTTCTGATGGAGGCAGAGAATTCCATTGTGTATAGATACCACATTTTCTTGATCCATTCATCTACTGAGGGGCATCTGGTTTGGTTCCATATCTTAGCTATGGTAAATTATGCTGCAATAAACATAGTTGTGCTGGTAGCTTTAGTATGGCCTTGTTTGTAGTCATTTGGGTAAATGCCCAAAAGTGGGATTGCTGGGTCATAGGGGAGCTCTATGTGGAGTCTTTTGAGGAACTTCCATACTGCTTTCCAAAGTGGTTGAACAAGTTTACACTCCCACCAACAATGCAATAAGGTTCCCTTCTCTCCGCATCCCCTCCAGCATCTGTTGTTATTAGAGTTGTTGATTATAGCCATTCTAACTGGGGTGAGGTGGTATCTCAATGTTGTTTTGATTTGCATTTCTTTTATGGCTAGAGAGGTTGAGCATTTCTTCATATGTCTATTGGCCATCCTTCTTTCCTCTTCAGAGAAGTTTCTCTTTAAGTCTTTAGCCCACTTATTTATTGGACAGTTGTATAAGCCCTGATTTCACTGTATTTGATGTTGATATAATTTGTGGAGGGGAAGGGAAAAAGCAAAGTGTTTAAATAGGGTTACAGGTGGACCCATTACAACAATGAGATGTACAAAATGTTATGTCGAAAAACGAACTTTACAACTTTGGCAGGGTGGTGGGGGTGGGGGTGGAGGGGTGGAGAGGGGAAGGGATGGTATGGGGAAACAAAGGAGGAGGCAGTAATTTAAATTAAACTAAAGAAAAGAAAAAATAAAGGTCTTTTGACATAAAAAATTGATTAAAGTTTGATTTAAAACTTCAGACTCAGACAGCTTCATTGGTAATCTCTACCAAACATTTAAGAAAAAAATAACACCAATTTACACAATCTGTCCCAGAAAATTGAGACAAAGGTTATATTCTAACTCATTCTGTCAGTGTTTGGATTTCCAGGAAATGAAAACTGTAGACCTATATCACTCATGAACATAGGTACAAATCTTCTGCATAAGTTTGGCAAGTTAAGTTATATAAAAAGAATACTCCATGACCAAGTGAAATTTCTCCAGAAATATAGCAGTGGGCTAACAGTTGAAAACTCAATGTAACTGGCCCTATTAACAAACTTTGAAAAATTTTAAATCATTTTAATAGATGTAAAAAGTGGTCAAACTTATCATCCATTCCTTGTAACAACTTCCAGGAAACCAGAAATAAAAGGGCATTTTCCCCAACCTAATTATTATTTGAAAAATCTACCAATAGCATTATACTTAATGGTAGAAGAATGAATGCTTTTTCTTGAAATCAGGAAAAAGACAAGGACTTTGCCAATTTTATACATTGTATTACAGGACAATCCAAAACGTACAACAAGGTAAGAAAAAAACTGTACCTAGATTGGAAAAGAATTAGTAAAGGTTGCCTTATTCAAACAATATGATTGCATATGGAAAAAATCAAGTGCAACTCACAAGAAATCTACTGGAATGAGTTTACCAAAGTTGTAAAATACAGCGCAATACAAAAATCATTTGTGTTTCTGTACACTAGCATCAAGCAATCAGCAACTTAGGTTCTTTTGATATTAGTAAAATGATAAATTAAGAATTTCCAGCACACATTGCCTACAAGAAACATCCATTTGAAAACCTTTACAAGAGCTAAGGAAAATAAAGAATTACTGCAGGTGGGTCAAGTACAGATATAAGAAAAGATGCACTGAAGAGGGAAGAAAGGATAGCCTTTATTACCATGTCACCCCTTTTCTAGTCCCCAGCTACACAACACACACAGAGATACCCTCTATTTTCAGGAAGGGGAATGAAGCAGGTGCAAAACATTGTCTCAAAACTGGGTTGATCCCAGTAAAACCTACTACCAAATAGGTCTCCATCCTCCAGCCTCACTGGACCCAGGCTTTTGTAAAGTACCAATGCGGTTTTCAAAAACTCAGTATGCTGAAATAAGGATACAGGATGACTCACTGTACATGACACTATGTTGGCCAGGCACTGGTGGCTCACTCCTGTAATCCTAGCTACTCAGGAGGCTGAGATCTGAGGATCGTAGTTCAAAGCCAGCCCGAACAGGAAACTCCGTGAGACTCTTATCTCCAATAAACCACTAGAAAACTGGAAGTGGCGTTGTAGCTCAAGGGTCCACCTGTAACACTATTTAAACACTTTGTTTTTTCCCTTCCCCTCAAGCGGTAGAGTGCTCGCCTTGAGCTGAAGAGCTGAGGGGGAGGTGGGGAAGGAAGGGATAGTAGGGGAAAAATGAAGGAGGAAGTAACATGCTCAACAGGAAATGAACTCATTACCTTGCTCATGTAACTGTAACCTCTCTGTACAGTATATTTACAATAAAAATATATATTAAAAAAACACTTCAGGCTTTAGGTCTGCTCTGAATACTCAGTCTCCAGGCCTACCCCCAGAAAGAGTGCTTGCTGTGGCCTTGGGCTCTGATTGTCTCCAGCATCAGTTTAATTTCCACAGCCTTAAGCTTCAGGCCCGTTCCAGAACCAGATCTGTACTCCTAGTGTAAAGCATCAGGTCAGCCCTATGGACAAAGACCTCAGGGCTGCCAAGATTTCCCTGTCCAAGCTTATTTCAGCATCCTCACATACTAGCACTCAGGATCCAGGCCTATTTCAATAGATTCCAGTGTTGGGTTAGGCCCCCATGGACCCAGTATCCAAGAATGCCCCTGTGCAGCTAAGTTTCAGAAGAGCTCCTGCAGCCCTAGGACCCTGGCCAGTCCACGTGGATCCAGTCTCCTGGCCAACACCCATACTATGCTCTAATACATATTCTATAGACCCAAACTTCAGGCTAAGACCCACATATCCCCATGCTCTAGGCCTGCCCACTCCAGGTAGCAAGAAAGCTCTAGGTATTCAAGACTTCAAATCAGACCCCGTCATCACAAACTCTTGCTGTATTTCAGTAAACTCAGTGGCTAGGCTCATTTAAGTAGATCCAGGTGCCATGATAGGGCCCATGGATCCAGGATCCAGTCTTGTCCTTGAGAAATAAGCTCCATGCCTGCCCGAGCACTAAGTCAGGATCCAAGACCATCCCAGGGGATTCAGGCATCAAGACCATCACAGCATCTGGATAGCACTTACAGACTCAGACTAATGTGGTTCCTCTGAATTCAAGGTTAGCTACTAGGAACGCAACTGACAACCCAAACCCAATAGATCCAATCTCTCTCAAAAACCCAGTTTATAGGATCAGTATAGACTGTTCCAGTTGGGGCACTCAAGATTCAACACTATAGATCCAGGCCCAGGCCCAGGCCAGCCTGTCCAACAACTGGAGCAGTAACTATATCTGAAAATCATATCAAGCATGGTTTCCAGAATCTCTGGGTGGGCTGATTGGTGAAAGGCCTTTCTAGGTAATGATGGAAAAACACACCACCAAAACACAAGAGGTTTTTCTTAGTTGTTGTTGTTTTTAATGTACTATGTGATTTTTTTTGTTTCTTTTCTTTTTTTTTTTGTCGGTCATGGCCTGAACTCTGGGCCTGGGCCTGGGCCCTGTCCCTTGGCTCTTCAGCTCAAGGCTAGCACCCTACCACTTGAGCCACAGTGCTACTTCCAGTTTTTTCTGCTTATGTGGTACTGAGGAATCAAACCCAGGGCCTCATGCATGCAAGGCAAGCACTCTACCACAGAGCCACCTTCCCAACCCATTTTTTTTGTTTCTTTTGTATTTTCTTCCCCCTATGGTATATCCTCTGTTGTTACCATATTTGATTTTGGTACTCTGGTATTGTAAAAACGTTTATTTGAATTAGGGAAGAGAAGGGGAACAGCAGAATGGTGAGACAAAGGACAAGGGGAAACCAATGCAACATCGATATATACAAGACAATATGTTGGAAATAATCTGGACAACTTGGGATGTTGGGGGGAGGGAAAGTAGGAGAAATTGATGGAAGGAATAACAAGATTGAAAAGAAATGTACTTATTACCTTACTTATATAACTGAAACCCCTATATATATCAACTTGACAATTAAAAAAATTAAAAATTAAAAAAACACAAAATAAAGTAGTAGTAAAATAGACTAAAGAAATGAGAATTTCAACCCTATTTCACTGTTGGTGGGAATATAAACTAGTACAACCACTCTGGAGAGCAGTCAGAGGTTCCTCAAAAAACTAAACATAGATCTTCCCTATGATCCAGCCATACCATTCCTGCGCATTTACCCAGAACCTCACAAGCCAGGATACTGTAAAGAAGCTTACATATCTATGTTCATTGCTTCAGTATTCATAATAGACAAGTTATGGAAACAGCACAGATGCCCTACAATAGATGAGTGAATCCAAAAAATGTGGTACCTATACACAATGGGATTTTACACAGTCATTAGGAAAAATAATATTATGGGACATGGAAGTGAGGTTTGTTTCTTTTAAAAAATAAAGAATAATATATTATTTGCAAGGAAATGGATGGACCTAGAAGAAATCATGTTAAGTGAGGCAAGTCAAGCTCAAAGAGACAAATAGCCTGTGTTTTCTCTCATATGTAGAAGCTAGATCCAAAATACTGTTGGACATGATAAATAATACTAAGCATTAACACACAGTGATACCAAAGGAGAATATTATTGGGGGAGAAATACAAAGACACAATGCCTATGTGCCTCTGATTATGCAAAATAATATTTATCAAAATGAACTCCAGGAAATGGAACAAGAGAGTTTTTTCTTTTTTGCTGTTTTTGTTTTCTGTTATTTTTGTGTTGTTTATTCATTTATCTTTGGGAGCGTGGGGGGGCACAGAAATGGAGGGAAAAAGGGTGAGCAAATGCAGTAATGGTCCTTCCTAGACACTATGTTGAAAATGAACTATACAACTTGTGGGTGGAGATAGGAGGGAAAAGGTGGGAGAGAAAAAAAAGAATTATACTCTTTATTTGACTTACATAACTGTAACCCCCTCTGTACATCATCTTTATAATAACAATAAAAATTAAAATAAAAAAAGAATTTACAATTTCTGCCAGGATGCAAAGGTACAGGGTTATATTCCCAGCGCTGAGGTATGAGGATATCTTGAGCCTAGGAATTTTGAGGGTAGCCTGAGTGACATGAGACTACTCCATCTAAAACAAATGAAAGAAATGAGGATCTGTAAACTGCCTTTCAAACAATTCTAAATAACATTTTTAAGGAAGCATAGTGAACTTCAAAAAGGTAAACAATTTAACAAAATTGGGAAAGTAATAAAAAACAAAATGAGAAATTTAATAGAAATTGAAATAATTGTTTAAAAACAAATAGTAGCCTTGGGATGTAGCTTGTGGTAGAATGTTTGTTAACATACAGATCGAGAGTTCAATCTTCAGTAGGAAAGGAAAAATAAATACAAAAAAAAATCAAAAACTCAGGTTGGATGGGGTGGCACATATCTATAATCCTAGCACTAGCACTCAGATGCAAAAGCAGGAGACTTTTAGTTTGATGCCAACCTGTGCTGCAAAGTGAGAACTTGTCTCAAAATAAAAACAAACAACAAAAACTTCCAGAAATTCTAGAACTGGAAAATGCAATAAAGAGCAATGGCAGAATGGATCAACTCGAAAAAAAGAACCTGTAAACCCAAAGACAGGTTATTGGCAATACATAGTCAGAAGAGAGAAAAGAAAAAAAATGAAGAAAGTTTATGAGACTTTTGGGGCAAAATCAAAAAAGCAAATGTTCAAATTGTAGCAGTAAGAAGACAGATACACAGATGAAAATTTATGTAAAGATTTGACGCAGAAAACTCAACAAATCCAGGGAAACATATAAAGACTCAGGTAGAAAAAAGTAACAGATGGCCAAAAAGATTCAATCCAGATAAGACTAAATACTAGACATGATCAAATAATCAAAAAAAAAAAAAACAAAAAACAAAGTATACTACAAGATTTTGAAAACAGCATACAAGTGAATGCTTATAGTCTAGCAGCATACTTATCAGCAAAAATAGTACTGCCTGGGAAGACATACTGAAAATGTTTTATCTGGCCAAACTTTTCTTCAGAAATGAAGGGCCAATAAAAACTCCCAAATATACCATCACCATCACCATTACCAAGCCTATCATACCAGAAATAATAAAGGGAATTCTTCAAGCCAAATCGAAAAGATGCTGATAAGTAGCAGGAAATTTTATGCAAGGATAAAATTCAATCAGGCATGGTGGTAATATGCTTGTAATTCCAGCTACTTGGGAGGTTGAGATAAGGGGGACTTTTACTTCAAGGCAAGTCCCAGCAAGGTTATCAAGACCCCATATCAAAACCAAATAGCCAAGGTGGCCATAGGTGGTTCATGCTTATAATCCCAGCTACTCATGAGGCGAGGATCTAAGGATAAAGCTTCAAAGACAACTCAGGCAGTAAAAGTCCATGTTAATCACTAAAAAGCCAGAAGAAGAGCTGTATCTCAAGTGGTGGAGCACCACCCTTGAGTGAAAAGACAAAGGGACAGCACCTGGGCCCTGAGTTCAAGCCCCACTTCTGGCATGAAAAAGTAAAACATGACAAGGTATACATAATAAAATATGTTGCATTTTTATATGATCAAAGCTGAGTTGTTTACCAACTTAAAATAGCGTGTCAAGGGCTCTGTTGGAAGGAGGGGAGGGGAGGAACAGTGAGAAACGGAAGGATCAATAGAGAGGGTGAATATGTTGAAGTGTTCTATAAGCAAGTATAAAAATAGAACAATGAAGGCTGGTGCTTGTGGCTCATGCCTTTATTCCTAGCTACTCAGGAGGCTGAGATCTGAGGACTTAGGTTCAAAGCCAACCCAGGCACCAAAGTACCCACGACACTATTTATTCTCGAATTAACCACTGGAAGTGGAGCTGTGGCTCAAAGTGGTAGAGCTTGCCCTAAGCAAAAGAGCTCAGGAACCACACCTAGGCCCTGAGTTCAAGCCCCACAACTGACCAAAAAAGAAAAAAATAGAACAGTCAAACCTGTTGGAATCATTTTCAGAAGTGAGGAGAGGGGATGAGGTAGAGCAATAGAGGAGGTGAGTTTGATTAGGATATATTATATGCATATATGACACAATGAAACCTCCTTTGAACAACAAATATGTGCTAATTAAAATTCTTTAAATCACCTGCTTTAAGTATAAGATGTTTAAACGAAGCCTCACGGTAGACAAAAGACAAACTATATAATTAATATACAAAAGATAAAAAAATAAGTAGTCAAAACATACTAGTACAGAATATCACCTAATCACAATGGAAGACAGGAAGAGAGGGGAAAAGGAACAAAAGATCTCCAAAAGAACAAAAGAAGAGTCAACAAAATGTTAGTTATAAGTCTTTACATACCCATTATTATCTTGAATGTAAATGGCTTAAATTCTATAATAAAAAGATGTAGGGTGGTGAACAAATGGATTAAAAAAGGATTACATGCTGTCTATAAGAGACACACTTTACCTTTAAGGACTCACAGACAGATGGAAAAAGACATCTTAATATAAATGGCCGATAAAATAGAGCAGCAGTAGCTGTACTTGTACCAGAAAAAAGAAAGAGTTTGTCAAAACTGTAAAAGAAAAAAAAAAAAGGACAAAGACCATTGTATAATAACAAAAGTGTAAAATGCTTTAAAAAATTACAATGCATATGCATCCAGTATTGAAACACCTCAGTAACAAGAATATATTGCAATTATGGACCTAAAGGTAGATAGAGACTTAATATAAAAGCCGTAGGGGTCTTCAATACTCTACTTCAACAGTGGGCTGATTATCCAGGTAGATAATAGGAGAACTTCTGATCTACAGTTCAGATCAAATTAGCTGACAAAACACGTAGAGAACAATCCATCTGATGGCAAGAGAATACAAATTCTCCTCAAGTATACATGGCACATTCTCCAGGACAGACATGTGTTAAAGGCTAGAGAACGGCGGACTGAAACCAGCCTTGAAAAGTTTAGTAAGACCTTCTTCCCAAGCAAACTGGGAGTGATTGTGCATGCTTGTGATACCAGCAATTGAGGGGGTATAGGTAGGAGGACTGCAGTTTGAAGCCAGCCCCCAGCAAAAAGCATGAAACTCTGAGAAATATCGAAGGCAAAAAAAGCACTGGAAACATGAAATAAGTGGTAGAACATCTGCCTAGCATGCACAAGACCATAATTATGTTACTGCCCAACAATGCATTAAGTCAGAAAATAAGTATTAATGAATTTAATGTTTGAAGGCATATCAAGTGTTTTTCCAAACATAATAATATAAAGCTAGAAATTAACAAAATGAAGAGCTTTAGAAATCTTTCAAATATGTAGAAATTAAACAGCATGCACCTGAATAACCCAGAGGACAAAGAACAAATTAAAGGAAGAATTTAAAAATACCTGGTGATAAATGAAAATGGAAACACAACATACCAAAACCTAGAGTGTTCAGTAAAGGCAGTTCTAAGAGAGAAGTTTATATGAATAAATGTCTACATCAAAAGGGGACTGAAGTTGTAGCTCAAGTAGAAGAGCTCTTACCTAACAAGGGAGAATTCTTGAATTTAAGCCCCAATACTGAACGCCCCCCAAATATGCAAACATGAAAGGCCAGGTGTAGTGCTATAAGCCTGGAATTCTACTACTCTGGAAACTGAGGTAAGAGTGTCAGAAGTTTAAGGCCTGTCTGGCTACATGAAGAATTCTAGATCATCCTGGGCAACATAGTAGCTCACCAAAAGAAGAAAGGATCTCAAATATTATACCTCAAGAAGCTAGAAAAATAATAAAATAAGTCAAACTTCAGTAGAAGGAAGGAAATAATAAAGGTCTAAAAAACCAATGAAAGAGACTAGAAATAATAAGTAGGTTTTTGGAAAAGGCAAACAAAATCAATACATTTTAGCTAGACTAAGAAAAAAAACCAGAGAAGACTCAAATGAGAAGTAAAACAGAAGACACTATAATTGATACTACAGAAATCAAAGAATCATAAGCACTACCATGAAAAGTTATATGTCAACACACTGGATTACTTAGAAAAAACTGACAAATTCTTAAGATTCTACTCACTGATTCATGAAGAAATAAAAAATCTGAACAAATAATGAGTAAGATGATCAAACAATTTCCTGACATCTTAGGATCTCCTGGCTTTGCTACTAAATTCTATCAAATATTTAAAGAAATAACACCAACCTCTTTCAAATTGTTCCAAAAATGAAGAAATGGAACACTTCCAAACTTATTTTACAAGGTCAGCATTACCAAGATAAAAGCCAGATAAACAACATTACAAGAAAATAAAATTACAGGCCAATAACTCTGATTAACATAATACAGGCTCATGCCTAGCTACTCAGAAGGCTAAGATCTGAGGGTCAAGGTTTGAAGCCAGCATAGGCAGGAAAGTTCACGAGTCTCTTATCTCCAATTAAACATCACCAAAACGCCAAAAGCAGAGCTGTGGCTAAAGTGGTAGAGCACTAGCCTTGAGCAAAGAAACTCAGAGACAGTGCCCAGGCCCTGAGTACAAGTTCCATGACTGATATTAAAAAAAACTCAACAAAATACTAAAAAAAAAAAAAAAATTCAAAAGCACATTGATAGATCACTTATCTTGATGAAGTGGGATTTATCCCAGGGATGCAGAGATGGTTCAACATATGCCAATCCACAAATGCAATGTGTCAAACAGAATAAAGGGTAAAAACCATATCATTTTAGTTACAAAAAATATTCACAAACATTCAATATTCTTTCATAACAAAAGCGTTCAACAAATTAAATATAGAAGAAATATATATCAACACAACAAAAGACAAAGATGACAAGCTATTTTTTTGTTACCCATAACAAAAGCTGAGGCTAGTACTTAAGAAAATAAAGAAATTTATTTGGCTCACAATTCTGAAGGTGTAAGAGCTCTGATGAGGACTTTATGGGAAATGTTTTCATAGTAGAAGCATATGTAAGAGAATGACACCACATGCAAGACAAGAAGCCACAGCTATTGGGGTCCCAGGAAAGCTACATTAATCTCCTTCAAGGGCATATCCTTAACGACTCAATGACCTCTCACTAGGCCCCATCCCAAAGGTTCCAGCATTTATTGTTTTTTTAAAATTATTTTTATTGTTATTATAAAGGTGATATGCAGAGGGGTTATAGTTATAAGTCAAATAAAGAGTACATTTGTTTTTGGACAATATCATCCCTTCCCTTGCTCTCTCTGTTTTCCCTCCTGTCCCCCTGTATAGTTCATTTTCAACATAGTGTTCATTAAGTACCATTGCTGCATTTGTTCACCTTTTGTCCCTCCATTTCTGTGGCTCCTCTTACACTCCCAAAGACACATGCACCAGTAAACAGAACAAGAAAAAAAGAAAAGAAAAGAAAACAGCAAGAGAGAAATAAATCCTCATTTCCATTCCCTGGAGTTCATTTCGATAAACATTATTTTATATGATCAGAGGCACATAGGCATTGCACCTTTGTGATCCTCTCCTAATAATATCCTCCTTTAGTCTCACTATATATGAGTGCCTAAAGAACTGTATAATTTCTTATGTCCTAATATTTTGGATCTAGCTTCCCCATTTTAGAGAAAATATGTGCTGTTTGTCTCTCTGAGCTTGGTTTACCTCACTTAACAAAGTCCATTCATTTCCTTGCAAATAAAATATTATTCTTTCTAATGGCCGTGAAAAATTCCATTGCATATGGTACCACATTTTTGATCCACACATCTATTGCAGGGCATCTGGGCTGTTTCCACAACTTGGCTGTTGTGAATGGTGCAGCAATGAACATGGATGTGCAAGTATCTTTATGGTATCCTGGTTTGTGATGTTCTGGGTAGATAACCAAGAGTTGTAGGGCTGGGTCCTAGGGAAGATCTATGTTTAGTTTTTTGAGAAATCTCCAGACTGCTGTTGAGAGTGTACATTTCCCGCAATGGTGAAATAGGGTTCCTTTATCCCCACATCCATGCCAACATTGTGAATTCCAACAACAAACATGTTGGCCAACCTAACAATAGGGTTCCTTTATCCCCACATCCATGCCAACATTGTGAATTCGAACAACAAATATGTTAGCCAACCTAACTGGGGAGAGGTGGCATCTCAGATTTGTTTTCATTTGCTTTTCCTTTATAACCAGGGATGATGAGCATTTCCTCATACACACACACACACACACACACACACACACACACACACACACACACACACACACACACACACACACACACACACACACATACACACACATACATATGTAAATTGTCATTCTCACCTCTTCTTCTGAGAATTCTCTTCTTAACTCCTTTTCCTATTAGTATTTGGTTTATTAGCTTTGGGAGGTGTTAGTTTCTTAAGCCCCTTGTGTATTTTGGATATGAGGCCTTTGTGGGATGTATTGCTGGTAAAGATCTTCTCCCAGTGTGTTTGATGCCTTTCTAGTTTAAAAACAATGATCTTTGTTGTGCAGAAACTTTCTATTTTTCTGTAATCCCATTTGTCAAGTCTCTCTTATCTGTTGGGCCCCTGGGACTCTTCAAAAAGTTTCTCCCTATGTCTATCAGTTCTAGTGTTTTTCCTATTCCCTCTTGCAGTAATTTCAAAGTTATGGGTCTGAGACTGAGGTCTTTGATCCACTTCAAGTTGATATTTATGCATTGTGACAACCGGGGATCCACTTTTAGTTTTCTGCATATGGATGCTCAGTTTTCCCAACACTGATTATTGAAGAGGCTATCTGTTTTCTACTGTGTGACTTCGGTTCCCTTATCAAATATCAGATAACTGTAAGTATAAGGTTTTATTTTCAAGTCTTCTAGTCTGTTCTATTGATCTTTGGATCTATTTTTGTTGCCAATAACAAGCTACTTTTTGTTATTATAGCTCTATAGAAGAGCTTGAAGTCTGGGAGTTGGTTTCACCATTTCTTAACATTGCCATGCTACGATCATATCTTCCAGTAAATGATCCATTAGGGCACAAACCACATCCACTAGAGCAATACCCAACAGTGAAAAGTGGAAAGCTTTCCCTCTAATGTTCTATTCAACATTGTACTGGGAGTCCTAGCCAGAGCAATTAGGCATGAAAAAGACAAACAAGTTGGAAAGGAAGAAGTTAAACTGTTGGTTAGCAGATGACATAAAATGGTAACAGTTAACTGGGGAAGAAATAGAAAGCTTAAGCTGCTGTATTATAATATAAAATAATTTTATTTAATATTATTTTAAAGAAATAGTTAATAATAGGGAATCTATTTTTGCCACTTCTGCTAGCAAAAATGTTTAAGTTTGAAGTTCTTTCATTATTAAATGTATGAGATCAAATAAAACAAACACCCAGCAATCTCTAATGCAAAATTGAAGATGGACATGACAGGACTATTAACCTCAGTTCCAGAGCTGGCTCCAAGTCACTACTTCTTAATTGTTTTACAGGTCTGTCTTACTATTTTCACTGAGAATAAATTACATATTTCTTTCAGAATGAATAACAGAACCCCATAAACATAGTAACTGTTCATAATAGATGCTTAGTTTGATTGGTGTAAGTTCTGTTTGGATGTATTAATTCAAGCTTCTCTACTTCCTTCATAAGTGACAACCAGTCTGGAATTCAAACTACTTCAACTACCTTGAGGGCTGAAAGCATTAATATCTGAGCACAGGCATATCTGTAACTAAGAATCCATTTGTGTGTGCAGACACACCAGCTAGGAAATTTGATGGGAAGATATTGCACTTTGTGGAGAAAAAAATCCATTTTATACCAAATATTTTATCAATAGCCTTGAAAATAAGTGCAAAGGTATGCTGAAGACCTTCATTTCCTGAGAATGTTTACTATATATTTCAGTGCTGGGAATGGACTCACACATTCTAGGTAACTGTTCTACAACCCAAACCTTCTCAGGGCAGTTCTTCATTGACACTAGTTTTCATTATAATCTCCCCTCCCAACAGAAAACAGAGAAAAATACACAGTGACAAGGCCTTCCACCAATTCTTGTCCCGTATCACATTCCCTAGATAGATATGCACTTTTACATAAAATTCCACAGGATTTTTTACATTATTATAGCATTTTATTTGAGAAAAATGTAAAAGAACATTCAGTTCTATTGCCTTCAAAATGTGGGGATTTTTTTTACTGTGGATAATTTATTTTTTGAGGACTTTTTAGTCTTTTGCATTAACATTAACACATCACTTATTAAAAAACATATATACCTTTGTCGGAGTTGTTCTCTAGAATTGCAATCTTGAATACATAAAACTGAGTGAAAATGTTTGTAGGATCCAATCGTTCAGCCTCTAATACTGCCAGTTTAGCCTGGAAAACAAAACATTGGGTCTACTTTAGAAAAACTATAAAGAAGTTCTTACCATATTTTACTAAGGTCATTAAAATATTCACAATGGCTAAGAGACACACCAAATGAAAACACAAGACCTTTAATGTTCTGTCCTTAATGTACTTTTCTGTTAAATGACAAAGAAATAGTGAGTTCTGCTTCTGGAAGTAGAGTGAGCTAGCCAGGTTTGAATAGCCTATTTCTGATCTAGACATAAAAGAATGAATGACACAAGTAAAAGATGTGAATATGATCAAAGTCCTTCATATGCACATATGAAAATAGAATAATGAAACCTATTTACAATTTTTTTAAAGGGGGGAGATAAAATAATAGAGGAAGTGAATTTAATCAAATACATTTTATGCATGTATGGAAACATCACAATAAAACTTTTTGGTTCAATATAAACTAATAAAAAAGAGAAAGAAGCGGGAGAGAGAAAGAGAGAGAGAGAGCAAGAGAGAGAGAGAGAGAGAGAGAGAGAGAGAGAAAGAGAGAGAGAGAGAGAGAGAGAGAGAGAGAGAGAGAGAGAGAGAGAGAGAGAGAGGGGGAGAATGTTCCTCCTTTTGAAAATAACCAAAAACTCTGGAAAAACTCTTTTTTTTCTCAGAAAAAACAGTAATTGAGAAGAATTAGCAAGCCAAACTAAGGCAAAGTGAGGTCTCAGAGAAGCAAGTAGCTACTTTTTATCTAGTAGGTGACTGAAATTCCAGGCAAATGTTAATTGTTGGTTTGACAAACCTTATTAAGTAAATATATATTAATATACATACATACATACATACATACATACATACATACATATGCCCCATGGGATCACATTGTTTGATTAAAGCTAAATCAAAAGTAAACCTGCTCTTACCAAGGAGATTTTTAAAAAGCTACCTTAATACTAATTGAAAACAGCACAGGAGGTAAGGGAAAAATAATCCCTGAAGTATAACACATTTATTTACAGACATAAATTACTATATGTATGAAGGGGGGATTTCAAAAGCCTTAGTGCTGTGGATTTTTTCCAAACAAGTATAGAAGCAAAGAGATATCTGTTTGAGGTGAAGACATCTTCATGTTAGGCTCTAAAATATTTCATTAAATAATTTTTCAAGAATGATGAGTTGTACACATTAAAAAAATAACACAAGCACCCTTTGAGAAAGAATTGTCAGAAATAAGAAATATCAGAAACAGATCCTCAAGATACAACTGTGGGAATAAAAATATTTATAAGCTGTACTCCAGTGGCTCATGCCTGTAATCCTACACACTCAGGAGGCTGAGATCTGAGGATCCAGTTTGAAGCCAGCCTTGGTAGAAAAGTACATGAGTCTCTTATCTCCAATTATACACCAAAAAAGGTATAAGTGGAGCTGTGGCTCAAGTAGCAGAGTGCTAGCCTTGAGCACAAATGTAAAAGGGCAGCAACCAGGCCCTGAGTTCAAGTACCAGGACCAGCACACAAAACTATATTTATGAAACACCCGTGCTTTCAAAGTTTAAAGAAATAAAAGATGCTTAAAACTCAAGTAGGTAAGTTTGATTCACAGGAGAACATTTATTGTGATGCTGATTCATTTATTGTGATGCTTCCAGTTGCTAGCCTTTCTGAGTTCTAGCCCCAGTAACAGCACATACACAAAAGTTGTTGCCTCTCATTCCAACACTGTATTACAGATATGCTTTAACAAGAGCAGAACAAAGAACAATTGCTAGTTTACTCCTATATATTCTATAGTCAACCCTCAGTATCTGTAGGATACTGGTTTCAGAGTCCTCCTACCTCTGGGCAGATACCAAATCTATAGATGCTCAATTCCTTTATTTGCATATAATCGACACAAAGTCACCTATATACTCCAAATCACCTCTAGATTATTTATAATACCTAATACAATGTAAATGCTGTATAAATAGTTATTGTATTGTAGGGAAAGTAATGACAAGAAAAACAACTGTATGATCATCTACGCATTTCAAATCCATAGTTGGTTGTATCCACAGATGAGGAATCCATGGACATGGATGTCCAACTGTATTTCTATTGATTCAGTCTAATTTGAGTGAACTTAGTATTATTAGCTTTTATTGAGCTCAGAGTCAGCAAGAAGCCCCAAGTCTTTCTCATGTGCTTCTGTTAAACTATATTGCACCCATTTTCCTCTAATACAGAATGTTTTATTGTTACCCACTGGTCTTCATTTTGTTAGAATGAGCTCATTATTTCAGCATATTAAGGTTCCTTCAGATCTGACTTTGTCTTCTAACTTATCAGTTACTCTTTTCAGCTTCAGATCACATGTACCTTCCAACAATATTTACAAATACACCTTACTTTCATATTCCACATGCTATAGATCACATTAAATACTGGATTGTAAGCTGTGCTTTATTACCTTCTAATTATTTTGTACATATAACTCTTGCTTCTGCATTAATACTTTAAACTCAGCTATAGAAGACAGCAAGCCTTGTTACTTAAGTATTCTATAGTATGAGGCATATATTTAGCACCTAAATAATTGTTCAACTGTCTTGCAACCTCAATTAGGATTTTTTTTCTTTACCTCAAATGAGCCACAATGAACCATTTTCTTAAAGTACTTTCTTTTATATCCATGCATCCACGCAAACAAATTTGTGGGGAAGGCATTACAAATAACTTCAAAATCAATGAGCTAATCAAGTACAAGCAGAAGCCACAGTGCCATCTAGTGAGTATCATTAGATTACATGTACTCACTTTCAATCCTAAATGGAAAAGCATGATTGCCAAACCTTTATATAGTGAATACAGCAGTATATAACCAGCACGTGAAATACAGTTTTTTTCCACTTTACATTAGATACACATTCTATAAATAGTCTTACCTCTGTAGTTGTTGCAAATCTTATAGCCATTCTATGGTTTGAAACTGTGTTTTTGTTTTATCAATCAATTGTAGAAGTAAAATCCACATACCTAAACTTCAGTTGCAAGCTGAGAATGGCATTTCTGCATCCATTCATGCATAAGCATTACCGTTAACTTACACAGATCATCACTAAAACAGTCCTTTATCCATTTGTCAATTGATAACATTAAGGTTTTATTATGATGAGCAGCAAAGTCTTACAATATCAAGCTATATGAATTGTTTCTATATTTAAAACCTAAGCTCATTTGTTTTATTCTTAAGTTTATCTAGCCCAAAACTTGCATATATGAAACACTTAAAAATTATCAAAAATAATATAACAAAATTGGGATACTGGACTTAAGGTTCTATAAACTCCCCAAAGGCAGAGCCAATATCTATAAAATTACATTTGTTTTGGTACTTGATAATCAAATTTAAGGACTCACATATGCAAAGCACACATTCTATCACTGAGCTATAACCCCAGCACTCTATTGCTTAATATTGTCTCATTAAAAGCACTGAAGATACCTCAACAGATAATGGCAATTTAAACATTTGTTCTTAAATAGCTTAGGGAGCGATCCAAAGTAATTACTTATACTTAGTATTGTTATCACAAAGTGATACTACCAAATGTGTGAGCTAATGGATTTGTAACCTAATCTAACAAAAGTGTAAAAAAAAAAAAAGAATGGAGAAAAAGAAAAAAAAACAAGTGTAGAGGAGACTGTTCTTCAAATTCTTGGATTCACCTAAATTAATTTCTGATCTTTGATGCAGCATTTCATTTTAAGGAAAATCTAATACAATGTTTCTCCTTCCAAATAGAATGGAGTTTAGCTGCTTCAAAGGACAGACAAATTGCAGATGGAAGTACATAACTCTGTTTAACCAATCATATATTCTTTTCAGAATACAGTGTAAAAATAAATAACAGAATTAATGGTCTTTCAAATTCTCTCTTCTTTTACAGTGCACAAACAAAAAAAAGGTCAATTTGACCTTGTTCTGTATGAAGAAGCTCTCAGACTTCCGAATCAGCTAAGTCACAGAACTGTATCTATCTCTCTGTCACTGCACTGCATGTAAGAACATCTGCTGACTCTGAAAACAGATAAATCAAATGACCTTATGAAAGTCTCTTAAATTCAGGTAACAGGAAGCCACGTTCCTCTGTAACTTGGCCACATCCAGATCCGTTTTTTGAAATCCATAAAACTTCAGAGAGTAACAGTACCAGTTTAGGGCATCAGCAAAAACTTTTACCTAAAATTTAAGAAGAAGCATCAAAATCACAGAAATATCTTTACATTTCACCCTCATTTTCCCCAATTCACTTCTACAAATAAAATATGGCATTGGTTCTATTTTTAGGCAACCAAAACACAATACCCTTTCTATTTAATTCTAAGGGTTTTATTCTCATTTTTCCTACCAATTATAAGCTTCAAGGACTAGAGATATACCTCAATGGTAGTTCACATACTTAGCATGCACAAGGCCCTAGGTTCAATACATAACACTAAAAAGAAAACAAGAAAGATACTTTTCACACAGGATGAAGAGCTGAAGTGGGTAGTAAATCACCCCAGAAAACTCAACGTTCAGTTTTAAGTCATTGAAAGTGGAAAACTGTTTGTATAGCCACCTAATAAAAAATGCATTGAATCAATAGTGACTAAAATTTTCAAAATAAACATCCATAAATCAATATAGGTATTTTAATTTTTCCATGATCCTTTTAAATTTTATCTTTTTGCATATTTACATGGTTGTCATTACTGTTTCATAGAATTTCATGTTCTATTCTTTTCACTTAATTGTATCTTGTACATGTTCTTCAGTGTTGTTATATGGTTTTCACAGTTACTAATTTTAAGCTACACATATGTTTGATCGAATTAATATATCATGATTTTCTTATTTTCATTATGTTGGACATGTACTGAATTTCCAGGTTTCCCACTATTAGTATGAATGGTGGTTTATTTTATATGAATTTTTCAATTCCTTTAAAATTTAAATGGTAAAAAGCTATTGGGGAAAAATAGCCAGGATATCCAGAGAAACAAAAGATGCATGTTTTCTCTCATACGTGGAAGCCAGAATTAATTTAGAAATATATAAGTAAATATATTGGGTGTATCCAAGTGTACACAAATGCATTAGCCAATATATGGTAGATTCAGGGTAGAACTTAGTGTAATTTCTTAGAAAAGCTAACTCCAACAACAAAAATAAACACCAGGAATGAGGTACTCAAAAAAGAGGTGTGTGTGGGGGGAACAGAGCAATCATAAAATTCATTGCATATCCTACAAGATTAAGAAAATTGAGGGAAGGGGTACAACTGGAAAGAATGATGAAAGGGGTGATATTGATCAAGACACATTATATTCATAAACTGCTTTGTTGCATGGCAAGTCCTTTATACCACTACTAAGATAATAAAAATATATTCCAAAAAGAAATAGCTTGGATACTTTTTAATATAAGGAAACTGAGCTTCATATTTTCACATTTAGAACAGGAATCAATTGGACCTTCATGAAATCAAATGTCCTTTTCAAGGTAGACAACACACTGTCTTTAACTATTTACACGTAAGATTACATTCTTCTTCAGAGTTGAATGTGAAAGTTGAAAAAAAATCTTTCAGTAAGATTGGAAAATCAGTGGTAATAAAAAGAATCCATAGGAGGAAATGAATATTGAAGTAATTGTTCACCTTCTCAGTATAGAAATAAAGGCCCTCTAAAAGAGAAAACAAAGAATATTACTTTATAGCAGGGGTGAGGAACACCTGGCTCAAGGGTTTTATTTGGCTTAGCCTTGCCAAGGATCTTTTGTCATAGCAACATAAACTGATATTAAGCCAATCATACTGACAATGTATACTTTCAAGGACAAGCAAGAAACATCACATAAAACAGACAGGACACATATGACTACATGAAAGGACAGGCATTATACTTCTCATAGGCTGCCAATGACACATCACTTGTATTGTGGGGACTCGGAGGATAGTCAGTGTTCCAAGTAGGACAGGAGTGTACATGTTACAGAAGTGTTAACACACTGCAGCAAAACTATAGTGATGCAGTAATGATGAGATGAGATGGTTTGAGACCTTGCCTTTGATGACTGATGATATTGTCAACTTGCTTGCCAATACAGATGATAACACCAATCCGACCTTTATCCACATGTCCAAGATCAACAATCCTTGCAGAAAGTGAAGCTCAGATGAAGATTAAGGAAATTATAGTACATAGAGATCTCACCAGTCGATGGATATCAAATATGTTTCAAATCCAATATGTAAGATTAGAACAGTGGAAAGTAATCAAGTCACTGATAGCACACACTGGATAGCTATTAACACTTAAGTGGTGTGACATCCTACAAATAACATTAAAAAAGATTGATGCAGAGTGCTGATCTTTCAAAGACAAAAGGGACAAATTATTATTTTGTTGTTGAAGTCAAAGGCAAACCTGTGTGCTTTAGTTTTTGGTGATATGTTAATTGATTTTTTAAAAGCCAATCTGAAGTGACATTACAGGTCAAAACATGTAAAACTCAATGAATTGGGAAGCCAAACAATCAGGATAAAATCAGTGTTCAAAGCTTTGTGATTCTAAAGCTGAGTTCAGAATCACAAGAAGCCACTTTCCCTAGGCCTCTCTGTGACAGACTCAATGTCATTCAGATGATTTAAGTAGCTGAGGTTTCACATAGAGGCAGATTAGTAAAAGAGTTCATCGAAAGATTCTACAGGTTATTCCCAATTTTTCTCCCTGACTTGTGATGAGACAATGGACATAACCAACCAGTATGGTCCAACTGGCTGTTTTCAATCATGGGACTTTGACGCCCATGCCTGCCACTACAAGAAGTGGGGGTTTGTTTGAGAGATGTTTCATCAGTGAAAAGACTTCATCTGGACACTGGTGGCTCATGCTTTTCAAATCCTAGCTACTCGGGAGACTGAGATATGAAGACAGAGGTTCATGGCCAACCTGCCCAGACAAATTGTAGAGACTATTGTCTCCAATTAACCAGCAAAATGTTGAAAGTGGAATCATGTCAAGCTTTGAACAAAAAAAAGCCAAAAAAGGTGAAGGACCTGCATTCAAGCCAGGTATCAGAAAAAAAATCTAGCTCACAAAAAGGGTTAACTGCCTTTGTCAAGAAAGAACTGAATCATCTCAATTCTGATCCAAGTGACTTAATTATAGCCACGCATTTTATACCAAGAAAGTCTGTACACAGTAGTTGAAGCTAAAAATGTGATGTCAATAGTAGTGTTATATATAAATTTTGTTCAAAGTAGAGGGTTTAACAGCTGCCTGTTTAAAGAGTTACTGAGGAAGCTTGAGTCTTGAATTCATTGATCTTGTATGTCACTGTGAAATACAGTGATTGAGTCACAGAAACAATGCTTATGAGGTTTTACAAACTGTGGATAATGTCAGTGGATGGACTCAATGATATGGAGAGTATTACCAAGTTACCTCCTGGATCTGAATATCAAGCTGCACCAAGCAGTTTCTCATTTCCATGAATAAAACTCTATTAATGAATATAGTTTCAATGTTGGTGATTAAACATAATTCTTTCCCATGGATCCATATTTCCATTTGGTATCAGTTGTACTCTAGGTAGTTCATGAAAGTGGAACAACACTATCTGTCTTTTTGTGACTGGCTCACTATTATTCTTTCTAATATTTTTAAATAGTTGCTCCTGGATTTAGGTAACTATATCCAATGTGTGTTTGACAGTACTCTGCTGAACACTAGAAGATGACCTTCTGAAATCTGGGGCTCCGTTTCTCCATGCTATGCACTCTCCTGTAGAACTCTGTCCTATGAACTCTAGGTCTTGGTGCCTTCAGGCTCTCAGCTCCAGCTACTCAAATCAGGATGCCTGATGGGCTGCACTTTAGTCTCCCTCCCCAGCCATCTATAGGCTGAAAATTCATGACAGTAAGCCATGCAATTGTAGTGCTCAACTTATTACTAATCTCCTAGGGATCATTCTTTATTGCCTGATGTCCAGTGTTATCAGAACCACTTTTTCATGTAATCTGTCTTGTATTTTTGGGAAGAGGGTTGGCTCAAGCAGGGACAAAAAAACTGATCCTTGTTATTATATGTTAATTGGAAATACAAGTATAACATCACTTTATAAAAAGTATATCTCCCTTGAGGTGGAGCTGCGGTTCAAGTGATGAATACCAGGCTTAAGCAAAAAGCTAAATAACAGTGCCTAGACCCTGAGTTCAAACTCCAATATCAACACAAAAAATGAAAATTGAAAATGTTTTTGCACAGACATAAAAAAATTAGAGAAAATGTAGCAAAATTTTAAGAATGACCCAATTGTGATTGTTCTGTGCTTTAAAAAATACTCTTTAGGTTCACATTATTCTGAAAGAAACCTAATAAAGTTTTTGTTCACATCTTTACAGTATACCATGACTTTTTCTGTGTGTGTGCCAACAGAACTCTGCGCCTGGGCAATGTCCCTTAGGTTTTTTTTTTTTTCTCAAGTCTGGCTCTCTACCACTTGCACCACAGCTCTGGTTCTGGCTTTTTGCTGATGAAGTCTCATGAACATTCCTGCTCAAGCTGGCTTAGATTTTAGCCTCCTGAGTAGGTAGAATTATGGATATGAGCTACCAGTACCCAGTTTATACTATTACTCTGTGGTGTGTGTGCGTGTGTGTGTGTGTGTGTGTGCGTGTGTGTGTGTGTGTGTGTGTGAGAGAGAGAGAGAGAAAAAGAGAGAGAGAGAGAGAGAGAGAGAGAGAGAGAGAGAGAGAGTATGTTGGGCCTTGAATTCAAGGCCTGGGTGCTGTTCCTGAGCTTTTTTCTCAAGGCTAGCACTCTACCACTCAGCCACAGCTCCACTTCAGGGTTATTTTTTGGTGGTTAATTGAGGGTAAATGTTTCATGGACAGGCTGTGCAAGCTGGCTTTAAGCCATGATCCTCAGATCTCAGCATCCTGAATAGGATTACAAGCATGAGCCACCAGCACCTGGCTATACTGACTTTTAAAAGGGAATAAAACCTCTTTGACTTTCTATATCCTTATGTTAAAACTAAATTACATTCCAGTATCTTGATATCAGTGATGCTATTTTCCTATAAAGTCCTCAATGGGGAGAAAGCATATCTACACTATTTTAAGACATTTTTATAATATCCATTAACACTATACTGTAAGGAATTCGATTAGTTTGTGTATGGTGCTGGGGATGGGAACCCAAAGCTTTGCACATCCTAGGCAAAGTACTCTACCACTCCTGCTCTATAATTTTTATCTTGAAAACTGCTTTGTTTCTGGCAGAAAAGAAAGAATACACAGATGAAAACAGATTATTCCCAAACCTCAAAACTTCGGGCAGCTTTTCTCCACAGAATGTTGTGTAACCAGCCTAGTAATTCTGTTTTCAGTGGTCTTCCCATTTGGTAACCTGAAGGAAAAAAAGTCCAAAGCTCTGCAAACAAGATTCTAGATCGATTATATTTGAGTGCTATCTATATTCATGCTACATTTAATCTTATAACTATACTTAATCTTTAAGTAATGGCTATATAAACAATCACATTCAGACAGGTTTTTATCATCAATTGTAAGTTTACCACCAAAATTGATTACATAATATAATCAGTGTTCACTAGGTCTTGGTAATTCTCCCATCAGTCTGTGATAGATTTCCAGCCTTGTCTCGTTTTAACTTATTTTCCATGTTCTAAATTAGATAATCATCTGATGCCATAATACGGTTATTTTGAATGAGCAGACAGCAATGCCGGAGATCATTAATAAAAACTGCTTATACTATTATGTACTAAGTAGATCAGCTCAAGTTCACAAGAAAGGCCAATTATACCTTAAAGCCTCTGGAAAATACTTTACGAGCACGCTTACGGATAAACTTTATTAGATTAAGTCACAATTTATGTCTGATTATTTGTTGGTCTAGACATTTACAGTGTAACAATACATTAGCACATTAAGGTAAAATTTAAACTATAATAGAATTCTATACTCCCTTCTCTTTTGCCCCTTTGGCACAAACCATCAATTTCTACAAGTCTTGATTAGAACTGTAAGAATCTCTAATCCCTTGGCAGAGTCAGCAACCATAGATTGTTCTATGATTTAGTTAAAGATATTCAATTCAAGGTATCTACTTAAAATATTATGACACATTGATAATATAAATGTGTAATTAGATATAACAATAAAACTTTGTCTAACTAGGATTTTAGGAAAAACATTTTGTTAAAAAAAAGTTTTTTAGTTAGCTGTTAGTTTACTTTCCTAAATATAAATATTTTTCATTTAAAAAGTCTATATTGGGATACAAGGACACATGCACCTCCATGTTTATTGCAGCACTGTTCATAATACCCAGGATATAGAAACAACCCAGATGCCCCACCACAGATGAATGGATCAAAAAATTGTGGTATCTATACACAGTGGAATATTATGCAGCCATTAGAAACAACAAAATAATGGCATTTGCAGAGAAATGGATGGAACTAGAAGAAATCATGTTGAGCGAGGTAACCAAGAGCAAAGAGACAAACATCACACGGTCTCCCTGATAAGTGGATGTTAAATCCAAAGCGTAAGGTGATACGACAAAGTTAACAAGACTTGAGAAACAAAGGACCTCCACTCATCTGGTCGAATCACCACTAAATAACCCCATGCTGCTGATCACATATATGGGATATATGTGAACACCAGAGGGAAACTAAGAGGAGGACACAGAACTAGAAGGAATCAGGGAAAACATACAACAGTGGGACCCATCAGCTGCACTGGACATTGATCAAAACAAACCAAGCAACTCAATGGCAGCGATGGGAGGGAGGGAATGAGTGGGAAAGAAGGAACAGCTGACACTATGCAAAAGGAAAGGAATGTGCACATCACCCGATATGGAAGAAGTAACTGTATTGTCAAAGCTCATATAACTCATAAACTTTATAGACCACAATAGACAATTTGTCCCATGAAAGTTAGAATGTGTTTGTGACTTTAACTAAGCATCACTACCCCACAATACAGTAAAATTTGTGAAATTATGTAATCACTTAATCACAATAGAGAATTTGCAAAAAAATAAAAAGTCTAAATCATTTAATTAAATATACTCCTTAGTTTGAGAAAGAGAGAGAGAGAGAGAGAGAGAGAGAGAGAGAGAGAGAGAGAGAGAGAGAGAGAGAGAGAGAGAGAGAGAGAGAGTGAGAGAGTGTGCAGTTCCTGTGGCTTGAACGCAGGGCCTGGGCACTGTCTCTAAGCTTTTGTGTGCTAGGCTAGCACTCTACCACTGGAGCCACATCAACAGTTGCAGCTTTTTGCTGGTTAATTGGAGAAAAGAGTCTCACAGACTTTCTTGCACAGGCTGGATACAAACCGCAATCCTCAGATCTTAGCCTCCTGAGCAACTAGGATTATAGGTGGGAACCACTGGCACCTGGCTCTCCCTAGTGTTCTTAAGCACAATTTAGCTATTTTTTTTTTTTGTGAGTCGTGGGGCTTGAACTCTGCGTCTGGACCCTATCCCTGAGCTCTTAAAGCTCAAGGCTAGCCCTCTACCATTTGAGCCACAGTGCCATTTCCAGTTTTCTGTTGGTTAACTGGAGATAAGCATCTCACAGCCCTTCCTGCCCAGGCTGGCTCTAACTGCAATCCTCAGCTCTCAGCCTCCTGAGTAGGTAGGATTACAGGCGTGAGCCACCGGGGACTGGCACCATTTCTTGACTGTTTAGGATCAACAACATTAACAACTGCTGTAATTTCATTGTCCCAATAATCTATAACAGTAAACAGGGCTCTTGTAGTTCCAACATCTAGGAAGCTGAAGCAGGATTACATGAGCCTAGGCATCTGAGACTAGCCCAGATCGCTCTTGTCTTTTGTCTTCTGTCTCCTCTCTGTCTCTGTCTGCTCTGTGTGTCTCTGTCTCTGTCTGTCTGTCTGTCTGTCTGTCTGTCTGTCTGTCTGTCTGTCTGTCTGTCTGTCTGTCTCTCTCTCTCTCTCTCTCTCTCTCTCTCTCTCTCTCTCTCTCTCTCTCTCTCTCTCTCTCTCTCTCACAGACACATGCTGCTTGGGGGGCTCATGCTCTCTCTTGCCTTTTTTAACTCAAGACTGACTACTGGTTGAGTGGAAACTCTACTTTGTCTCTTATAGATAGGTATATACAGTAATGTTTGTCGAAATTATAATATAGTAAAAAGTTCTATATTTTTAAAAATATTGGAATCTATTTTTAAAGTATTGTAGGGCTATGTACAGCGCTTGCCAAGTATACAAAATATTGTACCTTATGATCAGATTATCTGTATATTTCCCTGATGATTTTTTATCTAGTTCTAACAAGCTATCATTAACATTTTGAGTTTTTGGAAAACCAGATAACTAAGCTTATCAAAAGTGGATCTAAAACACTGAATTCTTAGTGAAGATCTGGAGAGAGGGTGCCATTAATAAAATTATGTCTTATGGAATCTAAGTTCAAAAGGCTCTTAGCATTAACTAGTCAGATGATTTCCTTTTAATAACTCAATGAGTGTATATGAAGCATACTTACAAAGATTCAAGCAATGTGGTAAAGTACAAAGATGAGAGCAGCACATTACCTAAAATGTTCCATTCCCAATAATCATTAGCACCAACCATTAATGATTGTTGTTCCAGTCTCTTCACGTATAAAGTTGGAAGGGTGAGGTAGGAGAAAGAATTTTCTAATTCAGGGATCATATTAACTGTGTTCTTTAGGGTATGAAGACTCTGAAGAGAGGTGGAAGGTTAAGGGAATGTTGAACAGATTTAGTTCTATATCTGTTCTTACCCAGAGAGTAGAGTTTGTGTAGCAATGCAACTGAAGTCAAGATATTTACTTGCCCAGCGCACAGAGCTAATTTAAGGTCAAACTGGAAACATGAAATTAGGCTTGTAACCTCACAATTTTCTACTACAGATAAGATTTTAGCACAGATATTTGTCTATGTTTGAACATATTTTATCAATTTTTCTTAGTTTCTCATTCTGTTGTACCAAGTTCGTAAAATTAGGGCAAGTGAGATATTACTAGGGAGAAGTGTGAGAAACCTGTTGATTTGCAGAGTTCATTATTGCTCAGACATTTAGAATTATATGCAGACTGAAATATTTTTAAAACATTTACAGAAATCTTACTAACCTTGAATGATTTCTTCAATCTTCTCCCTGGCAAGAAGATCTTCCTTTCTTTGTAAAAGCATGTCAATGTGGAACAATTTCGCTTTCCCAACATGTTCTGATGACTTGAAATGGTCACAGATTTTCTTTAGGAAAACAAATCCAACAGATTCTCTGCTCAAAGAGATACAATTTTAGATACAAATTTAGATAAAAGAACTCATTTCTGGTCAATGGGACTAAAATTTATTCGAGTGTGAGCAAAGCAATCTAGATAAAAGTATATCTAACATAGGGGTCCGTTCTACACTATTTTTGTAGAGGGAGCGAGCAAAAGCAGTCTCTGGAACAGAATTATTTACACATCTCTGTGTCACGACCCTAGGAAAAGAAAGACAAGTACAGAACTGTCTATATCAAAAGAACTTATTATCCAAAAATATACTAGCTTTTTTCAGTTAGTAAATAAACATAGTACCAGTATAAATGTAAAACAAACAAACAAAAACAGACAGCTTTTAAGAGAGAAATCCTTCAATAATGGTCTAGAATATTTTAAGTATATCTGAGTTTAGATAATGACACTAATGTCTAAGTAAGCCTATTTATTAACAGTAAATAATTGAATTTAACTTAATTTCTGTTTAATTAAGCTATACACATTAGATTTTTATGAAAACTTATAGTCTTTCTGATATACCTACTCTACAAGATTAGGACTTTTCTGAACTCCCATACCAAACTCTCATTTACACTATTTTCCATATGTTGGCTTGCATTGTTTCCTTTACACATACTCTTTTCAGCAAAACTTTTAAATTTTTTTTTTTGGTTGGTCGTGGGGCTTGAACTCTGGGCCTGGGCACTAACCCTCAGCTCTTCAGCTCAAGGCTAGTGCTCTACCACTTGAGCCACAGCACCACTTCAGCAAAACTTTTAAGTTCCCTGAAAGCAATGACTACATTGTCCACATGCTGCCCTTGGCATAAAAGCTAAATTACTTGATTAGACTAAGTGACTGGCCCAAACTGATCTTGTGCTCACTCTGATATTTTTGCCAGGAAGTCCAACACAAATTGTATTCATTTCTAAGTTCTTATCTCTTCCATAAAGTATTCTTTGATCAATACAGCTCACAGCTGATTCTTACATGCTCATATATTATTTACAATTTTCCATGTTCTGTATTTTATTGTCAGTTGAATGATCAAACACATATATGCTTAACTTACTACAACAGACTATACATTCACCAAAGGAATGTCTGTTTTTCATGTTTCTTATTATGTATAATCAGACCCTAGACAACATGCAATAATCACAAGTTTTGTTGAAAGAATAAATTTCAGTACCAACATGCTAATAAGGAAAACAGTTCAGTCTCCAAGAGCAATAAATTCCACCTCCTTTTCTCACGTCAAACTCTCTAAAAATAAATCTCCCAGGAGAAAAAAAAGCAACTTATCACAACAAAATGTACTGAAAATACAAGACCTTAGTATATTTTCTCTGCCACCTTCATTTCCTACATGCTGAGACTATGAGTCTTAACAGTACATTCATTTAAAAATTCATTACAACAAACATTTGGATGTCTTACAAAGTACATTATGTGGACATTTGAAGGAAACAGGAAAGGAGATGGAATATCTAGTGCTTAACTCTTACAAATGGTTTAGATATGTGGGACTTTCTCTATGAACATAATTAACTAAAATCCCATGGGCTGGTGAATATTCATTTTTATTTTTAGTGGTCAATGACAAACTATAAGTTCTATTCCAGGAAGGAATTACTATTGAATTTGTTCCTCATTATTGTACCTGTATCATTTTCTATGGAGTTGCTTTACTATTTCTGTAACTCACTTCAAGTACTTGCTATTAAATTCGAGAAGAATATATATCATTTATACATATAATTTTACATTATTGTTGTATTCTAAAGTATTAATTTACCAAATCTTAGGGCCAAACATTTTGGAGACAAGCAATTACTATTTTTACAGTATTAAGTGTATTGAAAAATATTAAGCATATCAAATTTTCTTTCAGAAGATCATTTAATATGCAGAATCTGTAATGCTCAGAAATATTTTATTGTAATACCCAAGAGAGTATTCAGAAACAATTATCTAAATAAAGTAACGTAGTGCTATATGCCTGTAAAACTAACACCCGAGAAGTGAAAGCATAGAACCTATCAGGTCAGCCTGGGATACACAGAGACCTGTCTTTAAAAAAAATAAAGGAAAATGCCCTACATTAGTGTCAGTGGCTACTACCTGTAATCCTACCTACTCAGGAGGCTGAGACTTGGAACACTATGGTTCAAAACCAGCCTGGACAGAAACATTCCAAAGCTCTATCTCCAAAGTAACCATCAAAAAGCTGAGTTGAGCCGGGTGCCTGTGGCTCATGCCTGTAATCCTAGCTACTCAGGAGACTGAGATCTGAGAATCTCGGTTCAAAGCCAGCCCAGGCAGGAACATCCATGAGACTCTATCTCCAACTAACCACTAGGAAACTGGAAGTGGCGCTGTGGCTCAAGTGGTAGAGTGCTCGCCTTGAACTGAAGAGTGGAGGGACAGTGTCCAGGGCCCAGAGTTCAAGCCTCATGACCAACAAAAGAAAAAAGAAAAAAGAAAAAAAAGCTGAGTTGAAAGCATGACATAAGTGATAGAGTGACAGTTGATCAAGCAAACCAAGCAAGCATGAGGCCCTGAGTTCAAACCCCATTATAGTCCCCTGGAAAAGACAATGCCCAATCTTACACAACAGGAAACCTGAGAACAAAGTGGTTAACGTGCAAGACTTTGTGTTCTCTATTTTAACCCGATAAGCCAGAACAAGTTGTTTATAAGTCAGATGCTACTTTACTCTTGTTCTTGATTTTGGTTCAGCAATGTCAGGCTCATCTCATACATTTGTGTTCATTTTTATTTGATCATTGATTTTTTTTTTCTAGATCACTGTCTCTGGGTTTCTAATTCTATCTTGGTAGTTTGGTTTCAATTCAAAATTATGGATTATTTGATTTGGAATTCTTTTGGTTTTTGGCAGTACTGGGCCTCTTGCTTGCTAGGTAGGCATTCTAATACTAAGTCTAACCTCCAGCCCTTTTAACACTGTTTATTGTTGTTGTTATTTTGCCAGTGCCAGGGCTTTAACTCAGGGCCTTGTACTTGCTCAGCTTTCTTGTTAACAGCTTTCTGCTAGCTAATTAACTGGAGATGGAATCTCAAAGACTTTTCAGTCTACATTAGCTTTGAACCTTGATCCTCCAGATTTCTACTTCCAGAGTAGCTTGGATTACAGGCACTGGTGTCTGGTTTGTGCTGGATATTTTTTAATTAAAGCATCAAAAATATGTTTATATATGTAAATTCAATATAAATCATCAAAAATAAACATAAATTCAATATAAATTATCAAAAAATGTGTTCAACCACAGAAAATAACAACTTTGCTTCTATATATTTTTCTCTGTCTCGTGGATACTGTATTGATAATTCTACAGTCACCAGGATTAATTCTCACTGTTGTATTGGGAATTCACACCAATCCACTGAGAACCATTTTGTTAGGCAGAGCCAGGTAGTCCTCACAGGACTATTGCATTGATTGATTAGAGTTGGACATGGAGAGTCTGATTGTAGCTAGTACTCAATACACAATGATTTATTTCATATTTCTTTAGTAAAAATAAGCAAAATGTAATCAAAGAAGGGGAGACAGAAGGGGTTATGTCTCTTAAATTCCCATCTTCTCAACACATCTCATGTGCCCCCATACATTCCCCACCTTACTGTTATGACCCAGATAGATGTTCTTTCTCCAGCTGAAGGGTAGCCCCACTCTCTTTTCTCACAGAAAATATATTCCACTCTATGTGTCAATGGATTAAATACTGGAGGTTTACAAACAATCATTCTGTACTTTAAAAATTTTAAATTGTTATTATAAAAGTGACGTACAGAGGGGTTACAGTTACTTATGTCAAGTAAAAAGTATCTTTCTTTTTGGACAATGTCATTCCTTTCATAACTCTCCCACTGTGGTGGTTATTCTTGATATATGGTCTTACTTCCTGCCCAGGTATACACCTGAGTTGTGATCCTCTTGTTTTAGGCTTCTCATCCTGAGATGACAGATGTGCACCACCATGACAATATTCTCTTCGTTGAGATAGAGTCTCATGAACTTTTTTTATCTGGGCTCCACTGGAACTAAGATTCTCCCAATCTCAATCTCCAACTTAGCATAGGATGACAGGTGAATACCACCACGGGCTGAGATATGGTTTTGCAAACTTTTCTGCCTGAGCTAACCTCAAATCACTATTCTCCAGATCTCAGCCTCCCAAATAACTAGGATTACAGATGTGAGCCACTGGTGCCTGACTTGATTTTGCATTCTTGTGAAGGAATGTACAGTAACTGATTATTGCCACCTAGTAAGAAATCAAAGGCAAGTTCTTAAACTTTTCACCACCAACATATGATGATTTATACTAAGATTCTTAACTAGAAAAATTTACATATCAATAGAGACAAAGAGTAAGGAAATAAACTAAATTATTTGTAAGAACAATATTAGATATTACTTTTTATTTCATTATAGTCATAGTATGTTTGTAGAATTTTAAAAGTAGGAACTAAATTCCAATGTGAGGAGAAACAACCTAATTTTTTTATTGTGAAAATACTGTACAGAGGGGTTACAATTACATGGGCAAGGTAATGAGTGCATTTTTTTTTTTTTTGGGTCCAGTCATGGGCCTGAACTCTGGGCCTGGGCGCTGTCCCTCAGCTCTTCAGCTCAAGGCTAGCGCTCTACCACTTGAGCCACAGCACCACTTCTGGCTTTTTTCTTTTTGCTTATGTGGTGCTGAGGAATTGAACCCAGGGCCTCATGCCTGCAAGGCAAGCGCTCTACCACTGAGCCACCTTCCCAGCCCGGTGAGTGCCTTTCTTATCAAGCATTGTTGCCTCCTCCTTCATTTCCCCTTCCCATTCCTTCCCATTTCCCACCCCCCCTGTGCCGCTCCCCCCCATTCTAAAGTTGTAAAGTTTGTTTTTCAACATAATGACTTGTACATCTCATTGTTGCAATGGGTCCACCTGTATCCCTATTTATTTTTTTTTCTGTATCCCTATTTAAACAATTTGTTTTTTCCCTTCCTCTCCACGAATTATACCAACATCAAATACAGTGAAAGCAGGGGTTATACCGTAAAGCAACAAAAAAAATCTTATAAATGTGTTAGAAACAATTGCAAGAAAGAAAAAACATTTGAGTCCTTATCTTGGGGTTCATTTTGCTTAAAATCAACTTATCTGACCATTTCTGCTTGTCTCAGACATATACTAGTTATTGCTAAGGGAAACCATGGGACCTATGTTTCTTTGGGCCTGGCTTACTTCACTTAATACAAATTTTTTCCAAGTCTTTCCATTTCCTAACAAATGGAGCAATGTCATTCTTTCTGAAGGAGGCAGAGAATTCCATTGTGTATATATACCACATTTTCTTGATCCATTCATCTGCTGAGGGGCATCTGGGTTGGTTCCACATCTATGGTAAATAATAGCACATGGTTGTGCTGGTAGCTTTAGTATGGTATTGTTTGTGATTGTTTAGGTAAATGCCCAAAAGTGGGATTGTTGGGTCATAGAGGAGGTCTATGTGGAGTCTTTTGAGGAACCTCCATACTACTTTCCAAAGTGGTTGAACAAGTTTACACTCCAACCAACAATGAAAAATATGGAACGCTTCACGAATTTGCATGTCATCCTTGCACAGGGGCCATGCTAATCTTCTCTGTATCGTTCCAATTTTTAGTATATGTGCTGCCAAAGTGAGGACACAACCTAATTTCTGTAAGAGGTCAGGGCTCCAGGATCAAATATAATTGCATTATATGGGACTAAGAAAATTTGTAGATGAGATTAATAAATTATTGGTCTTTAAGAAATTATGGAAAGCTGGAGGAATATGAAAATCAAGATTTGATGTTTTGATGTCTTAAAACAGGAAGTAGATTCCTAAACCTTGCTAAAAGTGTAGGACAACAGCCCCGGCATACCCTGAAAGTTTGTTAGAAATGCAGTCAGGCACCATCGCTGACCTACTGAATCAGAAACTGCATCTTAACAAGATATTCAGTTGAACATCTTAACATTAAAATTTGAGAAGCACTAATATAAAGTAGTAAGAATGCTCTAGAAAAAGGCATGACAGGTTTACCTTGTTTTATATTTTGTATATTTACATAAATGAAAAAGTCAGATTAAATAGCTATAACTGAATCATTTCAGAGAAATGACCCATAGTAACAGAGTATCAAAATCCATCTACCTGCTTTTCTAGAATCCAGAGTATACATGCTACCTTCCAACAGTGCCATATATAATTTGAATCTCACAAATGTGTTACTTAGAATTGTCTGCTCTGTAAAAGGTGAAGCTTGATTGAAGGTGAACATTTTGAAAACATCACCTAAAAGGTAAGTTATTTCCATCAATTTTGTGTATTTAAATTTTTATGTATTAATATTTATGTGTTCAAAAGTTAATTCTGCATCCAAGTGAGTATCACAAAACTAGGTCTGGACTACATTAGCTCAGTCTACTGCAAAAAAATTGCATTCACTTTGTTAACAGTAAAGTACTGCACACTTAGCTATTGTTGCTAAAAGCCAAACTTCTCTACATAAAATGATCATTAAAAGCATTGTCCATCTTATAATGCAACTTTCTATGCCACCCACAGATGTCAAAAGTATAATGTAAAGGAGCAAAGCAGATTGTAAAAAAAAAACCCAGTTTTAGATATGTAATCAAATTTTATTATTAACTGGATGACGGTAGAAGCATGTTACATGACACAAACAGATAAGAAAATATAAGCTATATTTTAAAATTGAAATCTTAAGATATAAATTATTTTTTTTTGTTCTTCATGGGGTTTGAACTCATTTTATTGGTCATGGGGCTTGAACTCAGGGCCTGGGCACTGTCTCTGAACTCTTTTACTCAAGGCTAGTGCTCTATCACTTTGATCTAGAGCACACTTGCAGTTTTTTGGTGGTTAACTGGAGATAAGAGTCTCACAGGCTTTCCTGCCCCAGCTTGCTTTGAACCGTAATCCTTAGATCTCAGCCTCCTGAGTAGCTAGCATTACAGGTGTGAGCCACCAGAGCCCAGTTAAAAATATAAATTCTCAATTGTCAAAAATTGTGTGCCAGTCCTGGGGCATGAACTCAGGGATTGGGTGCTACCTTTGATATTTGTTTTTGCTCAAGGCTACCACTTGACCACACAGCTCTGCTTTGGGCTTTTTGCTGTTTAACTAGAGATAAGAATCTCACAGAATTTCCTACCCAGGTTGGATTTGAACTGGTATCTTCAGGTGTCAGTCTTCTGAATAGCTAGGATTATAGGTGTGAGTCACCTGTGCCTGGATAATTTTCTAATTTTTTTAAATGAATTATTCTGATGATTTGTAACTAGCAACCTGAAAACTGTTCTTTTATATAAGTATGTCAATATCATCATGGGCTTATGTAGGGCTACTATATATAAATGGAAAATGTGGGTACTAGACAAAAGGGAACAAATGAGTGAATGGTTGAATGAATGACAAATGGCTAAGAACATAATGTATTCTAATTCTGATATTACAAAGTTGTCTAATGTGAATTCAATACCATGCTTACAATGTCATTCAAAATTTTCATATTAGTATTATTAACTTAAAAAGTGAATGTATGAAAAGGGAACAGTGAATGAAAACAATCATATCATTCAATGTTGAAAAGGATGTGGGAAATTTGATGTGACTATTGGAGGAAACCGTAGGTGGAGAGGCAAGAAAGATGGAATGGTTGACGCTGATCAAGATGCACTGTACATATAAAGGGACATACTAAATTGTAACCCATTTTCACAACCACTTATAAATAAAAATTTTTAAAGAAAAGCAAACTAATGTTTCCCATTATAAGAATATTGTAAATCAAAAATTCTTTTTAGGATTCCATTGTTAAGACTATTCTTGTAAGTTTGTAGATTAGGTCATTAACATCTCTGGAAACCAATTTGAGCACAGAACAGCAAACCAGATTATTCCTTGTCAAATGAGTTTCCCAAAAAGTGACTTCTCTAAGAATAGGTGAATTTAATTTTACATCTGTATTACTGCCTATGAGCACATTTTCAGAGAGAAATTCAGAACATTTATATGAGCTGTCATATTCATCCAAAAGGTCAAGTCATCGAAGTGAGGCCAGGATTTTTCCCTTGGTTGACATGAATAAGGCAAATTCATTCAATAACTCAAAATTTATCTCTACTGCCTCTTGTAAATGTTATGCTGTAATATCCAAATAGCCCCTTCAAGGCCAAAGTGCTTATTCCCCACTTTCTCTTCATGAATTTGTTAGGCTGCAGAGAGCTACCAACTCAAGGTCCCTTTCCAAGGCAGCCACCAACCAATGACTGGCTAACAGTGGTTTGTAAGTAAGTCTCAGCTATATTATCCTGATTGAGAACAGCACCAAGGGATTTTCCCATCACCAAAACTCCTTATGCTTAAGGCTGAGGCCTAGTGACTGTATTTTGACCCAATTTCTCCCATATGTCATGGACAGATATATGGGTTATTTTATATTTTGACAGCTATGAATGATGTGGCCATGATTATTGGCATATGGTACAAGTTTTGTATGACTTCATGCTCAGGATGTTCTTGGAGGGCTATGATTTAGAGGTGGTTTATTCTGCAAAGTTTCATGCCTTGAAGTCATGACAGTGTTGAGAGGATGCCTTGGGTTGGATTCTTAGGCCACGGTTGTGCTGCCCTTTCAAAGACATGCCTATGTCCTGGAAGGAGTTCTTATGAGAATAAATGGGTAGGAAATCCTAAGCCTGACACCTCAGTCCCTCTCTGGAGACTGTACTAGGATGGAATTACTTACACATATGCTTGCATCATCGCCATTGGCTGAGGAAACATGCCCCAACCAAGGTGATACCACTGCCACAACCTTGAGCCTTCAAATCTATAAGCTCAAGAAATCCCTTTTCTTCATAACTAGCCTACCACAAGCATTTCATTATAATGACAAAAACATTAACTAATATACCGTTACATAATGACTCTATGGTGTATTAACACCATTTTCCAAAGCAGATGCACTATTTTACATTCCCAGCAGCAGTATATGAGCTTTACAATTTTTTCATCCTTATCAATACCTGCTATCACTTGGGTTTTTCTTTAGTATAGTCATCCTAGTGGATATGAAGTGGTTTCTCATTATGGTTTTGATTTGCATTTCCATGATGGCTAATTACGGTTGAATATCTTTGCAAGAGGTTATTTCACAGTGATTCCAATGGCACTGAAGTCTGAGAACATTGAAAGGTCTGTAAAATTCTCAAGGTCTCTTTTGACATTATTAATCTCAGAGAAATATATAGCTTTCAAAACCGTACCCACTCATTTCTTTTTGTTCTATATTATTCTGGCCTACAGCTTAACTTAGAGCAAGCAACTCCTGTTTTATAAAGTCATATTTTATTTATTTTATTTTATCTCCTTCAAACATAATATGAATTTCAAAATTGTTTACTATTGTATAAATTACTAAGGAAGCAGTACCACCTAAAGTGATCAGCACAATAATAAATATGCTCACAAAAGTATGTGTGTATACATACATATAACTCAGTAAATTAAGAAAGCCATGGAAAATGTTAGTCTTTAAGAGAAAAAAAATCAATTTTTCTGTACCTTCCACAATCCATCAGCAGCTTAGCAATGCTAAGACAGAAGTCAATACTCATTTCACAACGTAGTACTTCTCTAATAGCTAATAAAAGAAAAAATAGAATAATATTAACATCTTCATTTTCATGAAGTTTTTTTCTTTTATTCAAAATTCCTTATTAAAGTTTTCCATACACCATACTTTGCCTAACAATTCATCAACATCTTTTCAAGTAGAAATATCCCAAAACTAGAAATAGAGTGGTATCACAGCCTCTTTACTATGGATGGCAAAGTAACTTACTGCAAAGCAATTGGTAAACATTATATGATAAGAACACTCGGGTCAAAAGCTTGGGATCTGACTTCAATAAGCCATTTGCACCCATAAAGCATAGGCAAATCACTTCATTTTTCTGCACCTTAATATGTAATCTGCAATATAAGGAATATGCTACCAATGTCTTAGTGTTGCTGAGAGGATTTTTTTTGCATGAGCCAGTGTAGGGAAATAATATAGCAGTGTACTTAGTAAACCTTGTATAAATTACAGTTAGTGTTACTATTATTTCCTTTATTTCAGAAATTGAAAAATGGGAAAGGGTTTACAAATAAAGACATTAAAAACAATGCTTATTATAACAATAGAGAAGATATAAAACCCTGTAGCAGCCTTAAACTATCATGCAATTACTAAAACTACTGAATATAAAATAGCATGGAAAAAGAATATGCACTAATATAAAAATGACTAATAAGTGAATCATTGGAATATAACACTGTCAATAAATACACAGAATAGACTAAGCAAAAGTACTGAAAATGGATTTTCAAATTTTCCAGTTGAGTTTAGTGACTGTGTTTAGTTTCAATATTTATTCAGCAAATGTTTAATAAGTATATTTTCTGAGCTAGGAATTGTGTTTGTACTGGGAACTAACAGTGAACAAAATGCACACACACTCCAGTGTGTGAACTCAGGCTTGATGTACACATACTCCAGGCTTGAACTCATAGCTCTGGTGTTATCCCTGAGCTATTTTGCTCAAGGTAGCACTCTATCACATAAGCCACAGCTCCATTTTCAGCTTTTTGGTGATTAATTGAAGATAGAAGTCTCATGGACTTTCCTGCCAAAGCTAGCTTCAAACTATGATTCTCAGATCTCATCCTCCTGAGTAGCTGGTATTACAGGCATAAGCCTAACTAACCATGGATGTTTTTAATCTCCAAATTTTTCTTAGAGAATTTGTGATATTTTGTCATAATAATAAGTGCGTATTTTTAGATATTTTTCTACTATTAAAATGCCAATATAATTTTAATGCCAGGAATTAGATAATTCATTCTACAAGTGAAGTTCTTCCCATTAGTAATGAAATGATAATGGTTTGTCTCGGGGGATGAGGTCAATGAGGAAAGATGAATGGAAAGAGAAAAGGTAGGCAAATACAGTCATAATATTCAGTGTACTATATCAAAAGCCAGAAAACTTGAGGGATGAGTGGGATTTGAGATAGATGTTTACAGAAGAAGGATGAAAGGGATAACACTGATCAAGATGCACTGTACACATAAGTTGACATGTTGAATTGAAACACCTTTGTACAACTACGTAAATATTATTTTATTTCTTTGTTTTTTGGGATTAGTCCTGGGGCTTGCACTCAGGGATCTAGCACTGTCCCTGAGGTTTTCGCTCAAGGCTAGCACTCTACCACTTGAGCCACAACTCCATTTCTGGCTTTTAGGTGGTTAAATGGAGATAAGAGCCTCACAGACTTTGCTGCCCAGACTGGCTTTAAACTGTATTTAGGACCTCAGCCTCCTCAGTAGCTGAGATTACAAGTGTAAGACACCAGTGCCTGGCTCAAAGATTATTTTTAAAATAAATAAACTAGTGCTTGGGATGTAAATGCTTGGTAGAGCACTTGCTTAACATTAGAATCCTGGATTCAATCCATCAAGAAAAATAAAGCAGACAACAAAAAGAAAAATTCATACATTTTCTCAATGTAATAAAAAATTTAAGTCAATTTTATTATTTAAAAATATTTAAAATTTGGGCTGATGAGGGGGGGTCTGCTAATTTGTAACTAAACTTTTTACTCTAAGAGGAGTTTCTAGGTTAAGTGAAAGCAATCTTAAACAACAATCATTGTTGAACTCCACTTCTTAAATATATTTGGATGAAAAATGTAATGAAAAATTGTAGTTCAAAACTAATCAACTTCAAATTTGATGACTCCAATAATCTACCCAGTTTTCTATATTGTATTATATGAATAAGCCTATTCATTCAATAGGTGAATTGGCTTGTTTATTCCTCTAAAGCAAAACAGTGGATTGTCTCCCTAATTCATAACATTTTCCACCTGTGTATGCAAGATGGTACTGTCATCCAGTTATGCAGGATCCTCTCTACATTTGAGTTTCTAAGGTCTCAAGTGTTTAAAATTCCAAAGCTCACAGAAAGATTTATCAATACTAAATTAGCATAAAATTTAGAGCTACTTCTAAATTTATTGTCCTAATTATTAAAAGTGATTATTCGTTGAATAATCCATAATTATACTAACAATTATATATGTAAATAATTCAGTTCTTAAAGACTGATAATATACTAAAACATGTGCACATTAAGAGAATTTAAAGAAAATTATTTTTATGAATAAACAAAACTGAAATATTGTTATGAGCCAGTGTGCATGGACATATCTTGCCTCTTTTACTGTAGCTACAAAGTAGTAACTGTAGTAGTAATAAAAATATATATAACATACATTGCACAGTTGCAACACAACATATAAGATAATTATTATTATTACTACTACTATTATTATATCTCATATATTTATTTATTCATTTATGTATTTTGCCAGTACTGGGGCTTGAATTCTGGGTGCTGTCCCTAAGTCTCTTTGTACTCAATGCTAGTGCTCTACCAGAGCCACAGCACCACTTCCTGCTTTTTCTGAGTAGTTTATTGGAGATAAGAGTTTTATGGATTTTCCTGCTGGGAGTGGCTTTGAACTGGGATCTCAGCCTCCAGAGTGGCTAGGATTATAGGTATGAGCCACCAGAGTCCATCTCTTTTTAAGATGAAAAATCTGAAGCACAGAAAAGTTAAGTGCCTTGTCAGCACACACCCATATATCAGAATATTCTTTTGTGCTATGTACCCTTAAGAATTATGAAAAGCAGGAAATAATATTCTATAAGTAATTATAAACAGTATATTATTAGACAAGCTCTCTCCATTTAATAGGTACTCTTTTTCCTTTGGCAACTGTGAAACCTGGGAGATCTCAGCCTGGCTGTGGACACAGATCTCATTATTCTCTTCACTCAGCACTTTTTTAGTATCAATCCCCACTTTCAAGCTCCTCAATAAAATACTCCCTCACTGCTACCAGAAAAGGTGATTTTTCTTCAGGGATGTTAAGACTTCAGAATGCTTGGATAGCTGACATTCTCCACTAGACTAAAAGAAAACTGATTGCTTTCATTCAGTCTTTTTTAACCATCTTTTCAATTTGCTGCTGTTCTTTTTTCTCTTCCTTCCTAGTTGATAATCATTTTCATACGTGATCAGTTTCCTTCTCAGCCACCACTAAATTATACCTATTGTGAGTATACTACAAAAGATCTTATCTTTAACTAATTAGTGGTGATATTTCAAAATGTTTGCGAATCACACACACACATACACACACACACACACACACACACACAGATGGTACCTTCAAGGATATCGACATTAGCTGCTTCAGCTTTCAATAGGATTCTCATCTTTAAGAAAAGCCCATCTGGATGTAAAAATTCCTATTTTAAATAAAGAAATCACAATATTATAACTCTGGAATTTAAAAGACAATTTTCAAGTACAGTAATTGTTTTATTCAACCACTGCATGATAACTCAAGATCAAAGAAAATCAGAATTATAAAAGACCACATACCAACATTTGGCTTATCCCTGAGCTTATTTTCTTGAATCTAAACAAAATAATACTAGGAAAAGTCTAATAAGACACTTCCATGAAAAGAAGGGGTAACAACGACCAACAAGTAATGTACTCATTGCCTTACTCATATAACTGTAACCCCTCTATATATCATCTTTACACTAAAATAAAAAAGATATTAAAAAAGAAAACACTTTTATGGAGTGACAAACATTTAATGGCAAGGTCAATATGTTTACTGTGTGACTATCAGCCATATTCTCAGTAAGTAAAACCTCTTGAGATTTTAATAAGTAAAGTCCTTTGTAAACAATGGTAGAATAAAATTAAAAATGTATTTTTTACAGGATATGCATGTCATGTCTACTGTTACTAACAATGTGCTCTAAATAATGTTTCCAAGTTATTAGCCAGCCCTAAGACAACAGGCTGGCTCTAAGTTTTGCTTCACTGGTTACATCTTTAAACAACTGGTTAAAATTAAAAGTGCACATGGCTGGGGAAGGGAGGGCAAAACTGGGAGAGAGTGAGGGAAGGAGTAACATCGTCCAAATAGAAATGTACTCATTATCTGAGTTTTGTAATTGTAACACCTATGCATATCACCTCTATAACAACAATTTAAAATTATAAAATAAAAACATAAATTAATTAAAAGTGCAGGTACTAGTGGCTTATGCCTGTAATCTGAGCTACTCAAGGAGGCTGAGATCTGAGGACCACGGTTCGAAGTCAACGTGGGCAGGAAAGTCGGTGAGACTCTTCAATTACCCACAAGAAAAGCTGGAAGTGGGGCTGGGAAGGTGGCTCAGTGGTAGAGCGCTTGCCTTGCATGCATGAGGCCCTGGGTTTGATTCCTCAGCACCACATAAGCAAAAAGAAAAAAGCCGGAAGTGGCGCTGTGGCTCAAGTGGTAGAGTGCTCGCCTTGAGCTGAAGAGCTGAGGGACAGTGCCCAGGCCCAGAGTTCAGGCCCCACGACTGGAGCTCCCCCCCTCAAATAAAAGCTGGAAGTGGAGCTGTTGCTCAAGTGATAGAGTGCTAACCTTGAGCAAAAAAGCTCAGGGACAGCTCCCACGCCCTGAGTTCAAGATATAGGACCTGAACAACAACAAAAAAAGATATTGTTTGAGTCAGTGCTCATGGCTCACACCTGTAATCCCAAGTACTCAGGAGGCTGAGATCTGAGGAGCTCAATTTGAAGCCAACCCAGGCAGGCAAGTGCTTGAGGCTTATGTTCAATTAACCACCAAAAAGCTGTGTAGCTGTAGCTCAAGTAGTAGAGGGCCAGCCTTGAGCAAGAAATCTAAAAATTGCTCTCAAAATTCAATGGAGTTCAAAGGTTTGTTTTTAGTCCTTGTGAGCTGCTGTAACAAAATACCATAATTGGGTGGCACATACACAACAAAATTTACTTCTCATACTTCTGAAGGCTGAGAACTCCAATATTAAGGTACCAGCAGACTGAACATCTGGTAAGAGCCTTCTTCCTCCAAAACTCTACTTTCTCCTATCTTAAGTCCTCGCATGGGAGAAGAGATAATCAAGCTCCCTTTTGGGCCTCTTTTATAATGGCACAATGCCATCATAGAGAAGTTCACTATAACATCATTACCTCCAAGTCCCAACATAATACTGCAATCTTTAAAGTTATGATTTGCACATATGAATTTTAAGGGGACACAGACATTTAGATTACAACAATATTTTACCTTGCCTTTCTGGTACACAGAACAGATTGTAACAATCCATTTTTAGGAGGAATACTGAAACAAATGACTAAACTGGATTTCAAAACGTGAATCAAAGCTTTTTTAAAAAAGTATTAATATTCAAAAGTAAAAATTGCTTATACCTTGTTTGCTAGATTAATAGCAATGATGCCCTTAGTATAACATTCTCCAGTATGGCAATCAAAATAAACAGTGGCTAGGGACCGTAGAACTTTAGCCTATAATTTTTAAAAAAGGAAATAAAAACATTTAGCTGAAACATAAGCTACAACTCAATAGTTGACTAGCATTTACACAGTGACAGGCATCTTTCCAAACAACCATCTTTTCCATCCACATCTTTAAACAACCACATAGTTTTAAGATATATCTCATGATTATGATACTTCCAACATCAAATGCCTACTTTTGCCATTTACAGTTATGGAATAATACAGTTATGTGTTTTATTATTTTATATCTTGATTTTTTTGCTGTTGGATTTCTGCGTGTGTGTGTGTGTTTCTGTGTGTATTTGAGATGGGAACTTGTTCCTTTCAAAGATATGGATTTGAACTCCTAGGCTCATACAATCAATCCTCCTGCCTCAGACTCTAAGTGGCTGGGTTAACAGGCACATGATATTGTGCCTAACATGTGTCTTGCTTTCTTTGTTAAATATTATATGTGAAAACATCCCATTATAATCATTACAGTTCACGGAGTCTCATGATTATATAATATTAGGTTAAGTGACAATGTCACTAAATATAATATATTAGCATATTCAATATTTATTGCAGTGCTAAGGATCAAACTCAAGGCCTCATGAACTTTAAGCAAGCACTATAACACTGAGCTACATACACAGCCTTATAAATTTTTAATTGTGATAATATAAACATAATTTTGACTATCTTAGCCATTTTAGGTGTACATTTCAGTAGTATTACATATTTTTACAGTGTTGTGCAACCACCACCACTATCCATCTCTGAAATTCTTCATCATCCAAAATTGAAACTGGACTTATTAAACAATGTTCCCTACTGTTTGTACGTCCTAGTCTCTAAATTTGACTACACTGGGTACTTCATATAGTAGAACCATTTGGTATGTTTTCTTTGAAGGGTTTATTTCACTTAATGTAATGCTATCATAGTTCATCCATGTTGAAATGAGTCAGAATAGCTTTCATTTTTAAGCCTGAATAATAGTTCATTACATTCACTTGCATTATTTTTATCTTTCAAACATAAGGGTAGAAGCTATATTTCACATTTTTCTTTTTCCCATTTTCACAGTACTAGATATATAACGTAGATGTTCAGTTACATTTTGATTGGCATATCATAATGGTACAAAGATATATTCAAAATTTTCCATTTTGCTATGGCATGTAGTAATTTTGTTAGATTTGCTTACATAATCACATTTTATTTATTAAATATTTAAAGTAGCATTCATACCCAGGCATGTTCTATTTAGGTGGTTGGCAGGAAAACCTCAAACAATTAAACATGTAATAATAAAAGAAAAACTAAAAACCCAAACATTTTCCAAAATATTATATGTATATAAACATATATGTACTCATGAGTACATTTTGAACCTATGAGGTATATTATATTATTATGTAAATTTTCTGCAAACTAATTCACTCAGATATTAAATGATGTGCCCAATGGATAATCTAATCACAAATGGGAGATTAGAATATTATGACTTTATAAATATTATAAACTATATTTTTTCAACCTAATCCAATATTTAATAGGATCCTTACCAGCATATCTGGTCCAATAGAACTTTTATCCATCTTCCCAATATCATAGCTTTGGCTATAATTAAAAAGGGGAAAAAGTATGTATAAATACTCATTTCAAAGTACATATAATTTTTCAAGATTATATATTACAAAGAAGGCCAAGCAAATCATACTTTATTTCAATTTTCTATGCATTAAACAAATTATTAGCCAACTGAGATATGAAAATCAATTTTATAAAGCAAAATATTCTAACTATAGAAAAAACAAAATTTCCTTAGGAGATACCTAATAATTGACATTGTAATTACATTAATGCTTATTTCTATTTGGATATCTGTGCATGTGTGTATGTATTTTGTTTACTAAAATAGTTTAAATACACACACACAAGATTTTATTTAGTGGATGTATAATTGGAGCAGTACTGGGAATTGAATGAAGACATTGCACCACTTGGGCTATGCCCCGAGCTCTATTTAATGAACACATCTTCAATGTATAAGAAATATAAATATATAAATATATTTTAAAATAAATAAGTACAGCTACAGCTGTTTTCACCAAAACAAATATATTAACAATATTCAGTAGTTCCCTTTTGTACCTGAATTACCTGATTCTAACCAACAAAGTAGGAGTGATTTCTTTCTCTTTTTTTTCCCCGAGATTAGGACTCAAACTCAGTGTCTGATGCTTGCTTTTACTCATTTTTGCCTGGTGCTCTACAATCTGATTCATGCCTCCAACCCCAACTGATTTTTAATATATCCTAGATTAATATTTAAAATTAGAAAGCATGAGGAGTAAGTAAAATCGACTTTTAGTTTGCTGCATTAGTTACCAAATCATGTTGTCTATGGGTAAATCTAATAACCACAAATAATATGGTAATATAAGTCTCAGAGTTCCAAAATCTAAAACTCAAAAAGCAAAACAAGTTTGGTACTCCATGGGAGTATGTCAATGAAATTTGGTGAATTGAACTAAACTGAAGATAATACTTTAAAATACAAAATCTCTTTAAAAATAAGCTGAAACTACATAGTGAAATCTAGGCCAACCTGGGCCACATAATGAGACCCTATCAAAAGCAAACAAAACACAAAAAGTGCAGAGTTAGAGCTGAGAAAAGTGAATTTTCAGCATCTTAACAAGGACATAATGCTGGCCTAATCACTGTAAGCCCTTTTTCATAGCGGTCTGATTTAGAACACTGAACTGTCTATCAATAAGCAGTATGAGAAACTTTCAGGACACTTCCTAGTGAAAGAACCATTCTATGGAAAATTAAACATTAAAACAAAAAACAAGCATTTAAAGTCTTCAGAAATTATCCCAAGGGAAGATAAAAAATAGGCAAATACATCTTAATGAAAGTTGGCTAATTCTCAGCATGAACAGCAATGCTCAGGTTAAACTACTTGACCTATGAACTGCTTCCATCCATCCTGATGGAAGCTGTAACAGACAGTTGTAGTCAAGAAGATGGACTTTTCTTCTTTCTCCAGTCACTAGAATCCAGGCTGTTTTGCATTTGAAATGGTAGGTTGTCAGCTTTCCTTACCATTTTCAGGCCAGCGTTGAAATGCTACTTGGTTGGAGCAAGCAAACTTGAGAGGTCTTGGCTTCCTTTGCCTACTACTCAGCTTAACAACTACAACAGCTATGACAGATTAAGAATACTGGGGCCCTGCTCACCTTTACCCTATCTATTTCATCAGGAAAATCTTCCAGTTCAAGAAGGTACCTTGAGAAAGGGGCTAACATTCTTCTAGCATCCACTCATTCAGCAGGGATGACATTCCAGGAGAAACAGACCATACTCTTGCTTCTAGCTGTAATCATATGGCACAGAGGTTTTGGAGGTGGGGAGGGTAAAGAGGAAGATCTCTGCATTTCTTCCTGAGGGGTCTGATTTTATGTATACAGAGAAAGGAGGAATTTATGCCTAAGGGTATTGTTCTGTGTGTGTGTGTGTGTGTGTGTGTGTGTGTGTGTGTGTGTGTGTGTGTGTGTGTGTGTGTGTGTGTGTGTGTGTGTGTGTGTGTGTGTGTGTGTGTGTGTGTGTGTACAATATGTTATATATAACATCACACCCTATTTCTTGACTTTAGAGGAAATTGTTTGTTCCCATTTAATATGACATTCACTCTAGATTTGTTATACTATAGCCTTTATTATGTTGAGGTACATTCCTTCTATTCCTATTTTCTTTAGAGTTTTATTGGAAAATGTTGAATTTTGTCAATGGCTTTCTCTGCTTCAATCGAGATAATATGATTTTTGTCTTTGATTCTGTTTATGTGCTTTATTATACTGATTGATTAATATAGGTTGAACCAACCTTGCATCCCTGACATAAAACTTGATCATGAAATGTGAACTTTTATTGTGCTACTGAACTCTTGTCTATAAGAATTTTACTAAGAGTTTTAATAGACTATCAGAAAGATGGTCTATAATTCTTTTTGTTTTACTTTTGTCCAGTTTTGGAATGAGTGTAATACAGACTTTATAGAATTATTTTGGTAGTATTCCTTCTCTTTCTATGGAAAATTTAGAAGAGTATTACTATGGTAAAATTTGGGCAGTGAATCCATCAAGTCTAGGATTTTCTTTTTTGAAGGAATCTTTATTACTGCTTCAATTTTATTATTTGTTATAGATCTATTTAAGTGATTTATATCTCTTGATTCAACTTTGGTAGATCAAATGCATCTAGACATTTATCTATTTCAACCACCTTTTCCAGTTTATTTGCATGTAGGTTTTTCAAAGTGTTCCAGTAAGATCTGACTTTAATTTGTAAATGTTGTGATATCCCTATTTTTGTCTCTAATTTTAGTTATTTTTATATTTTTATCATATCCATTCTCCTTTTAGTAAGATTGGCTAATGATTAATCAACATTATCATTTTGGAGAACCAATTTTTGTTTCATTCTTTCTTTCTTTTTTTTTTTTGGTTGGTTGTGGGACTTGAACTCAGGGCCTGGGCACTGTCCCTGAGCCTCTTTGTGCTAAAGGCTAGCGCTCTACCCCTTGAGCCACAGCTCCACCTTAAGTTTTTGAGTGGTCAATTGGAAATAACAGTCTCCTGGGGTCTTTTCTGTTCAGGCTGGCTTCGAACTGCATTCCTCAGATCTCAGCCTCTTGAATGGCTAGGATTACAGATGTGAGCCACTAGTGCCTGGCTTCATTCTTTTTCTAGTTCATAAATCCATGAACTAGGGATTATTTCTTTCCATTTGCTAGTTTGGTGTTTGGCTAGTTATTGTTTGTCTAGGCACTTGAAAAGCATTATTAGGCTATTTATTTGACATTTCTATTTTGTTCTGTTTCTGTTTTTAATGTAGGCATTTATATATATAAACTGTCCTCTTAACATTGTATTTGCTGTTTCCCAGAGGTTCTGGTAGGTTGTGTTTTCATTCTCACTGGTTTCTACTTTTGGATTTCTCCCTTATTTCATCAAGGACTCACTTACCATTAAATGTGTTGCTCAAACTATGTTGTTTAATTTCTATGTGTTTGAATATTTTCTGTTGTTTCTTTTGCTGTACAGCACTACTTTTACTCAGCTGTGGTTTGATAAAATTTAAAAAATCATTTCAATTTTGTTATATTTGCTAAAATTTGCTTTATGCCCAAAAATATCATCTAATCTGGAGAAAGTTCCATGGATTGCTGAGAATGTGTATTTTATAGATTCTGGATGAATACTCTGTAGATATCTGTCATGTCCATTAGTCTAGGTGTCATTTAATTCTGATATTTGTTGATTTTTCCCCCTGCATAAACTGTTTATGCTGAGAGTCAGGTATTGAAGTCTCTTTCTATCACTGTACTGGGGGAGGGGTTCTATCTGTGTTTTAAGTCCAATAGTGTTTGTTTAATAAAGTTGGGTAAACTTATATTTGGTACATAAATGGTAAGACTTGTTATGTCCTCTTCATGGATTGCTCCCTTTATTAAAAGAGAGCTTATTCATCTGTTCTGACTAAATTTGAAGCTTACTAATTAGACATGAGTATAGAGGCTCCTGCATACTTGCAGGGATCATTTGCTTAGAAGATCTTTTTCCAACCTTTCATCCTAATCCAATATTTATTTTTCTTGGTAAGATGTGTTTCATTAATTTAAAAATTATCCATTTAGGGCTGGGAAGGTGGCTCAGTGGTAGAGCACTTGCCTTACATGCTCAAGGCCCTGGGTTCGATCCCTCAGCACCACATAAGCAAACACAAAAAAGCCGGAAGTGGCACTGTGGCTCAAGTGGTAGAGCGCTAGCCTTGAACTGAAGAGCTGAGGGACAGCGCCCAGGCCCAGAGTTCAGGCCCCACGACCGGACCCAAAAAAAAACAATTATCCATTTAAGACAAAAGGATGTAGTACAGAAATAAAACTAAAAAGGATTCATGAGACATACAGATTTAAAAAAGGTAATTATGTAAAATAAACCTAAGATAATAACATTAAGTATAAATGGGTTAAACAATATAATCAAATGGCAGATTTTTGGACTAGTTCTTAAAAACAAGACCCAATCACATGCTGTCTATAAAATACAGAATAGATTCAAAAATACAAAAAATTAAAATGTGAAGGGATAAAATAAAAGATGTCATATAAATAACAATTGTTTGAGAACTAGAGGAGCTATGCTAGTATCAACAAAATGGATGTCAAGACAAAAATTGTCTTCAGAGATAGACATGTTATTTTATGATAAACAATCCTTTCAGAAAATTACATATGCCCCCAAAATATTGGTGGAAATAGGACAAAATTGAAAGAAGAGATATAATTCCACAATAATAGTTGCAGTTTTCAATACCCCTCTTCAACAAGTGAGAGAGCAACTAAATAGAATATCAAAAAGTATGAACCCCAAGATAAGTATTCAATTTTTTTTCTTTCATGCGATTGTTTCTAACATATTTATAAGATGATTTCTTTGCTGCTTTGTATGTCCTTCTCTCACGGTATAACCCCTGCTTTCACTGTATTTGATGTTGGTATAATTTGTTGAGGGGAAGGGAATAAACAAATTGTTTAAATAGGGATACAGGTGGACCCATTGCAACAATGAGATGTACAAGATGTTATGTCAAAAAACGAACTTTACAACTTTGGTGGGGGGGGGAGGATTAGGTAGGGGGGTGGAGGGAATGGCAAGGGATGGGAAGGGGAAACAAAGGAGGCTACAATGCTTGATAAGGAATGTACTCATTATCTTGCCCATGTAATTGTAACCCCTCTGTACAGTATTTTCACAATTAAAAAAAGTATACAGAAGACTTAAATGGCACTATAAACATACTAGACCCTAACAGACATCTACAGTATACTCTACCTACATTCTTGTCAACTGTACCTAGAACATTCTTCTCAAATGTGCACATGACATACTTTAGAATCAGAACATATACTGACCACATGAAGCCAATTAGATTTAACTGAATTGAAATTATACAAAGTATTTTATCTGTCAACTTAGTATTAAGTAAAAAAAATCAACACAAAAGAAAATCTGGTGAATTAGTGAGTGTGGAAATTAAGCAACAAATACCTAAATAACAAATGGGCCAAAGAATAAATGACATGTAATATATGAAAATATCTTGATGTGAATAAGAAGGAAACTATAAACCTATGGGCTATAGCTAAAGCAATGCTTAAAAGGAAAACTTATAGCTATAAATTTCAACATTAATAAAGAAAAATGATATCAAATCACTATTCAAAGACTTGAAAACAGAGGAAAAAGTTAAATGTGAAATAAGCAAAGAAGAAAAGAAATCACAAAGACTAGAGTGGAAATAAAATAGATAAATGAAAAGCAATAGAAAAAAATCAACAAACACAAAGGTTGGTATTTTGAAAAGATCAAAATTAACAAACTTTTAGATACATGACTAAAAAAACTAGAAATAGGATTTAAATTGTTAAAATCAAAAACGAAAGGGTCCCTACTGACCCTTAGAGGAAGATTGTTCCTAAATGACTACAAATCTAATGCCTCAGCTATGTTCTCTTAAATCTCTTACTCTCACTATATTTCTATTTCTTTATCTGTACAGAGTTGAAATTGATCTAAATCTGCCTTATTCAAGCCTTTTCTAAACATAATTTTTTTCAAAATCTTACAAGAAAATATTAAGCAAAAAATTATTTAAAGCTTAATTTCTGCATTTCGAATTAAATAATCTCAGAGAACTATGTAAAAAATTTTTCTTCCTCTTTAAGAAGATATTGATGCTATCCTAGTAGAATTCAAAAGAATCACAGGAATGGTTTCTAAATTCTGGAACTAGATGATCTGTAATATGTCTCCCAGCCCCAAATCATTAACTGCATTAAATTAGAAATTGCTAGTACTCAATTCCTTATATTTCCACCAGATGGTGCTAATACATTCCATTTTACATTAAAAATAGTTTTGTACATGCTCAGTTTTAGAATTAGTAATTTATCGTAGTAGCATGTCATAGTATAATACCTTTAACTTTTCAAATTACTGTTATGCCACTTATGTTTTCCTCACTACAAGTTTGTGACACAAGTAATAGTGTGCTTGTTTTTCAGGCAAAAACTTTGTGGTATATAGTAATGAACTTAAAATTGGAGCTATAGTTCAAGTAGTAGAGCATCATCAGCCTTGAGAAAAAAAAGCTAAGGTACAGCACGCAGGCCCTGAGTTCAAGCCTAGTTCCCACAGCCCCACACAAACACACACCCAAAAAAAAGGAGGAAAAATTCACAATTAACTAGATAAGATGTTGTCCACTCTGAGATTTTTCTCTAGATTATAGCGCATAGTTATATACAGTAATATCAAATCCTCAAGATCTGAGGCTAACTGTAGAAGGAAAATAAAAAACTTAATATTAAATAGTACCTAAAACTTATACCAATTTTCATTAAGCTCATTTTAATCAACCATTAATACAACATTAATAATGAACCATTAACATTTATATGTTCTTTATTTCTTATTATAAGATCTTTAGTGATATCCATATATAACAATACTGAAAACTGAGAAATTATAAAACTATCCCATGCTTACTGTACATATGGTAAATAATAGCACTTTTAAATATATCATACAAATTGCAAAATCCAGGTTCATTAAACCTAAGAACTATGAAATTTACTCTTTGGAGCTGGGAAGGTAGCTCAGTGGTAGAGTGTTTGCCTTGCATGCATGAGGCCCTGGGTTCAATTCCTTAGCACCACATAAGCAGAAAAAGCCGGAAGTGGCGCAGTGGCTCAAGTGGTAGAGCACTAGCCTTGAGGTGAAGAGCTAAGGGACAGCACCCAGGCTGAGTTCAGGCCCCACCACTGACAAAAATAAAAACGAAATTTGTTCTTTTGATATTTATGAGACATTCAAAAGGCTTTATACAAACAGAGATACTACATTCTAAATAATTATTTGTGACCAACAAGGACTAACTCAAGTTAGCTACTGAGACAGGTTTCACATTAGTATTCAGAGAATTAAAAATTATGTTGGGACAGGAGAGAAAAACTGGGAGACAGCCAGGGAAGGGGTGACATTGTCCAAAAAGGAAGGAACTCTTTACCTAAATTATGTGCTCACTTATAGTAACAATAAAAAAAAATTAAAACTTAAAAAAAAAAACATGTGTTGTAAGGGTTTCAAGTGTGACTCAAGTGCTCAAGCAGTTGTCCAGCAAGCACAGGATAAGTTCAAATCCCAGTAGTGCACCCCCTCAAAAAATGGTGTTGAAAAAGAATTTTAAGACTTAGTTCTCTTCTGTCATACTGCTCATCCAGTCACTGACTCTCATCCAAAAATACCCAGCAAAAATGATTTTTGTTTTAAAATATAAAACAATGTAAACTTGTAACTGTGAAAGAAAGCATAAGAAACCATGCTCTGGAAAAGAAAGCATTGAGCTCCCACACAAAGGGCTGAAAAATATTATCACTGTTATTACCCTGCAAAGCAATGGACTCTCCTCTTCGAGAATGTATAAATATCTAATGTAAATCAAATAAAGTCATTAAATTTTATTTATTAAAATCAGTGTGCAGTGGAGGAAAGCAAAGGAAGGGGTGACATTGTCTAAAAAAGAAATGTACTCATTACCTCACTTCTGAAATGGTAATCCCTTTGCACAATACTTTCATAATAACAATAAAATTATATATTTTTTATTCTGTATGTGAGCCAGAAACTGGATTTTTACACCTGTAATCCTAACTATTCAAGAAGTTGCGATCTGAAGATTGCATTTCAAAGCCAGCTGGGGCAGGAAAGGCCACAAGATTCTTATCTCCAATTAACCTTGAGCAAAATAGGTTCAGTGTTCAAGCCCTGAGTTCAAGCTCCAGGACAGACACAGGCACACACACAGACACACACACAACACACACACACACACACACACACACACACACACCACCACCACCCCCACCACCACCACCACCACCTAGGAATAAATTTAACCAAAAAGGTGAAAGATCTCTATAAAGGAAACTGTAATGTATTGATGAAAAAACTCAGAAACCTATGGAATAAGAATCACTATTACAATACTACTCAAATGATCTACATGTCTAATGTAATCTGTCATATGGAGCTATAAGAAAATCTCCATAGCCAAAGCAATCTTAAGGCAAAAAGAACAAAGAGGCACTATACTAACTTTAAAATATAACACAAGCTGTAGTGCCAAAACAGCATATTATAGGCATAAAAACAAACATAGAACAGACAAAAATCCCCCACACTGAGAAATATCTCTGCAGAGACATTGCCAGTCACATAGAACAGAATAAAGTACCTGGAAGTAAATCCAAGCATCTACAGACATTAGATTTTCAAAACAAGATGATAAAAACATGTATTGAAGGATAATGTTTCCAATAAATAATACTTGGAGAATTGCGTATCCATAAGAATGAAACTTGATCCCTACTGTAAAAACTGTTCCCCTTATCCCCACACCTCACCAGCATATTTTTATTCACATTCTTGATGACGGAAATTCTGACTGGAGTGAGATGGAATCTCAATGTTGTTTTGATTTGCATTTCCTTTATAGCCAGAGACACTGAACATTTCTTCATGTGTATATTGGTCATTCTTAACTACTGAGAGGTCTCTTTTTAGCTCCTTGGCTCATTTATTAATTGGGTTATTGATTCTTTAAGGGTTTAAGTTTTTTGAGCTCCTTGTATGTTCTGTTAGGCCCTTGTCAGACAAATAGCTGGCAAAGATCTCTCATCATATAAGCTGTTTTTTTGTGTGTGGTTTTTATGTTTGTTTGTTTGTTTAGCTATATTCTTTGCTGTGTAGCACCTTTCTAGCTGATGCATTCCCATTTGTCACTTCTCTCTCCAATTTACTCAGCCTCTGGAATTCTACTCAAGAAGATCCTGTATATGCCAGTAAGTTCTAGTGTATCCCTCATTCCTTCCTGCGGTAGTTTCAAGGTTTGGGGTCTTACAGTGAGATCTCTGATCCATTTTGAATTGACATTAGTACAAGATGACAAACAGAGGTCCAGTTGCAGTCTTCTGAATGGATGTACAGTTTTCCTAACAACATTTGAAGAGATTTTCTTTTTCCCAGCATACATTTTGACTCTTGTTAAATATCAGATAGGATTTATTTCTGAGTCTTCTAGTAGATTGGTCTTCTGATCTGTTTCAAGCTCTGTGCCCCTGTAGTAAAGTCTGAAGTCTGGAACTCTAACGATTCCAGCATTGGTTTTTAGGACCAGAATTGCTTTGGTTATTTGGGACCCTTTGTGTTTCCATAGAATTATTGGACTGTTTTTTCTATCTCTGTGAAAAATGACATAAGGAGTTTGACCAATTTATAGAATGCCTTTGCCAGTATGGCCATTTCTATAACACTAATTCTGCCAATCTATAAACATGGGAGATCTTTCTACCTTCTGGGGTCTTCTTCAATTTCTTCCTCCTTAACTTCCTTGGTTAGGTTTATTCCTAGGTATTTTATTTTAATGGTTATAGATTCCACACAATAGAATAAACTCTGATATAGTACTCAGCATACAGTAAGTGATGAATACATACTTACTTGACTGATACTAAAATACCAAAATTCATCCAAAGGCTAATAATTCAAGCTGATCCTACTCCTTCCTACCCCTTCTGACACCTTATATTCTGGAGTCATTAGACAGCAATAAGTACCAAAACAACAACATTCCACACACATATGAAGATAAAAAGAGTAATAGAGACGTAATTCTTTTATGATATATTAAGAGGTTAATACATTTTTCTATCAACTAGCAGCATGAAAAAATAATAAAAAAGCCAAGCACCAGTGGTTCATCCTGTAATTCAAGCTACTCAGGGGCTTAGATTCAGAGGACCATGGTTTGAAGCCAGCCCTAAAAGAAAAGTCCAATAGACTCCATCTCCAATCAGCCAGCAAAAAAATCTGGGATTAGGAGCATAGCTCAAGTGGTAATTTACCAGCTGCAGCAGAGAACATAAGGCCTCTGATCTCAAGTCCCACTACCAAGAAAATAATAGCAATATTAACAATAACAATAATAATAGGCAAAATATATTAAACTAGCAAGTCAATTTGGTATATTGGCTTTGGAAGTCAGCAAATGTTTACTATGCCAAAGTACCCTATAGTAAGGATTAACTGATCTTTATGATAATATTCCTGAATTTACATTCATTTTTGTTTACATTACCTCAACCAGAATGTACTCTCATTATATTTATTCTGCTTGTGGGTTTGAACTCCAAACTTGTAACAGAGCACATGAAGATAGCCGATCTGTAATAAAAAGAAAGAAATGTGTCTGAGTCATTATTTCCTTAGAGATAAAAATATCAACAGTTGTTCAGTCTTTAAAACATACCTAGCTGGGTACTGGTGGCTTACTCCTATAATCATAGCCACTCAGGAGACTGAGATCTGAAGATTGCAGTTCAAAGCCAGCCCGGGCAGGAAAGTCCGTGAAACTCTTATCTCCAATAAAAACCACCAGAAAACCAGAAGTGGCGCTGTAGCTCAAGTGGAGAGTGCTAGCCTTGAGCTGAAGAGCTAAAGGATAGCACTCAGGCCCAGAGTTCAAGCCCCATGATCAACAAAAAACAAAAAATAAAATAAAACATACTAATATGTTTCTGCACATCAAAATAGCCATCCTTACCAAAGCTTCTCAATTTGATTAAAGAAGAACTACAGGACACTAAAGTTGAGACCCTAGTTAGGTATGGCAAACATCACAATATATTATGAACAGAATTTGGAAGGTCCTGTGTAATGCAAATGAGAAACCCAATTATAACCTAGCAGGTACACTAAAGTAGGAAGTTTACTCAAAGATCTAAAAAATTACCATTGAAGGGAGAAAAGTGTGACTTTTTTAAAAAATTCAAATGAATGGGTATCAATGACTCACACTTATAATCCTAGGCACTTCAGGAGGCTCCAATCTGAGGATCACAGTTCAAAGCCAGCCTAGGCAGGAAAGGCCATGAGACTCATCTCCAATAACCTAACAAAAAGCTGAAAGTGGAGCTGTGGCTCAAGTGGTAGAGCACTACTAGCCTTGAGCAAAAGAAGCTCAATGATGGTGCCCAGGCCCTGAGTTGAAGCCCTAGGATCAGCACCAAAAAAAATAAAATAAATAAAAATTAAGACAAAATTTAAAAATTCCAAATTCTGAAGCAGATCCAAAGAATTTTCCAAGCATAGGGCTTATTTAGAAATAATTATTTTAATAGACCCTCTGTAGTAGCAACAAACATCCCCTTTATATGAATTCCCATTGGGATGAAAGCAGCAACAAGTATGTGGATTATCCTATAGGAAAATATTCTTAAGAGTTAATCAGCATCCCAGTTCCTGCATTGGTGCCATGTTCTATAGAATTTCACCTCTCAAAATAATGACATAGTGCCAGACGCCGGTGGCTCACGCCTGTAATCCTAGCTACTCAGGAGGCTGAGATCTGAGGATCACGGTTCAAAGCCAGCCCGGGCAGGAAACTCCATGAGACTCTTATCTCCAATAAAACCACTAGAAAACCAGAAGTGGTGCTGTGGCTCAAGCGGTAGAGCACTTTCCTTGAGCTGAAGAGCTGAGGGACAGCACCCAAGCCCAGAGCTCAAGCCCCACAACCAACAAAAAAAATGACATAAAATGATTTCTTAATTCTAATAATTTATCTAAAGATCTCATTGGTATTTAAATCACCTACCCAGAATTTGACTCTATCCATATGAAGGAGTCCTTTATTTTTTTTTTTTTTTTTTTTTTTTTTTGGGTCCGGTCGTGGGGCCTGAACTCTGGGCCTGGGCGCTGTCCCTCAGCTCTTCAGCTCAAGGCTAGCGCTCTACCACTTGAGCCACAGCGCCACTTCCGGCTTTTTTCTTTTTGCTTATGTGGTGCTGAGGAATCGAACCCAGGGCCTCGAGCATGCAAGGCAAGCGCTCTACCACTGAGCCACCTTCCCAGCCCCTGAAGGAGTCCTTTATAAGTCTTAACCTGAGCAAGACTATAGAAGCAGATCCTCAATTAAGAATCTAAGATCTGAAACCGTTTATTCATAAGTAACATGCAAAGACCTGTTTTTCTTCCAAAGTTTAGTACAGTATATTCAAAAAGTAGAAATTCTATATGCATTCCTGAGCACATCAGACCTACTGTATATTTGAATCTAAAACAAAGAATACTCTTGTTAATGTATGCCTGGCAAGAATCCATTGGTATTCTTGACACTTCAACAAAAAACAGTTTAACTCATTACATGCCCCAGACCCCAGAGGTTCACACATGGCCACCTCAATTATGTAACTATACTAGAATAATTTCGCTCACATTTAGTTGCTACAGAGAGGCCTGAAACAGAACTTACACACAGGCAAAGGAAAATAAAATTTTAGAAGAACATTTAAGTGTACTAAGCCTTTATTCAATTTCCTCAGTCTTTGTCTCTGCCCTCCCTTTACCCTCAAGTGTACTAATATTAAGTTCTACTTCCTGGGGAGAAAAGAATTCAAAATAATAGCAAACTTATAATGAAGCTATTAAAAGACTAGAAGATCCTTCAGGAGACCTGCAGCATTTTTAATACAATGGCCAAAATGTTTTTACTACCAATACTGCACCACTGACTCACTCATTTATATATTCAGGGTAACTACTGACTAAGCATCTACTGTCTACTGAGCATTATTCTAGGAACTAGAGATACGTCAGTGAACAAATTGACAAAATCCCTGACCTTGTGGAACATTTCAAAGGAGCTATGAAGAAGATTCATAAAAATATGTTTAAAGAAATATGCTGGACTGGAAGCTGTATGAGTCAATGGTAGAGTGCTTCCCTAGCACAAGAAAGGCCCTGAATTCAATCTCTAGCACATCCAAAAAGGAAGGAAAGAAGGGACAGAAGAAGGGAGGGAAAGGAAGGAGTGAGGGTAACAGGGAGGGAGAGAGGGAAAACGAAAGTCACCTGATTTTGTCAGCAAAAACACAGTAACAAAAACATTCCAAAAAAGGTAGATCTATAAATCCACTGTAATACAAAATGAGAGCTCCAGTAACCTCCTGCCACTGGCTCAGAAATGATAACTCCAACCTATTCCTACTTTACAAGGACAAAATGAGACTATGTAAATAATAAATAAACTTAATTGTGTCTGGTGCTGGTGGCTCATGCCTGTAATCCTAGTTACTCAAAAGACTGGGATCTGAGGATTGAGGTTCAGGGAAAGTCCATGGGACTCAACTCCAATTAATCACCAAAAAGAAGTGGAGTGATGGTTCAAGTGGTATAGCACTAGCCTTGAACAACAAAGCTCAGGAATGGTGCCCAGGCCCAGAGTTCAAGCCCCAGGACTGGCACGCACACACACACACACACACACACAGAGAGAGAGAGAGAGAGAGAGAGAGAGAGAGAGAGAGAGAGAGAGAGAGAGAGAGAGAGAGAGAGAGAGAAACCTCAGTTGCTATTATTGGTTAAAGAGCTTAATCACCAACTTTTCAGGTCAATATGAGGCCTATAGTTTTGTTTACTGGTTTTTGAGATAGGGTCTCACTTCAACTCTTTGATCCTCTTGCCTCTGCCTCTCAAGTGCTCAGATTACAGTTACATAACACCATGTCCAGAATATGCCTTTTACTGATAGTAGTTAAATAATATCATTTTCTACAACTTATTATGTAAGTTATGTTTTCAAAATTCAAAGAAACAAACCTATTTTTTTCTTCAGCCTCACATTTGAGTTATTCTCTTTCTTTCTTTTTTTTTTTTTGCTACTTTATCCATTTATTATATTACAAGATTAAGGCACAAGTTTAAGCAGCACAGAATAGGAAAATCTTTGGCTGACAACAGTATCCACATCTGTTCTTGTACTCCCCAACTCTGTACAGACCGGTACACCTCTCAGTGAAGGCCAGCGACACAAAGATGCCAGAGGTAACCCGCCTAGATAAGCAGGGTTTGCTAGAATACATGCCTGGAGCAGGATGACACAAACAGCAGGTGAAGAGGATGTGGCACCAGGACTTCCATCTACCGGCTGAATCAGGCACTTGCACTCACCCTGTTACACAGAACTTTACACAGATGTGCAAGAGCCTCCTCTGTCCCCCCTCAAATACTGGATAAATCTGACTTGTAATAAATACAGGCATCTATCCAAAAGCAGAATCCTGGGCAAAATCACATTTAACATACTGAGCATCAAAACAGCAGGAGCTGATACAAGAAAATGCTGCGCTACACACTGCCTTACGCAGAGGGCAGTACTTAATCCTGCAAGGAAGCCAAGTTTCATGACCAGGACGTACTTCAATCACTGCAAACATGACAACATGCACTTAAGTACGACTGGCTTTACAAAATACCTACTGGATATTCAGACCAGAGACAAGGCCAGATAACTCTTCTAGAAGTTGCCCATGAGTACTCTTCTTCCACTATAACAGACTCATACCAAGAGGCTTCTTAAAAATGGTGACTTACCTTCACTGCTATCTGTATTTATTCATCCAAACATTCAACAATTTAGGATTGTTTCCAGAGCTTAAATCTATCCTCAAAGGATGAAGATTTTTCCCTGCGAAGGGAAACTGAAGCAGACCCTGAAGGCCACTCTAATAGAGGAATTTCCAAATGTTTTTATTACTTGGGCAGTTCTGTAGTAATAACCCCAAAGAGGGGTAAGATGAAGCCCTTAGAGTAAGAAATGCTACTCAAGTCCTACAGCCACACCTTGCACACATACATATCCTGATAGATAATTCAATTACTAAATGAAAAACAGGTTCACTACTTAAAAGGAAAAGCTGCCCATTAATTCCAAGAGAAATGTATTAGCTTCGTGAAGGGGGGCAAGTCTGCATGCTCCCGGCTTGACTAACTTCTGGTAACTTCTTAATTATCTGCTCATCTTCCATGGAGCCACAGACCAGAAGCAAATACTTCAACAACCCTTACATGAAATAGAGATCACTTAAACACAAATCAGCAAAACAATAAAGTCAACAGTTATAAAGCACAGAAGCCTTTTTCACGTCTGCCTCAGGTGTGGAGAAGCTGTTGGTGGCTAGCTTGTTCTCGGCTTCTTAAAGCCCTCACTACTCAGGAGACCCCAGTTGACAATGGCCACCAGATTTCTTCGCTTAGAAGTAAGGAAGACTTGAGTTATTCTCTTTCTGATTTTATCTTTAAAACATTTATAGGGCCGGGCGCTGGTGGCTCACGCCTGTAATCCTAGCTACTCAGGAGGCTGAGATCTGAGGCTGGCGGTTCAAAGCCAGCCAGGTCAGGAAAGTTCGTGAGATACTTATCTCCAATAAAACCACTAGAAAACTGGAAGTGGTGCTGTGGCTCAAATGGTAGAGTGATTGCCTTGAGCTGAATAGCTGAGGGACAGCACCCAAGCCCAGAGTTCAAGCCCCATGGCCAACAACAACAAAAAATCAGGGCTAAGATTATGTATTTTTATATTTTACTCAATTATAATAGAGAAGAAATAACTAAGTGATATTTGGCCTAGTTTTAAAAACATTTGCCTTTCAACTCCTCCCTTATTCATCTTTCTCTAATTCTAAGATGTCTCAGTAATAATTAACATACAACATTCATTATTTCTCATGCGTTCAAAGATACAAAATATAGATTCAGTTTTCCAAATATTTTTCTCTCTTCACCTGATTAACAATATAGTATTACCTTCTGCCTTTATGTCACTGAACAATGAGTCCTAATCTAATTTTGAGATACAAAAAAGATATCAGGGGGGAAAGAGAGTTGAATTACTTAATTCATTAATTCCTTCTAAGCAAATAACACTCTATTAGCTCCTCTCCAACCTTTATCTGATCATTTCCTCTCATTATGAAATTTTCTGCCCTAGATTTTTAGGTCCCTTGTCAAGTCCTTAAGCCCATCAAAAATACACATTCTAAATAATTGCATTGACCTTTAGATTTAAAAATATAATTGTCCTAATAGCAGAGTTCTATCACCTATCTTCTAAATAAAATAAAAACTCTCAATTTGAACTGTAAAGTTTTTTCTTACTGGCCTACTAGTGATATAGACATAATTATTCCTCCTACATATCATCCTGGGTACTCTAATTCAGCCTTTTATTCTCTCTACACTTCATTTACCACCTCTAACATTGCACAAGATTGTTTTCTTTCCTTCCAACATCATTCAAGAGTTTCTTTTTTGTATTGTTGGATACACAATTTAATATCCACTTATTTTACAAAGCATATTTTAAAAGGTCTCTGTCCTCTAGTAATTTATCATCTGAAATAAGTAGCAAAAGAGCCAGAACCAAAAAGACAGTAAAACCATATAAACGTAAACAATTTAAAAGGCCCTATAGAGAGAGTTAATAAAACTAATGAAAGAGCTTGAAAAACTTGCTGGATAGTAAACCAACATTTTAAAGCAACTAATGGGGCATCAGTGACTCTCACTCATAATCCTAGTTATTTAGGATTCTGAGATCTGAGAATCGCAGTTTGGAGGCAGCTCAGGCAGACAAATCTGAGAGGTTTTGTTTTTTGTTTTTTGGTTTTTTTTGGTGTTGGTCTTGAGCTCCCATTCCCTGGGAGCAGTCACTGAGCTTTTTGGTTTTTGCTTTTTGCAACAAACAGCTCTGGTCTTGAGCTCCCATTCCCTGGGAGCAGTCACTGAGCTTTTTGGTTTTTGCTTTTTGCAACAAACAGCTCTACTTCAGCTTTTTGCTGGTTAATTGGAGATGAGGGTCTCTTGTACTTTGCTGCCCAGGCTATCTTTGAACCATGATCTTTATATCTCAGCCTCCTGAGTAGCTAGGATTATAAGTATGAGTCACTGGCACTTGGCAGGGACTCTTATCTTCAATTAACCAGCAAAAGTCTGGACTTGGAAGAGATAGAGTGCTTAGCCAGGCGCTGGTGGCTCACACCTGTAATCCTAGCTACTCAGGAGGCTGAGCTCTGAGGATCGCGGTGCAAAGCCAGCCCGAGCAGAAAAGTCCATGAGACTCTTATCTCCAATAAACCACTAGAAAACCAGAAGTGCTGAAGAGCTGAGGGACAGTGCCCAGGCCCAGAGTTCAAGCCCCATGATCGACAACAACAACAACAAAAAGAGGTAGAGTGCTAGTCATGAGACAATAAGCCAAGAGAAAGAAGCCTTGAGTTCAAGCCCCAGCATAAGTGAGCATGAGCACATGCATGCATGCACACACGAGTTCACACACACACACACACACACACACACACACACACACACACACACACACAATTCTTATATAGCAGTGATTGTTGAAAAACATAATCTTTAATATTTATTACTGACAACAGCAATTAAATATTTAAAATCTTTTATTTGTCAGTCATGGGGCTTGAACTCAGAACCTGGGTGCTGTCTCTGGGCAGTTCTTGCTCAAGGCTAGCTCTCTACCACTTGAGCTACAGCTCTACTTCCAGTTTTTTGATGGTCAACTGGTGATAAGAGTCTCACAGACTTTCCAGCCTGGGCTGCCTTTGAACCATGATCCTCAGATCTCAGGCTCCTGAGTAGCTAGGATTACAGACATGAGCCACCAGGGCCTGACTAAATGTGAAAAATCTTTATAAAAATCACAAAACTATATTTAAGACATGAAAAAACTTTATGTAAGTCCTGGGGCAGAGGGATAGAGCACTTGAGTAAAGCCTTGGGTTCAGTCGCTAGCATGGCAAAAAGAAAGTTTACATACATTAGAATATATCACTTTCATGATATAAAGATTCACTATCATAAAGATACCCCAGTTGCTGCTTTTTTAACCAGACTAGTAAACTCTAAATGAACTTGGAAACACAAGAGATCAAGAATATCTAACATCATACCATCGAACAAAAGCTTTGTGCTCCTAAAGAGCAACCACTAACTCTAGCCTAAGCTTGAAAGTCAGTGCACTGATCTTTAAAATAAAACTCTAAAACAACATGATTTCAAAAAAGAATTTCAGAAATAAATTGACCATTTTCTTTGTGTCAATAAAAGTTTTACAATGAAGTAAAACTCATTACTGAAGATAAACTCTAGAAGAAATGAAAGATTAATGGTGAAACATTAAGGCAAGCCAAAACACCTCCCCCCCAAACAATCAAAATGGAATTCTAAGATCCTAAATTTTACAACAAAAGAAGTAAAAAAGAATATACATGTAGACACACATAACACCTTGAAAACGACCCAGAGCTTCTCTAAATTGAAGACTAGAAGTTATTGTCTTAAAGGGACCTTTGAAATCATGTTGTCATAGTCTTATTTTTACCTATCATGGCACTGATTTTCAGAGCATTCACTTCTCTGAAATTGTGACACTTCACATGTCATATTTTGTCACACTAGAGCAGCTCCTACTTCAATACTGTATGCAAGCCACAAATGATTTTCAGTCTTAAATAACAAAGTAAAGAAATTGATTTATTTTTTTGTTTTGAACTCAGGGACCTATTAGGCAAGCACTTCACTACTAGAGCCATATCCCCAGTCCCAAAAGGTCTTTAAACAAATGCTCAAAATAGAATTTTCTGTCTCTCATTAAACAAGAAAGTACTATCCAACAAAGCATCACTATGTCCCAATTTACCTATGTAATTTTTTACCATGTACCTGCAGAAGCTGAACACTGAACCATTATTTCTAATCATTTCATTATTTGACTTCAAAATACTTCTGTCAACCGTCTAGAAGTGTCTATAGATGTGTTTACTTGAAATGGAAGTTAACTGCTAGGTATGATAATGCATACTTGCAATCCCAGCTCTTCTAAACTCAGCACTTAGGAGAGAAACAAAGTTCGAGTCCACACTGGACTACACAGAGAGATTCTGCCTCAAGAAAACAATAAATTTTTACTTATCCATTAGAATGATATTGTATCATTTGTAAAAAAATGGAAAAACCTAGAAACCATATGTGGAGTGAACTAAGTCAGGCCCAGGGAGATAAAGAATGCATGTTTTCCCTTATATGTGGAAGCTAGAATTAGCTAATAATAATATAAGTAAGTATATGGGTGGTATGCAAGTGTACACAAATGTACTAATTGAAATATGGAAGAATCAAGAACTCAAAAATGTAATTCCTTAGAAAGGCAAAGTTCAACAAAATAAATACCAGGAAATGAGTACATGAAAGGGGTAGGGTGGGGTCAAGGGAAGAGGGGTAAACAAATGAATAGAAAGAGGGGAGAATGCAGTCAAGAATTCAATATATTCCTACAAAATTAAGTGAAGCAGGGGAAGGGTGGGTTGGGAGAGATGGGTGAGAATACCGAAAAGGGTGACATTGATCAAATTGTATTATAGTCATAAACTTCTTTGGCAAAAAATAAAGCACTTGAACACTTGCAAATGGAAGCTACATTTAACTTGCTTTAGAGTTTAGTTTTTGATTATTTACAACTTCATAAAATTATCTATAAAGGATTATATTAGATATTTAGATAGCAAGCAATCCATAATCTTTAAACAATTTTGTGTACTCTCTCTAAATGTATCAGTAAGCCACTTGAATTTTAGAAATTTGTTTTCACAGTTCTCTAATTTTCCAGGAGTAAAGAGATTCTGAGAATTGTGTTTTCTGTCTCTGATAAAACTCCATGTAATCATTCTTGTATAAACAGGATGCTAAACATTCACACAGTGAGACCAAAAGAGGATATTCTTAGGAGAGGATCACAAAGGCTCAAAAGCTATGTGCATATGATCATATAAAATGATGCTTATGGGGCTGGGAAGTTGACTCAGTGGTAGAGCGCTTGCTTTGCATGCCTGAGGCCCTGGGTTCGATTCCTCAGTACCACATAAGAAAAAAACCGGAAGTGGCGCTGTGGCTCAAGTGGTAGAGCGCTAGCCTTGAGCTGAAGAGCTGAGGGACAGCGCCCAGGCCCAGAGTTCAGGCCCCACAACCGGACCCAAAAAAAAAAAACAAAACAAAATGATGCTTATGAAAATGAACTCCAAGAAAAGGAAACAAGACGTTTTTCATTTTGCTTTTTGTGCTTTTTTCCCCCGTTTTTCCCCTTTTGTCACCATCTTTGATTTCTGTACCTTTGTCTTTCATGTAAGTGTATCTGATTTGGAGAAGGGGAAGGGAAGCACAGAAATGGTGGGACAAAGGGTGAACTAATTCAGCAGTGATACTTACTAGACTGAACTATACAATGTGGGATAAGGGGGTTGGGAGGGAAAACACTAGGAGAAAACAAGGGAAGAGGTGATCTTTCAAAAAGAGTACATTTGAGTGCATTTCAAAAAAAAATGTACTCAATACCTGACTTATGGAACTGTAACCCTTCTGTACATCACCTTTAGGATAAATATTTAAAAATTAGAATTAAAAGAAAAGAAATATTGCTTGCCAGATACCAGTAGCTTATTCCTGTAATCTTAGATACTAAAGAGGCTGAGACTTGAAGAGATCTGCCCAGGCAGGAAGGTTTTCATTTCCAATTAACTATCAAAAAGTGAAAAATGGAGTTGCAGCTCAATTAGTAGAGTGCAAAAGCTTAGAGATAGAGCCCAAGCCCTGAGTTCAAGCCTCAGAACTGGCACAAAATAAAAAAAGAAGAGAAGAAACTATTACTCATCCACATAGGGAACAAGCAGGTAGAGACAATCTTGGGAAGTGAGAGTAAGTTGAAGAAAGTAAGCTCCCAAGGGTAAAAGTCAGAATATAAGCATGCAGATGTAGAATTTAGGTCTAAAAAATAAATGATAAGTGTCATATGGGGACTGTTTTGGAGGAAGTCAGTGGGAGGGGAGAAATTAAAAAGAGATAGTGAAGGAAATGACCATGACTGAACTATTTTATATGCATATGTGAAACTAGAACAATAAAACCTGATTTTTAAAAATTCTTTAAAGGGGATAAGAAAATAGAATGGATAAACTTGATCAAAGTACATTATATGCACATATGAAAATATTACAGTGAAATCCCATTGTACAATTAATACATACTTATTTTTTAAAAAAAAAGAACTGCTGAGTGCTGGAAACTCATACCTGTAATCCTAACTAGTCAGGAGGCTGAGATATGAGGATTGTGGTTCAAAGCCAGCTTGGTAAAGTCCATAATACTCTTATCTACAGCTAACCACCAAAAAAAAAAACATTAGAAATGAAGCTTGGGTTCAAATGGTTGAGTGCCAACCTTGTGCAAAACTGCTAAGGGACAGTGCCCAGGCCCTAAGCTAAAGCCTAAGTTGTGGCACAAAAAGAAGGAAAGAAAATGAGTAGGAAAGAGACATCCTTAAAGTACAGAGGGTGGCAAAGGAAATGGGAGACTGCTAATATCCAGCAGTAATTATATAAACAAATATATTAAGACTAATTGAAGGCAGGTTTTTGTCATGAAACAAGAGCATTCAAAATGTTTTGGGAAGAGAGACAACAACAATGAACATTTTATTGCCGAACTGAAATAGCAGATATCATAATTTGCAGTACCAGAGCCATAGGGGTAGCTCAATGATAAAGCATATGTTTAGCACATATAACACTATGAGTTCAATCTCCAGCGTCACAATATGACAATCATTTTCAGTATATTAGACAGACTGATGGATAACAGATACTTTTTAAATACAATGGAAATGTGTGAGTGTATAAACATGTATATGCTCTTCCCACTGAGAGGGCAGGCCTAAGAGCAGTGACACCCTAAATACAGTAAGCATATACCTTGTGCCTAGACTTTGGATTCTACAAATGAACAATGAATTCCATTCCATTAAAGGAGTGATGTTTCCTGGGGGAAAGTTAATCTCATAGACTGTAAAGGGAAAGGACAAAATGGGTCTGGAATAGTTTATTGTACCAGAAAGGAAAGAACTGCTCAGAAGTGACAGTAACATGCAAAAACATGAAAGTTGAAAGCAAGATGGATGACTAGGGGATCTCAGCCCTCATTTCTCCTTTAAAGCAATGATTTAACAACTACCAATAGACTAGAAAAGGCGCCAAGAGAGTTCAACAGTCCAGAAAACCACTGAGGTTACCAGTGAGGATAACTGTATAGAAAAATGTGTAAGAAAGAATTTCATTTTATTTGCGTTATCCTGCCCTACAAACCAGGTCAGCTTAGTAACTAAAGGCATGCCCTCTGCTCTGAGTTCCAAAATGGGAGGAAAGCCTTTGTCAGTGAGGAACACTGCAACCTTCACAGCAGAGGACCTTTGGCAGCCTTTGGTAAGATGGACTCCAGCTGTAACAGCAACCTGAATCTCATATGTCATTCTGCATCTCCTCTTAGCTGGTATCAATGCATGCCTCCCAGAGCTGCTGTCATAATAAAGCCCTGGCCCTGACACTTGCACATCCATGTTCACAGCTGTACTTTTCACAATAGGCAAGCTGTGGAAACAGCCCAGATCCTCTACAGCAGATGAGTGTACCAAGAAAACATGGTACATGTTATACAATGGAATTTTACCCATCTCTCTGAAATAATAATATGTCATTTTCAGGGAAATGAATGGATATAGAAAAAATTATGTTAACTGAAGTTGAGCACAAAGAGACAAGTGGCACATGTTTTTTGTCATATGTGGAAGCTAAGTCTAAAATACAAGCATGCATAATAACATATGCAGGGCTCTATGCATACACACACAAACAAACTGATTAAAGGATAGTATATAGGACAGGATAGGATATTTACAGGAAGAGTCAAAAGGTGTAACTCCTCTGAAAAACTAAAGAACTGATTATCAAAATGAATACCAGGAAGTGAAAATATGTTTTGGGGGGAGCCTAAGAGGGTTATGCAAATGGAGGGAGTATAGGTGAGCAAATGCAGTCAATATGTTCTATGTATATTATATAAAAACTGAACTATGGGATGGGGAGGAATAAATTGGGAGAGAATGATGGAAGGAATGACATTGGTAAAGAAGCACTGCACTCATAACCTGAAAAAAAAAATTGGCTGAAAGCTTCCCAAATCTAGATAAGGAAATAGACATTCAAATTTTAAAAATCCAGATGAAACATGTTATAATTGTCAAAAGTTAAAGACAAAGAGGAGTCTGGAAGAAGCAAGAAAAAAACTACTGGACACACATCCTTTGAGGGAGGGAAGACTTATTTCAGTGCTACAATATTTTTAAAACTGGGTAAAATTACGTCTTGCTCTTTTCCCTCTAGCTTTGTCTTTCCACTGTTTGACACTAGTTACAGTGCAACTCTAAATATGGATGGGAACTGACCAATAGATTGAAGAGAACCTGAAAGGGGCTAGGAGCTACGAAGATCAAATAAAAAGTAGCTCATAAAAGTAACATCATAAAGTTGATTATTAAGTCCTGGAATCATGCCACAATGTGAGCAACCATAGAGTTAATCCTAATTTGCATATCAAAGGCTTTTGATAACTGAACTAATGGATAAACCATTGCTAGGTATTAGTCAATGTTGCACATAAAGGCGAAATCTCAAGAGCACTGCCAAACTGAACCAACACTAAACCATATCCCATGGAAAACAAGTTGAAAAACATGGCCTGAATCTGATTTTGACTAGGTTGATTGCCTTCTGAGATTAAAAAACAACATTCCCATAAAATTTAAACAAGACCCTCAACCTAAAAACAAAATACTAAATATGCCTGGGACCGAAACCTGCTAGGGGAGGGAATCCATGAGACCCTCATCTCCACTGAACTACAAAAAAAGCTAGAAGTGGAGATGTGGCTCAAGTGGTAGAGTGCTAGCCTTGAGCACAAAAGCTGAAGGACAGTCCCCAGGCCTCGAGTTCAAGCCCTAGGATCAGAAAAAGAAAAGAATTCTGGTCAGTATTTACTCAGAGTATGAAGACTTTTGAAAATCTCAACTTACATAAGAAAATAAACAGATGTTAATGATAAGATGACATGAATGTTGAAAATAAAACTGTGTGAAAGTATATATAGTTTTTCAACAAAAAGGTCAGCAAACTGTGAGCTAATATGGATAACATAGACAGTGACATAAAATTTAGATTATTTTTAAAAGAATACAGTAGCACATAAAAATTAAGAAACTATTTTCCAATAGATCAACTCTTTAAAAATGTTTAAAAAATTCTCAGAAATTCTGAAAATTACACCTGCAAAAAATGTCTCCATAAACAAAAGGATATCATCAGAGGGAAAAACAAGTGAAAGTAAAATTTAAAAAATTCTCTTAAACATTTTTTTGGAAGGGAGAAGTATTGGTGTTTAGTACTTGGGCTATTTAACTGATAAGCGGGTCCTCTACCATTTGAGATACTCTACCAGTCTCTTCTTGTACTGATTGTTTTCAAGTTAGGATTTTGCTTTATGCTTGTGCCAGCCTAGATTCTAATCATCTTATCTGTGCTTCTTTTTGTCATTAGGATGACAATAGAAGGAAGTAAAAATACTCATATTTGCAGCCCTGTATAGTAGCACACATCTGAAATTCCAGAAATAAAGAGGTATAGACAGAAGGATAGTGCACTAAAGGCAAGCGTATGATACAAAGAGAGAAATGCTATTGCATTTTTTAATATGGAGCATACATATTGGGAAGAAGTGTTTGCAGAAGGCATAATAGTCTGTAGAAAATTCAAAATAAAATTTAAAATTCTGGAAATAATAAGCAATTACAGATTCATACACCAATGGAGTAGAATAGAATAGACAATTGAGAAATATATCCTCACAGTTAGAGTCATCTGACTTTTTACAAAGGTACCAAAAACATATGTTGAAGTAAAGATAGCTTCTTAAACAATTGATGACTCAAAATGAGTCAAAGACCTTAATATGAAATCTGAAACTTTTAAACTATTACCAGAAGCCATAGGGAAAGCTCCTCAAAATATAGGTATAGGGAATGACTTTCTGAATAAGAATTCTATACCTCAGGAAATAAAGAATGAATCAAGAAATAGCATTACAACAAATAAAAATCTTCTATACTTCAAAGTAAACAAGTGTCAGAAGGAAGAGAAAACCTACAGAATGAGAGATCTTAAAGCTATTTAAAAAGAGGGGAATAATAACCCATATATAAAGAACTAAAAAATTAAACACAAAATGAACAAACCAATTAATAAATAGGTAAATGTTTTCGTTCTTAAAAGAGGTAATACAGATGGTCAATAAGTACATGAAGAAATGTTCGACCTCCTTAGCCATAAAGAAAGTGATAGTCAAAACATCAATAAGGGCCAGGGATGGGGGCTGACGCCAGTAATCACAGCTACTCAAATGTGGAGATCAGAAGGCCACCCCAGGCAAGAAATGAGTGAGACCCAATCTCAATCAATAAGTCTGTAATCCAAGCTACATACAAGGTCATAGGTAGGGGGACCACAACAAAAAAAATGAAACTCTATCTAAAATAACTAAACATTTTAAAAAAAATTGTTGAGATTACATCTTATCCCAAACAATGGCAATCATCAAGAAATGAAATAACAAATGCTGGCAACGTTGCAGGGGGAGGATGATGAAGAACCCCAATACTGATAAACTGTTGTAAAATAAACACGGAAATTTCACTTACCATTTTGGGGAGCCTCATCAACATATCTTTACATCGCATTATACAACCAGATGCTTTTTGAAAATTCCCTTGAATGACTGCCTAAGAAAGAGAATGTCAATAATTGGTTAAAATTAAATGACAAGGTAGCTGAATCTAAGTCAAATTTAGCAATTCTTAACTACTGTTTAATTTTTTATTATAATGTTTTAATATTCTAAATATTTCTAATATTCTAATATTTTTAGCAATGCTAGTTGGTCTAATTTAACAGCTAGGTTAAAATACAGAAGAATAAATGCTAAGAATCTTTGTTAACAGAGTTGCTATTGAATCAGTAGACAACATTTAGTATTTCTGGACATGCAGAAACTCATCTACTGCCTGAAGAATTAAGTTAAATAGAAGTCCTAAAACAAGTTCACAATAATCTTCACAATAATCTAAATTTTCCCAAATATCCACTTTGAAGGTAGCTCAGTGTAATCTCATGTTGAAGCCAAAAGAACCACTCTGTCATTTATTATGTAACCTTAAGCATTAAGTACTCTTCAATTCTGTTGAATTCTATAAAAGGATTATCTCTACAATGCCTTTCAGTTTTACTATTCTGTGACTGAACACTCAAATGAACAAAATGTCACCCATACATTATTTATGCACTTGACATAAAAGCTTGTTTCAGCCATTCAAGAATTTAGCTGAGGGACTGGAGGCATGGCTCAGGTGATAAAGCACCAGCCAATGAGTGAAAGTGTCAGATACAGAGTTTTAAGTCCAGGTATCAGAAAGTTCTATCTGTGTAAGACAATGATATACTACCTTAAAGATAGAATCTAACTGATAAAGTATTTTATTTAAAAGGAAACATGTAGGAAAATAAGTTTATTTTTATTATTTTTAGTTTTGCAATATTCACGTTTTGAACTCAGGGTCATTACAGGTACGAGCCAGCACATCCAGCTTTATTTTTTTTTTATTTTACAAAAATAATTTCTATTGGGCATCTACCCAGAACATCACAAGCAAAGATATAATAAAGACAGTTGCATATCCATATTCATTACTGCACTATTCACAATAGCCACATTTTGGAAGCAGCCCCGATACCCTACAAGATAAATGGATCAAAAAATGTAATAACTAATAAACAATGGAATTTTACACAGCCATTAGAAAGAATAATATTATGTCATTTGCAGGGAAATAGATGGGCCAAGAACAAATCATGTTAAGTGAGGTAAGCCAAGCTCAGAGAGGAAGCTAGATCTAAAATACACTAGGACATGATAAATTACACAGGACTCTAGGCATTCACACACTGTGAGAGCAAAGGAGGATATTCTCATGAGAGGAACAAAAAAAGGCGCAATGCCTATGTGCATGTGATCATATAAAATAATATTTATCAAAATGAACTCCAGAAAATGGAAACAAGAGATTTTTTTCTTTGTTGTTATTTTTTTTCTTTTCTTTTTGTATTTGTTCATTTATCTGTCTTTGGATGGGTAAGGGGAGCACAGAAATGGAGGGACAAAAAGTGAACAGATGCAGCAGTGGTACTCACTAGACAATATATTGAAAATGAACTATACAACTTGAGGGTGGAGATGAGAGGGAAAAACTTGGAGAGAGCGAGGGAAGGGTGACATTATCCAAGAAAAAATATACTCATTACCTGATTTATGTAACTGCATTACTTCTGTACATCACCTTTATAATAACAATTTTAAAACCTTAAAAAAAATTAAGCAGGGCATACATATGTGGCTCACACCTATAATCCTACCTATTTGAAAGACTAAGATCAGGAGGATAGTGGTTGAAGGCCAACCTAGAAATAGAGGTCAGAACTATTCATTTTTTCTTACAAATTTAATGATTAGAAATCAGTGTTTGGCTATGAGATCTTGGTATTATCTTAAAGCTCTTGAAGAGCCTCATAAAGACAAAATCTGTATCCTAAATTTTACATTTCAAATTCTTCTAACAGGCTGGGAAGGTGGCTCAGTGGTCGAGTGCTTGCCTTGCATGCATGATGCCCTTGGTTTGATTCCTCAGCACCACAGAAGAAAAAAGAAAAAAGCCGGAAGTGGCGCTGTGGCTCAAGTGGTAGAGCACTAGCCTTGAGCTGAAGAGCTGAGGGACAGTGCCCAGGCCCAGAGTTCAGGCTCCACAACTAGACCCAAAAAATAAAAATTAAAAAAAAAATTTTTTTAATTCTTCTAAGAAGAAAAAATAATGACTTCAACACCTGGTCACACTCAGCTGTCAAAAATGTCTGTTGTTTTTGGGGGTAAAAAAATAATGTTCAAGTGTTTTGTTTGAAGGTCATCTGTCAACTGTCACCATTTACCTGCAAGTTTTGATAGATCTTTAGCATCAATAAATAACGAATTCCTACTTTGCAATATAAAAATAAGAAATGCAGGTAAGACTCCTTCTTAGCCAATAGCTGGGCACAGTGATGTGTACCTGTTATCCTAGCTGTGTGGGAGACTGAGGTCAAGAGAAAAGTGGTCCCAGGGCAGTCTGGGCAGAAAAGTCTGGCTTCCAAGCATAGCAGCATATAGTCTCTCATCTCAGCTACAGCAGAAAGTACAATATAGGCAGATCATAGTCCAGGTACATACCTACACAGGAAACCAGACCTGATTCATAAATAATTAATGTGGGGAGGGAGAAGCTAGAGGCATGGCTCAGTGGAATAATGTCTGTCTAGCAAGCACAAGGTTCAAACTAAATTCAAACTTCAATACTCCCCCTAAAAAAGAATTCAAGGCATTTTTTGAGACAATTGGCCTCAAACATTTAATCTTCCTACCTCAGACTCCTAAGTGGTGGAATACTAATGTACAACACGACCCTTAACAAAAAGTACTTTCTAAGAATGGAAAAAGTTGGAGGATGGGAAGGAAAAATTGGGAGAGTACAAAGGAATGAGTGACATTATCAAAAAAAAAAAAAGGTACTCTTCACCTAACTTATATAACTGTAACCCTTCTTTACATCATCTTTATAATAACTATAAACATTTTCAAAAATAAAATAACTAATAACTTTCTATATGTACCCCACAAGAAATAAATATTAAAAGGTACAGAAAAGAAAAGGATTAAAAGTTTTTTTTCTTTCATGCATTTGTTTCTAACGCATTTATAAGAATATTTATTTGTTGCTTTGTATGTCCCTCCCCCACAGTATAACCCCTGCTTTCACTGTATTTGATGTTGGTATAATTTGTGGAGGAGATGGGGAAAAACAAGTCGTTTAAGGATACAGGTTGACCCGTTGCAACTACGAGAAGTACAAGTTGTCATGTTGAAAACGAACTTTACAACTTTGGTGGGGGGGGGATTGGGGGGGGAGGCTGGGAAGGGATGTGAAGGGTAAACAAAGGAGGAGGCTGCAATGCTTGATAAGAAATGTACTCATTATCTTGCCCATGTAATTGTAACCCCTCTGTACAGTATGTTCACAAAAAAAAAATTTTTTTAAAGAAAAGGAATGGAGAAACCCTACAGTTGCTATTTCCTTTATGTGTTATCAAATATTCTTGTGCTTTGAATGAGAAAAGGATTGAAAGACTGGAGATATGGCTCAGTTGTACAGTACTTTCCTACCATGTTTGAGGTCCTGGATTCCATATTCAGCATAAAAAGGACAGCCAAACAACAGTGGCTCATGCCTGTAACCCTAGCTACTCAGAAGGCTGAGATCTCAGGATTGTGGTTCAAAGCCAGCCTAAGCAGGAATGTCCATGAGACTCTTATCTCCAATTAAGCTCCAAAAACTGGAAATGGAGTTGTGGTTCCAGTGGTACAGCACCAGCTTTAAGCAAAAAAACAACCTAAGAGACAGCACTCAGGAAAGCTCCAGTACCATCACACACACACACACACACACACACACACACACACACACACACACACACACACACACACACACACACACACACAAACACACACACACACACACACAATTAGAAAGAAGAAAATGCTGTGGCGGGGATGTAGCTCAATGATAGAGCAAAACTGCATCCTTTGGTTCTATTCCCAGTAACAAAAAAAAAAAAAAAAAAAAAAGAGTAAAATGTCGATTTCTCTCTAGTTTTCCCTTCTGTCAAATCTATAGAATATAAACCTTGGCATTTTACTAAGTAGAAACCATGCTCTTTGCTTTTAATCCTATATCTTATTCAAAAAGGAAACAAATTATTAATACAAAATCCTCAATAGGGCAATTGTCTATAACAATTTCAAAATAATATTCTCATCTGCACAATAAACATTCAATGAATATGCTCTGATTGAGTCCTTATTCACAGGGGAGAAAAAAATGTTTGCAGTGCTGGAAAAGAAACCAGGGGCCTTATGCATGCTAGGCAAGTTTTTCACCAGAGTTACACTCCCAGAAGAGAAAATCTTATTGAAGAGAAATGCTGAGTGACACACTTTATATTAAAGGATGGTGCTTTCTGTTCTTAATACATACAAAACAATGAGATTTTAATGTTCAAATCATCTACAAAATGTTTATCATTATTCCAGTCTTATTTTATGAATATAAGGTCTGTAATAATCTAGGCTAATTTTGAATAGTTATTCATCTCTTGAAGCAAAATCCCAGCATTTTAAACCCAAAAGATAGAAAATTCAAGTAAAAGAAATGCTAATGTGGCAATGTTGAGGGTATATAACTCAGTGGTGGAAAACTACGTAGCATTGTAAGTTCTGAAGTTCTATCCTAAGCAAGACAGAGAAAGACAGACAAAGAGACAAAGACAAAGATAGAGACGTAGGCAGACAAAAATAAATAGCAGTAACAATCTTTGATGTCAGAAAACCATATTGCCAGGTCTCATCATTTGGACATTATGATTCATTAGATGTGAGATGATCCCCTGCCTAAACTGATACAGTGAAAATAATGCAGGCTTTGGATTCCTAGTTTTTGCAACTCTTTGCTTACTAATCTTAAGCAAATCACAACTTCTTTTGGGGGAGGGGATGACACTGAGGTTTGAATCAAGTGCTCTGTGTTTGCTAGGCAGGTGCTCTGCTACTTGAGCCACACCTCCAGTCTTTTGTGCTAGTTAGTTTTTAGTTAGGGTCTCAATATTTTACAAGGGTCTAACTCAGCTTCCATCCTATTCATGCTTCTCGTTGTAGCTGGGATGACAGGCACATACCACTGTACCCAACCTCTTCTGTTGAGATGGAGTCTTGCAAACTTTTTTTCTGCCAAGACTGGCCTTGAACTTTGGCCCTCTACTTCAGCCTCCCACGTAGTGGGGAGGACATTGTAAGCCACTGTACCCAGCTATTAGTTGAGATGGGTTCTTATTAACTTTGTGCACCTGGTTGGCCTCCAGCCCCAGTCCTCTCAGTCTCAGCCTTCCCAGATAGCTTGGATTATAAGTGTCAAATGCCACACCTGGCCACAACCTCTTTAAGTTTTAATTTTCTTCATTGTAAACTAGAATAGTAATGTCCACCACTTAGGATAGACCTTGTGAAGATCAAATGAGACCACTGATGTGGAAGCATTTTGTAAATATTCACAAAATGTGCATATTAGGAGTGAGCATAGCTCAGTGACAGAGCACTTGTCTAGAATGCACAGAGCCCTGAGTTTGATCCCCAATATCGCAAAAGAAAAAAGTGAAGCTTTGTCAGTCAAACTACCATCAGTGCAAGAAATAAAGGAATAAAATAATATTACTTGTTCCTATGTGGTATTAGTGCAGATGAAGAGACCTCTCTGAAATCATATCCTAGCAGAGCCATAAAGTATTTTCATTTATACTGATGGTTTACCCTTCCTTATAGACAGAAGAAAATCCTCAAGACTGGATTTGAACTCCTGCTCGACAAGAAGCCCATTATACAAGGAATACCAATCTACTAAGTGATGAGGACAACAAATCAATCCAGAGACAGCAAACCACATTGAATAGATCCACTACAAATGAATGCCAAGTTAACTGCACTCTTGTTGCAGATATGCACCCTAAGATGTTGCAGCTATCAACAGGTACTACATCAAACATATAGTAGATAGTAAAAATTAGTTCCCTTCTTTGTTGATTTGCTTAATACAAATCCTTTGCTATTTCTTCAAGTCTCCTATAACATGTCAAATCCACCAAATGCACTGTTCTCCCAAATTGCTTCACATCCCACTTTAATAGAAATGTATTGACTGAAATATGCTAGATTCAAAGGAGAACCCAGTGTAATTCCTTAGAAATGCAAATTCAAGGTTATAAAAAATAAACACCAGGAAAAGGGGGATGAAGTGGGATCAAGGGGCAAGGGGCAGAAAAATGAAGAGAAGGGGGAAAAATGCAGTTAAGAATTCAACATATGGGGCTGGGAAGGTGGCTCCGTGGTAGAGCGCTTGCCTTGCATTCCTGAGGCCCTGGGTTCGATTCCTCAGCACCACATAAGCAAAAAGAAAAAAGACAGAATTGGTACTGTGGCTCAAGTGGTAGAGCGCTAGCCTTGAGCTGAAGAGCTGAGGGTCAGCGCCCAGGTCAGAGTTCAGGTCCCAAAACCAGACCCCAAAAAAATATAAAAATAGAAATAAAGAATTCAACGTATAGCCTATAAATTTTAAAAAGTAAGGGAAGGGATGGGTAAGGGAGTGATGGCCGAGAATGTTGAATGGGGTGACATTGATCAAGATGTACTGTATTCATAAATTTCTTTGTTAAATGCCAACTACTTAAAGATAATTTAAAAAACCCTCAGATATCCCTTATGAAACATCTAATTCTCTACAATTTAAAGGGATGATGTTGATCAAGATATATTGTTTTGGAAGTGGCACTGTGGCTCAAGTGGTAGAGCGCTCGCCTTGAGCTGAAGAGCTGAGGGACAGCACCCAAGCCGAGAGTTCAAGCTCCACGACCAACAAAAAAAAAGATATATTATTTTAATAAACTGCTTTATTGAATGGAAACTCCTTTGTATAACTACTTAAATAACAATAAAATAAATAAATATCTACTTTATGTTCCTTTTTCATCTCAGAAAATTTCACCATCTTTTGACATCATTTATACTGGACAAGCCCTCTCCCACTAAGCAGAGTTACCCACTCATCTTTTGCTTTACTGTGTAACTATTTTTTTTTAATTGTATTTTATTTTATTTGAGAACATACTGTACAGGGGGGCTACAATTACATGGGCAGGATAATGCATACATTTGTTACCAAGCATTGCAGCCTCCTCCTTTGTTTACCCTTCACTTCCCTTCCCCGCCTCCCCCCTCCCCCCACCCAATTTTACCCTCCTCCCCCCACCCAATTATACCCCCCTCCCCCCCACACACCGACATTGTAAAGCTGGTTTTGACATGACATTTTGTACTTCTCATTGTTGCAACAGGTCCACCTGAATCCTTAAACGACTTGTTTGTCCCCATCTCCTCCACATGTTATACTGACATCAAATATAGTGAAAGCGGGGTGTAACTATTTTTTTTGTCGGTCGTGGGGCTTGAACTCTGGGCCGGGGCGCTGTCCCTCAGCTCTTCAGTTCAAGGCTAGTGCTCTACCACTTGAGCCACAGCACCACTTCCGGTTTTTTCTGCTTATGTGGTGCTGAGGAATTGAACCCAGGGCCTCATGCATGTGAGGCAAACACTCTACCACTGAGCCATCTTCCCAGTCTTACTCTGTAACTTTTTATTTCTTCTAAAGCAATTGCCCTAGTTATAATACATCTATTTATGCACTCATATTTTCCATAAAACTTGTAAGTTCCAATAAGAGAGGAACCACATATTAATGATCTTTTTATCTTTAGGACACAAAGCAATGACTAAGCAGACATAAGTAAATGTTTTCCCTATACATATGAACCTGACTAGTTTCATTTCCAGCTCCATATATGTACTTAGAAAATACTCTTTTCAGGTATTTGTCAGTATTAGATCATACAACAAATGATAGCTTCTTAAAATTTAGTTGCAATATGAATACTGGAACCATATCAATGAACTATTCATACTGTCTACATTAAAACTGTCTATCTTAACTATCCTATACTTGGAATGTACCTTTTATATATGAGTGATTTTATAAAACTATGGGATGGAAATCTGAAAATATTGATTTCACAGTTATAGGCATGCAGAACTTTTGTGTCTCCAAAAATCTGAAATGAAAGCTCAGATGTACAGCAAGGAGAGTTGTGTGGTATGGAAAGGCATAGGGGAGTAATTAGTAAACAGCAGTCAGAGAGCAGGTAAAATGTAGACATACTGAACTTTAGACTTGTAAAAAAAATGATAAGAGTACTACTAGTCAAAATAGCAGAGAAGAGGGAGAATCGTCCTCTTCCCCACACCCATTAGACAAAGTCTGTGCTGCTTCTAATCTATGCCATCATTCTGGTACTTAATATTTTCCCTTTTCCATTTTTCAACAATGTTTTCATGGCCTGTCTCCTAAATTCATTTATAGTTTTCTTTTGAAAAGTACCATACTGCCTTGCTCAGGCTGACTTCAAATCTCTGTATGCAAGTCATCCTCTTGCCTCAGCCTCCCAATTTGCTAGGACCATGAGCACACATGTCACAGCCTAGAGCATCAAGCTATAATTTTCTTGAGCAAAGTGACCATACTTTATACTTACATCCATATATAGCACTTAAGCTTAAATATAGATCATTTATCTGCACAATTCTCATGGGATTTACTACTTTAAATCTTTAGTTCTTTAACCCTTTATTTCACTAACTATAGTCTCCTTGATATTAAACTATATTCATCTTATGATTTTATGGATTTTCCCACATAGTAGCTACCAACTCTGCTCATAGAAGCTACTCATTGACTGTTAGTAACTTTAAAATAATAAAGCAACTGTCTAAACAGTTCAATGGAAAGTGCCTAGAGAATTATAAAACCTATATGTGCCTAGAGAATTATAAAACCTGTATGATCTGTAAGAAATATCTCCAAGATTCTTTGGGACAGAGAAACCCCACTAACAAGCACAATTGTCAAAATGGCCTTTAAAGGCATCTTCTGCCTAGCAGGTTTCAATAAAATTCGTAGACTCTACTAGTGAGAATGTTAAGAGAATTAGACTTCATTTCAGCTTTTAAAGGTGTCACCACCAATCAAATAATAATTATATAGTTCATTTCTGATCAGCCAGCTGAGGAAGATGTCATTTACATATCAACCTCTACAACACTGAAAAAAATGGTATAAGCCTATCTAGATTCACAGAACTGTAGCATTAAGAAGTGACTGAAAGGTCATACTAATATCATTCTAAATGAGTGAAGAATTCCTTCTACAATGCATAATTCTTAGGATGTTTACACTTTTATTAACTGCCTTAAAGTGACAACAGACATCTTCTAGCAAAGATGTCTCATTGTAAGAATACTGTTATTAACAAAAGGTTACTCTCTACATTGAGCTGAAATTAATCTTGCAGTAAATTTTACCAGTTGGTCTTTATTCTATTCTGTCCATCTTGCTCTTTAATATGGAAGACTCTAAAATATTCAAAGAGGGTTATAGTTCTTTTTAAAAAAACAGACATCACTATATTCTCCAAATAACGTTTTCCACACTATTCCAATGATTTTATAGTGATTCCCAGAATTGATCACAATACTCAAAATGTGAATTAACTAGTATAAATATCCTAACTAGATCTGCGATTGTGTTAATTTTTGTTCTCATAGCTATATCACAAGACTGAATTAGCTTGAGATGAGCCTTGCTCTGTTGCCAAGTATATTCTCAAATTCCTGGACTCAAGAGATCTTCTTGCCTCCAACTTCTGAACAGCTAGGTATAAAGTTATGCACTACCACAACAGGCTATAGTTTTTTTTTTCACATGAATACTGTCAAGCCAAATGTACTTCTGTTGCACGCTAATATATAAGCTTTTATAGGCTGAGAGATATTAAGTGACAGACCAAAGGCATACCACAAGTCGGAAAAAGACTCATTATATAAAACAAAAACTTGTGTGATAGTGCACACCTGTGTTCCCAAGACAAAAGAAGCTGAGGTAGACAAATTGAGAGTCTGTAATTCTATTTCAAAATAGCAAAACAAAATAGAACTGGGAATGATGCCTTACACTTGTAATCCAAGCTACTCAGAAGGTGGAGATTGGGAGGTTTGTGGTTTGAGGCTAGCATGAGCAAAAAGATCAAAAGACCCCCATCTCAACAATAAAAAGCTGGGTGAGGTAGTATGCACCTGTCATCCCAACTAAATTAAAAATGTGTTCCATACTAGCCTGAGCAAAAATGCGAGAATTTATTCAAAAAATAAAGAAAACAATATAATAAAAAGCTTTAAGAAGATATAGAGTACATGCCTAGCAAGAGAAAAGCACTGAGTTCAAATCCCAGTATTGCCCCCCAATAGAGAGCTAAGGTGCAATATCAACGTCTGCTATCAGTATTTTACTAGTTGACATAAAGTAGCCCACAAAGGACAGTGACACTAAAAGATGAGTTAAAATTATAAAAAGGAGGCTCATTTGTACAATCTCATTTGTACTACCAGGAGCAGTAGACAAAGTCAGAAAACCTTAGTTCTGGTTTTAGATATTCAAATAAATCATGTTATAGCTATGAATTTCAGTTTCATCATTTACAAAATAAGGGGATATCCCAACTATATGAATATATGGAAATCACTGAAACATTATAAATGGGTGAATTTTATGATAAAAGAATTATATAATTCAAGCCACATACCAGTAGCTCCTGTCCATAATCCTAGCTACAAAGTAGACTGAGAACTGAGAATTACAGTTCCAAGCTAGCCCAGGCAGGAAATTTTGTAAGACTCTTACCTTCAATTAATGACCAAAAAAGCCACAAATACAGCTTTTACATATATACAAAATGTCCTACTGAAAAGTTGTAGTGTTTATGATACCTACTGATTCTGCTTGGTAAGTAAGTACTTTGAAAACTTCCTTCTCCACAACAACCTTCTGAATGAGCAAATGGGTTTCAGTGCAGCACTGGTCAACTAATATGGCATAAAATTGTTCCAGCCTCTGCAACAATAAAACAATACAATGCAATGATGAGGATAACCACATGTTTTATTAATAACTGTCATAGCTAAAAAACAATAGTAACTTACACTCATGGCAGAGTAAAAAAACCCATCAGCAATCAGAGCATTTCCAGCATCCATCCATCCTTTTCCTGCTTTTATATTCATCTAGAAGAAAGAAGTTAGAAAATAAATTTTAAAAATTCACAGTTCCCCCAATCTGACTGGGTGATATTAGAGGAAAACAATCCTGTCCATGTGACTTAATAGTTACATACTCCACAGAATATAAAAAACAATCAATATTTATTAGAATTCTAAATCTAAAAAAATTTGTTAATCAAAGAAATATCCCTTATATATTAAGCATCAGAAAAAATTTCACAGTATTATAACTAACATCCAAATAGTTAATATATAATATGCACAATTGCTACGGAAGCGAATACCAAATCCACCTGAAAAAAATGAGCACATGTAACAGCCACCTCTCTACTATAAATCCTTAAAAATGATAACATACATAAATAAGAGGAAACATATGAATTTTTACTCTTCTTCTATAAAACTCATGGAAAATAAGGAGTATTTTCAACAGGCATGAAATTATGAAGAATGTCTAAAATCAAGCAGCAAATGGGATGAGGCAAAAACTGACATCTCAACATAGATAAAAGTAGAAAATGCAGAAAAAGCTCTGGGTGTGAACAGTAGGAGCATCAGACAGTTGGCCTCATTCCAAAAGCTATCCACAGATTCAATGCAATCTCCAGGAACATACTGATGTCAGATGGGCACAATGAATCAATCAGATTGTCAGTCCTACATACTTGGATGGTGAAGATTAAGAGGCAGCCTGGTCAAAAAGTTAGCAAGATTCTATCTCAACCAATAAAAACCTGGGTACAGTGGCATGCACCTGCCATCTCAGTTACATGGTTAGTGTCAATAGGAATATCATGCCCCAAGGCCAGTTTGGGTATAAAAATATACCTAAATCAAAAAGGGCTGGGATGTGATTCAAGTGGAAGAAGGCCTGCCTAGCAAGCACAAGATCTTGAGTTCCATCTTCAGTACTGCTATCCCCAAAATTCCAATGTCAATTTTCCAAGAAATAGAAAAGTTGAACATAATATTTATATGGAAGCCCAAATTACACTATGAGCCAAAGAAATCCTGAGCAAAAGCAGCAATGCTGAAGGTATCATACTACCTGTTCTTTATTATTATTATTATTATTATTGTGAAAATACCGTACGGAGGGGTTACAATTACATGGGCAAGATAATGAGTACATTTCTTATCAAGCACTGTTCCTCCTCTTTGTTTCCCCTTACCATCCCTTCCTTCCCACCCCCCTCGGCCCCTCCCATCCTATCCCCCCCCCAAAGTTGTAAAGTTCGTTTTTCGACATAACAACTTGTACTACCTGTTCTTAAAAACTATACTACAGCCAGCCCTGTAATCCTAGTTACTCAGGAGGCTGACATCTGAGGATCACATTTCAAAGGCAGCCTGAGCAGAAAAGATTGTGAGACTCTCCCCCATAGTATAACCCCCGCTTTTCACTATATTTGATGTCGGTATAATTTGTGGAGGAGATGGGGAAAAACAAGTCGTTTAAGGATACAGGTTGACCCATTGCAACTACGAGAAGTACAAGTTGTCATGTCGAAAATGAACTTTACAACTTTGGTGGGGGGGGGGGGTTGGGGGGGGAGGCTGGGAAGGGATGTGAAGGGTAAACAAAGGAGGAGGCTGCAATGCTTGATAAGAAATGTACTCATTATCTTGCCCATGTAATTGTAACCCCTCTGTACAGTATGTTCACAAAAAATAAAAATAAAAATTTAAAATAAAAAAATTTTAAAAAAAGATTGTGAGACTCTTATCTCCAATAAACTACTTAGAAAAAGCCAAAAGTGGCACTGAGGCTAAAGTGGTAGAGTGCTAGCCTTGAGCACAAATAGGCTCAGGCACAGTGCCCAGCCAGGCCCAGAGTTCAAGCCCCATGATCCACAACAACAACAAAACATATCTATACTACAGCCAGTTGCTGGTAGCTCATGCTTATAATCCTAGCTACCCAGGAGACCGAGATCTGAAGGTCACAGTTCAAAGCCAGACCAGGCAGGAAAGTCCATGAGACTCTTATCTCCAATTAACCACCAGAAAACTGGAAGTGGCACTGTGGCTCAAAGTTTTAGAGCACTAGCCTTGAGCTAAAGAACTCAGGGACAGTGCCCAGGCCCTTAGTTCAAGCTCCACAATCAACAAAAAAAGCTATACTACAAAGCCAGTTTTTAAAAATAACATAATGCTGGCACAAAAAATAGAAACACAACTCAAGAAACTAATCCCTCCCAAACCTAACAAACCAATTACTAAATGGACAAGGGAACTGAAGAGAGACTTCTCAGAAGAAGAGATAAAAATGGCAAAGAAACACATGAGGAAATGTTCACCATTCCTGGTTTGAAGGAAATGCAAATAAAGACAACCCTGAGATACCACCTTACCCCAGTCAGAATGACCCACATCCTAATGTCAGCCAACAACAAATGCTGGAGTGGATGCGGAGAAAGAGGAACCCTATTATACTGCTGGTGGGAATGTACACTTATACAGCCACTTTGGAAAGCAGTCTGGAGGGTCCTCAGAAAGCCAAATATTGACCTCCCTTATGACCCAGTCATACCACTTCTAGGCATCTATCCTGAACAACAGGAACCAGTATACAAGGACACATGCACCTCCATGTTTATTGCAGCACTGTTCACAATAGCCAGGATATGGAAACAACCCAGATGTCCCACCACAGATGAATGGATCCAAAAATTGTGGTATCTATACACAATGGAATATTATGCAGCCATTAGAAATGACAAAATAATGGCATTTGCAGGGAAATGGATGGAACTAGAAGGAATCATGTTGAGCAAGGTAAGCCAAGAGCAAAGAGACAAACGGTACATGGTCTCCCTGATAAGTGGATGCTAAATCCAAAATGTTAGGTGATATGGCAAAATTAACAGGACTTAAGAAACAAAGGACTTCTACTCATCTGGTTGAACCACTACCAAATATCCCCATGCTGCTGATCATGTGTATGTATATATGTGCACACCGGAGGGGAACCAGGTGGACAACACAGAACTAGAAGGAATCAGGGAAAAACACACAACAGCAGGACCCATCAACTGCACTGGACATTGACCAAAATGAACTAAGCAACTCAATGGCAGCGATGGGAGGGAGGGAACAAGTGGGAAAGAGGGAACAGCTGATGTTATGCAAAAATAAAGAAATATACATATCACCCAATGTGGAAGAAATAACTGTATTGCAAAGCTCATAGAACTCATAAATGTTATAGACCATGATAGACAATTTGCCCCATGAAAGTTAGAATGTGTTTGTGACTTTAACTAAGCATCACTATCCCACAATACTGTGAAATTTTGGAAATTATGTAACTACTTAATCACAATAAAAAAAATTGAAAAAATAGAAACATAGACTGTGTATTGTATCTCTTTCATGAGACCCATAATCTGTGTGTCTATGGAATTGAAGAGAACCTGCAGAAGTAAGCCCATGCAGTACAGCCATTAATTCTTTGACAAAGGTACCCAAAACATACATTAGAGAAAAGACAATGATTTAACAGAGTGTTGGCAAAACTGAGTATCCACATGTAGAAGACTTAATATAGGCTCCTTTCACTCTGTACAAAAAAGAAAAAACAATTCAAAATGGATCAAAGCATTTAATGTGAAACTTTGAAGCTACTGTAGGAAGCCATAGGAAAAAATTCAAGATCTAAGTATAAACAACTTTCTGAATAAAACTTCTACAAGCTCAGTAAAAATAAATAAGAATTGGCAAATACAATTGCAACAAATAAGAAGTTTCTATATATCAAGAAAACAATTATCCAAATAAAGAAAAAAATCTACAGAATGGAAGAAAATCTTTCCTAGCTGTTCATCAAAGTACCAGTCAGACTATAAAGAGCTTTAAAAAAAAGTAAACACTCAGAACAAACAATCCGATTAATAAATGGGCAAATGAATTGATAGACAGTTCTCAAAATGGCCAATAAACACATGAATATCAGTGCCCTTAGCCATAAAGAAAATGCAAATCAAAACTACACTGAAATTTTATTTCATCCCATTCAGAATGGCAATCATCAAAAAAAAAATATGCTGGCAAGGATGTGAGGAAAAGAACACATATACACTTTTGGTGGTAATGTAAATTAATGCAGTCACTATGCAAATAAGTACAGAGCTTCTTCAAAAAAGCCTAAAAATAAAACTATCATATGATCCTACTATACCACTCCTGGGAATATATCCAAAGGAACGTAAATCTGCATACAGTAGAGATATATCTGTACCGCCATGTTTGTAGCAGTACTATTCAAAATAGCCAAGCTATGTGCCCATCACCTACTGAATAGATAAATAAAATGATGTAAGTAAACTAAGCCAAAATGGCATGTTATCATCTCATATACAGAATCTTGACCTTAGAGGGGATAAAAAAAATGATACAAATGTAAAATGGGGAAGGGCTTGCTTGGGGTGGCATTCAGTGGTGGGAAAGTGATGGGGGAGTGATTTATTTAAGTACTTCATATACATGTATGAAAATTGAATGACACTCATTAAAGCTTCTTATAAAAGGGGGAAGAGGATAAAAAATAATAGAGATAGCAACCTTAATCAAAATATATTATAGACATGTATGGAAATCACAATAAAATCTCATAGTACAATATACATGTGTACATATAATATGTATAATATGTATGTAAAAACTTTCCAAACATGTCTATATATGGGTAACCAAATAAATGAGGAAAACCAATACTACCAAAGGGCATTATATGCAATGAACAATACCTGAGAAAATAGAATTAAGACAGCTAACAGATGGAAGAAAAATAAAATTATTTAAATAATAGTCACAGTCAACAATGTGGTCCTTGTTTTCATTCTTTGGAATCATCAAAACCAAAAAGGCAAACTGAAGTGACAGAAACTGAAAGACTTAAGGGGAAGGGTAGAATGATAAAGATAGCAGTATCCCCACAAAGTAGGTCATACATATAATATCCAAAACTGATGAAAAATAAATTTAAACACATTATCTAACATTTTAAAAAGTATCTATCTGGGCTGGGAAGGTGGCTCAGTGATAGAGTGTTTGCCTCATATGCATGAGGCCCTGGGTTCCATTCCTCAGTACCACATAAACAGAAAAAGCCAGAAGTGGTGCTGTGGCTCAAGTGGTAGAGCGCTAGCCTTGAGCTGAAGAGCTGAGGGACAGCGCCCAGGTCCAGAGTTCAAGCCCTGTGACTGACAAAAAATATAATAAAATTAAAAAATAAAAAGATCTATCTGATAAATTTTATATAATATGACAAAAAATCAGAAGAGATTGAGGGAGATATTGTGAGATGATATGAAGTGAATCCTCATCTATCATAACAACAATTGAACAGAACATAAACAAATCTGGTAAATCAAGAATTAGTTTTTGGAGCTGTGGCTCAAAGTGGTAGAGTGTTAGCCTTGAGCAAAAAGACTCAGTGACAGTGCCCAAGCCCTAATTTCAAGCCCCATGACCGACCAAAAAAAAAATTAGTTCTTAGTGGGATTTTTCCCCCTTTTTTCAATGTTAGAGATTGAACCCAGGGTCTTATGAAAGAAAAGCACACATTCTTCCATTTACTTACACTTCAGACCAACAATTAGTTAATATGGCAAGAATTAATGATTATTCTATTTAAGTGATGGATAAGTGGAGAATTCATTGTACTATCTTATCTGATTTTTGTGAATGGTAGAGCTTTACCATAACATAATATCATTTTTCAGTTGTGGGATACAACTCAGTGCTTACCTAGCATGTTCAAAGCCCTGGGTTGGAATCTCAATACAATGAAAAACATAAATGATATCAAAACCTTGGACAACCATGAGGGCGACCCGCAGAACCAAGAAGGAGCTGCTCCGACAGACCTTTTGTAAAGGGAGAGATGTGTATCTTGAAAGCTATTTAAAATCCACCTACTTGAAAAAGAAAAAAAATAAAACCTTGGACAAATGTTTTACCACAAAAAAATTGCCTGCCTCGGGCTGGGAAGGTGGCTCAGTTGTAGAGAGCTTGCCTTGCATGCATGAGGCCCTGGGTTCGATTCCTCAGCACCACATAAGCAGAAAAAAAAAAGACCGGAAGTGGCACTGTGGCTCAAGCGGTAGAGCACTAGCCTTGAGCTGAAGAGCTGAGGGACAGTTCCCAGGCCCAGAGTTCAGGCCCCACAACTGGACCAAAAAAAAAAAAAAAAGATAAAAATATTGCCTGCCTCTAGGGAGGGATAGAGCAGCACTTTATCATTTCATTACTTTTCTAAACAATTTAATTGTATATGAAACATACATGTGTTATTATTTGCAGTAAATATAATTACTTTTTTGTTATGATGGGGATCAAATGCAGGGCCTCAAGCAGACTTAGCAAGCACTCTCTCACTAAGCTACACCCCCAAACCTGTTCAATTTTTATTTAATAGCAATGAAAGATGAGGATTTTGGAATTCTAGTCATGATTGAATAGTTTGCTTCAAATTGATCTTCCCACTGAAAATAATTTTTATAAAACTGGACAAAATATAACTGCTTGAAGGCATTAGAATGGCTATCATGTTTGGAAGGAGGAAAACACAAAAGGTGAATCCCTATGTAAGTCAGATAAAGAGTACATTTCTTTTTGAACAATGTCACCCCTTCCCTTGCTCTCTCCCAGGTTTTCCCTCCTGTCCCCACCCACAAGTTGTATAGTTCATTTCAGCATAGTGTCTAGTGAGTATCACTGCTGCATTTGTTCACCCTTTGTCCCACCATTTCTGTGCCCTTCCTTACCCTCCCAAAGACATATAAATAACAAAAGCAAACTTAAAAACCCAGCAACAACAACAATAACAACAAAAAGGTGAGCCCTATAGTCATTTCAGCTTTACCATATCACATATGACACACAATTTATCAGGTGGTTGTCATAGAAATCAAAAACAATTACATGGCAAATACTATTACCTGTATATTTACCTTCTCATTTTATACTTTATAAAACATATCCCACCAAAAAACCCCATGATTTAGCCAGGTACTGGAGGCTCATGCCTATAATCCTAGCTAACTCAGGAGACTGAGATCTGAGGATAACGGTTCAAAGCCAGCCCCAGCAGAAAAGTCTGTGAGACTCATCTCCAATTAAGCACCAGAAAACCAGAAGTAGTGCTGTGGTTAAAAGGAACAGAGCACTGGCCTTGAGCAAAAGAGCTCAGGGACATGCCCAGGCCCCATGACCGGAAACAAAATCTCTGTGATCTTTAATACTCTAAGATAGTAATTATTCTTATGTTACAAATGAAAAACCTAATCTTCCAAAGTTACACAGCTAGTAAGTCACAGGGCTGGAATTCAAACCTAGGTAGGTGTTCAGACTTCAATTCTTGTACTTAACTGGATACACATGCCTGTAGTTCAACTACTGGAGAGGCTGGCACAAGATGAGCAACTGAGATCACAAATTAGAGACCAACCAGGATAATTTAGCAAGACTTCATCTCAAAATAATAAAATAAATAAATAAGCCAAGGATAGTGGTACACATCTGAATCTCAACACTCAAGAAGCAGAGGCCAGGGCTGGGAAGGTGGCTCAGTGGTAGAGCACTTGCCTTGCATGCTTGAGGCCCTGGGTTTGATTCCTCAGCACCACATAAGCAAAAAAGAAAAAAAGCTGGAAGTGGCACTGTGGCTCAAGTGGTAGAGTGCTAGCCTTGAGCTGAAGAGCTGAGGGACAGTGCCCAGGCCCAGAGTTCAGGCCCCACGACCGGGCCCCCCAAAAAAAAATTTTAAAAAAAAGAAGCAGAGCCAGAAGATTGTTGAGTTTTATGCTAGCCTGGGTGTTATAATTTAAATAAGAAAGATTCCAGGAAGATACAACTGGCTACCATCTAAAGTCTTAGATACTCAGGAGACTGAGATCTGAGGATCTCCATTTGAAGCTAACTGGGGAAGGTAAAGTCAAATGAGACTTTTATCCCCAATTAGACAGCAAACCTGAAGTAGAGGTGTGATTTAAATGGTAGGGTGCCAGCCTTGAGTAAAACTACTAAGGGAGAGCACAAAGCCCTGACTTTAAGCCCCAGTATAAGCACAGAAAAAAAAAGAGAGAAGAAGGGAGGGAGAAAAGGAAAGGGAGGGGGGAGAGGGAAAAGAGAGGAGGGAAGGGAGAAAGGTGGGGAGCTGAAGGGAAAGAGGAAGGGAAGGGCAGGGAAGGGAAGGGAAGAAAGGAAGGAGTTAGGAAAAGAGGGGAAGGGAGTAGGGGGAAGAGAGAAGGAGAAGGGGATAAGGAAGGAAAAAATGTTTCTAACATGCTTAGTCCCCTAATAGTAGTGTTATTTGGGTTCTAGACACAAGGAAGCTGGAAGAAGACAGCCACTGGGACCCAATCCATGCAAGTAGCTTGTCTCTGGCCCTCTTCTTGCCTTTTCTCCCCTTCCTGGCCAGTGTGATGTGAACTAGTCTGTTCTGCCATGTCCTCCCTTTCCTGAAGTACTGCCAGCTCTTAATCCAGGAGCCTAAAGAATACCTTCCTCCAAATTATGTCATTATGTTTATGTCAAGTATTATGTCACAGAAATGAGAAAAGTATTTATCATGCTGAACTACATAATCAGCTTCTATCACAATTAAAATTAATTAATTTACTGATTAACTTTCATTAAGTAAGAAAACAAAATGCTGTACTCTTTTCCTTAACTCAGTGATTGTGCATTTTCACTAGGAAAACTTTCTTTTTGTTTTCTGAGACAACATCTTGATATATATTCAAGGCTGACATGGAACTTACTATGTAGCCAAGGCTGGCCTCAAACTCACATCCTCCTGGCTTCAGTCTCCAACATGCAGATTACTGAAGTGTTACCATAATTTCCAGGTGAGAAATTTTTGAAATTAGCACTTATTTGCCATTTGAGAGGATTTTATTGTGATATTTACATACATACATATAGTGCACATTGATCAAATTGACCCCCTCCACCATATTCCTATATGCTGATCAAATGACCCCCTCTAAAACATTCCAATTTTTTTCTCCCATTGTCCCCTTTTGTGAAGTATTTGGTGCTTTTCATTATGCTTTTCATCATCCTTGTATGTGTGTGTATATGTTCATATTAATACTACATATTTAATGTTCTTTGATTCTCTTCACCTTCTCCCTCCTTTCTCTCTTTTCTCCTCCCCATCTCACTGATCTACTCCTAGACAGTCCCAATTTTATATCCATATCCATTACCAGTATTATTATCATCAAGATTTTAGGACTATATTCCACAAATGGACAAAGAACAGGCAATGTTTAGCTTTGTGAATCCGACATCTCATTCAACATCTCCAGAACTATCCATTTTCCTGAAAATAAATGATTTTTTTGGTGCCAGTCCTGAAGCTTGAACTCAGGGTCTGGGCACTGTCCGTGAGCTTCTTAGTCTCTGAGTCACAGCGCCATTTCCAGCCTTTTCTGTGTAGCATGTTAGAGTCTCACTGACTTTCCTACCCAGGCTGGATTCAGACCACAATCCTCAGAGCTCAGCCTCCTGAGTAGCTTGGATTATAGGCGTAAGCCACCAGGACCTAACTCCTGAATTTCATTTTTAAGGCTAAGTAATATTCCATGATGTGAGTGTATGTTTGTACATACGTACATAGCATTTTTTCTTCATCCATTCATTGACTGAGAAATTCTTTTAAGCCAAAACGATAACATTCCCCTGGGAAGAAAAACTACTGCTCTATAAAGTTAGAGGTGATAAAAGCAAAAAGTAATTCATAGATCCAGACTTATACATTCAATATTTAGTTTACTGAACTACTATAATAAGAATTACAAGTACCACTGACAGCTTTAACTATACTAATGATAAAAAGAACACAACAAAGGAGGAGGCAACAATGCTTGATAAGAAATGTACTCATTATCTTGCCCATGTTATTGTAACCCCTCTGTACAGTATTTTCACAATAAAAAAAAGACATACAATGAGAAGTACAAGTTGTTTTGTCGAAAACAAACTTTACAACTTTGGTGGGGGGGTGGGGAGGATTGGGTGGAGGGGTGAGGGGGAGGATGGGAAGGGATGGGAAGGGGAAACAAAGGAGGAGGCTACAATGCTTGATAAGAAATGTACTCATTATCTTGCCCATGTAATTGTAACCCCTCTGTACAGTATTTTCACAATAAAAAATAAATAAAAATTTTAAAAAAGACATAAAAAATAAAATAAAATAAAAAAAGAACACAACACTAAATGGTTCAACCACTTTCCAGTTTTACACTGATCACTGATTCCATTCATTTTCATAAGAGTAACAACTACCTCAATCATTTGGACTTTCTCCTCAATTAGGACTTACCAAAATCTGTCTCTGAACAGTTGTTTCTGAAGCCAGTGAGGTATCACACATACAAATCAACTTGCAAGCAATATGACACACTGTAAAACAGTAATTAGACATTCATTAAACTTAAAATATTCCTTCTCCTTTCATATACAACTATAAAGAGAAAAGATGGGTAAAGTGAAGCCAGGGAAGTGGAGGTGTGGATCAAGTGGTAGCATACCAGCCATGAGCAAAAAAGCCAAGTAAAAGCACAAGGGCCTGTACTCTAGACACAATACACACACACACACACACACACACACACACACACACACACACACACACACACACACACACACACACACACACACACACACACACACACACACACACACACACACACACACACACACACACAATCAAAGCCAGACTTCTTCCTAAAAATGTGGTTTAGGGTTTCTGTTTTGTAGTGCTGAAACATATCAAAGGAATCATTTGTTTAACACTCCAGAGGTATACAGTGATTCCTCACCTATCAAGGGAGTTACATTCCAGAGACCCCTGTAATAGGTGAAAATCGATGAATCAGCAATAAGTGAACTGTGATATAGCAAGGGACAACTATATAACACTGCTACTTCGTGGGTTTTCACTCACCCATCGTGGAAGGGTCTCTGGAATATAACTCCCGCAATACATGAGGGATCACTATTTATGTTTTTGTTTTTGTTTTTTTTAACTGCAATACTGTGAAGCCACAATGAGTGAATGACGATATAGTGAAGGATGATATAATTCTTAAATTTTAATTTCTTTATATATTAAATTCCAAGACTCAACAAAGATATCTGATGGTACATGATATGCTTCTATGTATCAGCCAAATAAAAGAATTATTCTAAATAGAATTGGAACCCACAGCTACTCCACATCTGACCAAATTTCTGGACATCAATATAACTCTTACTTTTGTTCTCCTAAATGGTGAAACTTTCCAAATACATCTTTTCCTATAGGACATAAAAGTTGAAAGTATGTTTTATTTTTGCCTCAAAATAGCCAAGCCTGAATAATTGCACCCTCCTTATTTTGGTGGTTTGCTTCATCATAAAAACTGCAAGTTTTTAAAAAATGACTTCATATATAATTGAACTAGTCATTATTATGTTAGAGTTTGACAGCCATTCTACCTGTGCTCATGCCACTTCTTTTTTTAATAAGTTTTTTTATCGTGAAAATACTGTATAGAGGGGTTACAGTTACATGAGCAAGGTAATGAGTACATTTCTAATACTCCCTTATTCAAGATTTGCAGAACTGGGGGCTGGGAAGGTAGCTCAGTGGTAGAGCATTTGCCTTGCAAGATTGAGGCCCTGGGTTCGATTCCTCAGCACCACATAAGCAAAAAGAAAAAAGTCGGAAGTGGTGCAGTGGCTCAGGTGGTAGAGCATTACCCTTGAGCTGAAGAGCTGAGGGACAGTGCCCAGGCCCAGAGTTCAGGCCCCACGACTGGAATCAAAAAAAAAAAAAAAAAAAAAAAGATTTGCAGAACTAAAAGTACACTGTAATGGAAGTGGTCAGATTTTTGTTCATTATGAAACAAAATTGGTTCATCTAAACTACTAACAAAGTTAATTTTTCTGGAAAAAACTTTTAGTAAAATAATTTTCTAATCAGGTTTTTAGACTGATGTGAATTTGAAGTTTTGAGAAATTTTGAAAACATTTCCTTTCTTTTTTTGTCAAAGTTTACTAATTCTTTAGTACTCTCAAGGACTCAGTATCTCAGTCATTTCTCCTTACCCTTCTATTTTCTTGCTATACAACTTATCTCCCAAAGCCTCTGAAATCCATTTTGCATCTACTATATCCCCGGTACTTGAGTTAAAAATTGATGCATTTAAATATCATAAAAATTATGTTTCTCTCACAGATAAATTCTTACAGTTCCTTCCAGGCAACTATAAGATTTAAGGGTTCTTGGGAGCAATGACATCAATGCTTAAAAAGAGAAATGTTAGCCAGGTGCTTGTAGTCTTAGCTACTAGGATGCTAAGATCTGAGGTTCACAATTCAAAGCCAGCCCAGGCTGGAAAGCTCAGGGACAGCAATCAGGTCCTGAGTTCAAGCCCCAGGGCCAGCACAAAAAAAGAGAAAATGTTTCCTAAACATCTTAATGAAAAAGTAAACCCCTAAAACTAAGTATACTATTGTTTATAGTAACCATGAACTTAGCTTAGTCCTACATTGAAATGGTATATCTTCATTTATATTAACAAATATAAATACTTAGTGGAAAAATTTATTTTCTGCCTAGAGAAAAAAGTCACTTGTGTTTTACAAAGTCAAGTAAGCCAGGGATTTACCCTTTGGTTTGTTGACATTATAGTGGGGTAATATACATTCATAAATGTATTTGCTGTCACTGTCCTCAATGAAAAGCAGTTATGGTCATCACACTAGACCTTGCTCATTTACCTAAAGCATTAGATAATGGACTACATTCTAAGCATCCAAGAAGATGAGTGGTTTTGGGGTTTTGTTTTATTGTTCTTTTTTTTTTTTTTTTTTTTTTTTTTGCTCTTGCCAGTAGAATTTCTGCATTTTTTCTTTTTTCTTTTTTTTTCTTTTTTATTTTTTTTGGTCCGGTAATGGGGCCTGAACTCTGGGCCTGGGCGCTGTCCCTCAGCATTTCAGCTCAAGGCTAACGCTCTACCACTTGAGCCACAACACCACTTCCGGCTTTTTTCTTTTTGCTTGTGTGGTGCTGAGGAATCGAACCCAGGGCCTCAAGCATGCAAGGCAAGCACTCTACCACTGATCCACCTTCCCAGCCCATTCTGCATTTTTTCTTAGTAATTTATCCCAATATTTAGTGACCTACCTCATGAGGAAGCTATTCTTTTTAAGACCTAAATCTCTCACATGACAATACTTTTCATTTTATTGTTGGTGGAGAAAGAAAGCTACTATTTGTTAGTTCTGCGGAATTCTGAAGATTTTGATTGTTTCTTCTCCACAAGAAATAGTCCATGTTCATTCACATTTCTTCCAGATCTCATACACTCCCAATTCTTTAATCATGTCTATTGTTCACCTCTAGACTACATTTCTGTGATGATTTTAAAACTTGTTTTAGTAAAGAGCTAGCCTCTGAAAAATCATAAAACCGAGAGAGGCTAGTTGCTTAAGAAACAAATGGCATGGATTGTTTTGCTTGATCTCTTTTGTTTTTTGTCGGTCATGGGGCTTGAAGTCCGGGCCTGGGCACTGTCCCTCAGCTCTTCAGCTCAAGGCTAGCACCCTACCACTTGAGCCATAGCGCCACTTCCAGCCTTTTTTGCTTATGTGGTGCTCAGGAATTGAATCCAGGGCCTCGTGCATGCAACGCAAGCACTCTACCACTGAGCCAGCTTCCCAGCCCCTTGATTATCTCTTAACAAATTTCCATCCAAGAACTGGTCAAAAATATTCAAAGGGCAGAAGCACCACTTAATGTACATGTATATTAAGAACACTCTTCAGACGAATGAAGAGGAAAATGGAGGGGAATGTAGACAAGAATCCAATGTAAATCCTACAAAATTAAGAAGAGTGAGAGACAATGGAATTCTATGCCTCCATCAGAAAGAATGACATTGCCCCATTTGTTAGGAAATGGAAAAACTTGGAAAAAATTATATTAAGTGAAGTAAGCCAGGCCCAAAGAAACACAGGTCCCATGGTTTCCCTTATTTGCAATATCTAGTATATGTATGAGGCAAGCGGAAAAGGGCAGATAATGTGATGTTAGGAAAATGAACCCTTAGATATGTATTTAAATGTTTTTTTTCTTTCATGCATGGGTTTCTAATGCATTTATAAGATTATTTCTTTGTTCCTTTGTATGTCCCTCCCACACAGTATAACCCCGGCTTTCACTATATTTGATGTCAGTATAACTTGTGGAGGAGATGGGGAAAAACAAGTCGTTTAAGGATTCAGGTGAACCTGTTGCAACAGTGAGAAGTACAAATTGTCATGTCAAAAACGAGCTTTACAATGTCGGTGGGGAGGGTAACTGGGGGGGGGGAAGGATTGGGTGGGGGGAGGGGGGAGGCTGGGAAGGGAGGTGAAGGGTAAACAAAGGAGGAGGCTGCAATGCTTGGTAAGAAATGTATGCATTATCCTGCCCATGTAATTGTAACCCCTCTGTACAGTATGTTCACAAATAAAATTTTTTAAAATGCTGATGAAAAAAAAACAAAGAAGAGTGAGAGAAGGGATGGTTAGGGGAGGGATGGATGAGAATGTTAAAAGGGGTGACATTGATCAAGATGCATTGTACTCGGGCTGTGAAGGTGGCTCAGTGGTAGAGCGCTTGCCTTGCATGCTTGAGGCCTTGGGTTCGATTCCTCAGCACCACATAAGCAAAAAGAAAAAAGCCGGAAGTGGCACTATGGCTCAAGTGGTAGAGTGCTAGCCTTGAGCTGAAGAGCTGAGGGACAGCGCCCAGGCCCAGAGTTCAGGCTCCATGACCAGACCCCCCCCCACAAAAAGATGCATTGTACTCATAAACCACTTTGTTAAATGGCAACTTCTCTGTATAACTACTTTAAGATAATAGTAAATACATAAATAAGAATACTCCTCAAAAAGAATCACAAAATGTATACATACGTTTAGCTATTTGCTCATCATTCATATATAATTGTACTTTGTTGGTAACTGCCCAATTCCACAGGTTCACTGCCATTCCTTCAATCTGTACAAAAAGAAACATTTCTTTAGCTAATTGTTATTCTCCACCTTGAACGATACATTCTTTCTGGTATGGTTAATGCTTATGTGGATATTTGTGGGTTTCTAGTCCTCAATAATCTAATCTCATTCTATCTCTCTGCCTAAAAATTTTCGTACTATTATGAAGAATTAACTTAACCGGGCGCCGGTGGCTCACGCCTGTAATCCTAACTACTCAGGAGACTGAGATCTGAGGATCTCGGTTCAAAGCCAGTCTGGGCAGGAAAGTCTATATGAGACTCTTATCTCCAATAAACCACTAGAGAACTGGAAGTGGTGCTGTGGCTCAAGTGGTAGAGTGCTCACCTTGAGCTGAAGAGTTGAGGGACAGCGCCCAGGCCCAGAGTTCAAGCCCCACAATCCACCAAAAAAAAAAAAAAATTAACTTACTGTCCCTGAACAAAACTTGTTCTTACCTATCTATATATCTTTATTTATACTTGATAAATACATTTCTTTGTCTTTAGGTAATTGAAATTTACTTCAGTCTCACCAGCAGCATCCATGAAACTTTATGCAAACCCTGAAGCTTTTTTTTTTTTTTTAACCCTGAAGCTTATATGGATATTTCTTCTGTACCATCTTCCCTCCTTCCATGCAATGTGGTTTTGGCAATGCTAGGGATGAAATCCAGGGTCTAGAGAATGCAACCACTCTACCACATCCCCCAGTCCTCTTCCTTCTTTGAATTTTTATATTGATTGTCACACAATTTTTAAAATATAGTACTTTGAATAATTCATTCCTTGTAAGGTTTTTCTGGTTTTGTTTATGTAGGAGGATTTTCCTGGATTGAACCCAAGGCTTATTTTTTAAATAATATACACAAAAAAGATTAAGATTATGCCTCTTGCAAGGAAATGGATGTACCTAGGGGAAAAAAAGCATGTTAAGTGAGGTAAGCAAAGTTCAGAGAGGAGACAAATAGGGCATCTAAAATATAACTGAACATAAGAACCTATACAGGACTCTAGGCATTCACACACCAACAGTCAAGACTCAAGACCTTTACAGGAGGAACCCAAAGGTGTAACTCCTCTGAACATTTAAAATACTATTTACAGAAACAAATGCCAGGAAATGAAAACATGTTTTTGTTGTTGTTGGTGGTGGTGGTGTTTGTTTTTTCTTTTGGGTTTCTTTTCTTTATAGAAGGGTAAGGGGGGGCACAAAAATGGAGGTGAACAAAATGAGCGAACAAATGCAATCATGCTATTCAGTATACACTATATGGGAAAATAATGGGCAGGGACAGGAGAAGAATACTAAGGGAAAGAAAAGGAAGGGGTGACATTGTCCATGAAAAGAAACATACTCATTAACTGACTTATGAAATGGTAACCTCTCTGTATAACACCTTAATAATAACAATAAAATTATTTTTTAAAATAAAATGTACACCAGGTAAATTGCGGGGGGAGGTGGGGTTAGGAGATAGGAGATAATGATGAAAAAGATGACATGGATCAATATGCATTGTACTCACACACTGATATGTTGAATTGAAACCCCTTTGTACAACTACTTAAAGATAGTAAAAAAGAAAACATAGTAAAATAAAATAATATAATCTTGTTATATTTTTAAAAACATAAAATCCTAAAAACCAAAAATTTACCACTTACACTAATTCCTACCAAGTTTTCTATGCACAAGAAAATAAGGAAGTCATTAAATATTTAGGAACATTCACCATCAAAAGATTTTAAATCTAACTAGACATAGTAGTCCCTCAAAAAGCTACAAGCTGAATTTCCAAATAGAATCTTACCAAATATACAAAAGTATGAGGAGTTTTTATAGTGAGTCTAATGAACTGCACTTGAATTTATCATAGCAAAACAACTGCCTGAGCACACACACATTCCAAATATATCTTCAGAGGACAGTTATTTATTCTACATCCTCTTCCTCTTCCTCCTCCTCTTTGTCTTCTTTCTGATCATCTTTGGGAGGGAACATAATTTTTCACCTCCTGTCACAGTGAGCTTGGTCACTCTTTGCCATATCTTCAAACTTTCATTTTTCTTTTGCAGATATGGTCTCCTATCACTCCCAACATGTCTTGCCAATTAGCAAAAGTGACTAAAGAGTCAGAATTTCCTCTTGTGTTCTTCCCAGTAAGTCTACAGTCAAAAGGCATATGAACACACTTTGTCCCACAGTTCATTGGTGTCTCCTTTTACCCATAATGGCAGAGTGACCTGATGCAAGATTTTCTTCAGTCCCACAGTACAATTGGATCAAAGAGACCCTACCTTCCCAGAACTCCCACATGAACTGGTTTCCCCAAGGCCTCTGATGGGCTAAGCAAGGACTCTAACTCTGAGCTATATAGCTCCAACCCTATTTTTAAATTGTTTTAGTTTTTATTCTTGTTTCACAACTGGGTTTCTTGATAACAAATAGAATGTCCTAGACCACTTACACAGCACTTGTAGTATCTTCCAAAATGCTAAATAAAGAATGCAAATTCAAATAATAGGATTTCTTCTTTCATTATATTTTCTTCTGGGGACTGGGGGACAAAGTTTTCAAATGCTTCTTTAAAATTTATCATTTTATTAGACTGAACCTTTTCAACTAAATACAAAACTAAACCTAACTCATAGTATCTCATGAAAAATAATGACATTACAAAATGTGTAATTGGCAACAGGTTGGGTGTTTCCTTGCTTGTTTGTATTTGTGGGTGCTGGTGCCCTGTTGTTGTCCCTTAAATTTTTCATTCAAGGTTGGCACACTACCACTCAAACCATACCGTCACTTCCATCTTAATTAATTGGAGATAAGAGTCTCATAGACTTTCCTGCCTTGGCTAGCTTTGAACTGTAGTAATCAGATCACAGCCTCCAGAGTAGCTACGATTACAGGCATAAGCCACTGACACCTGATATGTTCATTTTTGGCAACAAACCTCTGAAGGCAATAATTGGTCCTAGATGGAACTAATATCTAAAACCAATATAACACAGCCTTGACTTAAATCTCCCTAGGTGCTATGATAAATATGATAGAAATTATATACTTTATAATATACTGGTAATAATGACTAAAAAGAATAACCAAAAAAGTTATTTACAACAATGATATGATTTTGTTTCCTTACTGGGGATCAAACTAAGGGCTTTGTGCATGCTAGTCAATAACTACTTCTCTAATCTTGTTTTGTCCTAATTCTTTTTTCCAGTGGTATCTTTTGCACCTATATTTCTATGTTTTTTCTGAAGTACTTCAATTTCAACCGATGATTTCATTAACATTACTGTCATTTCACTTACAGTTATACTGGAGGAAATTCTCATGCCAATCTCAATCCTTCTGACATAGTATTCTCCTGCCATAGCTGATCTGACAATGACTTTCACATGAAGTATTATTTGATTTGGTGTCACTAAAACATGTGAAATTAACAACTGATTCCAAACTTCCCAAAGGAAAAATGGTTTGCAGTATTTAAAAGGAAAAATGAACATTTAGACTAAAACAAATTAAAGAAGGTACCTTTGGGGGTGTTTTGGAAAACAGTATTGGCAATATTTAAAAACAGTCCAAAATGCTCATTTTGTGTTCTGATAATTGCTCTTCTGAGACTATCCTAATAGCCCAAAATTTATAGGAACATAATCTTTGCACTTAATAGTATTCCTTGTATATTTGTAACTAGTGAAAAATGAGGACTACAAATGAACACTAATAAATGCATATATGAATTATGATAAATCCTTTTGAAGGAATATAATTCAGACATTTTAAATAATCAACATTAGCCAGGCACCATTGGCTCATGCATATAATCATACCTACTCAGGAAGCTGAGATAAAAGGATCACAGTTCAAAGCTAGCTCAGGTAAAAAGGTCAATGAGATTCCATCTCCAAAACAACCAACAAAATTAAGGCTGAAGACATGGCTCAAGTGGTAGAGTACCAGCCAAGCAAGCAAGCCAACAAAGCCAAGATCTTGTGTTAAAAACTCAGTACTAGAAAAACAAAACAAAGTTGGGTAGGGGGAGGTGAGAATTTAGAAATGGGTGACACTGATCAAGATGCACTATATTCATAAACTGCTTAGTTAAATGTCAACTCCTTTGTACAACTACTTAAAGATAATAAAAAAAAATTAAATATAGGGTCATAGCCAGGTGGGTATCAAGGGTCTCTAATCATAGCACACAAGAAGCTGAGGCAGGAGTATCCTGAGTTCCAGGAAAGCTTGGGCTATATAGAAAGAACCCATCTCAAAACACATACACACACACACACACACACACACACACACACACACACACACACACACACACACACACACACACACACACACACACACACACACACACACACACACACACACACCACATATATATGGGAGGAGATGGGAGGGAAAGGCAGGAAAAGAGAAGAGAGGGGTGGAGAGGAGAGGAGAGGAGAGAAGAGGAGAGGAGAGGAGAGGAGACCAGTGGCACACCCATGTAAATCCCATTCAGGGGGCTGAAATCAGTAGGACAGAGGTTCCAAGCCAGTCCAGGTAGAATATTCTGAGACTACATCTCTAGTTAATAAGCAAAAAGCTAGGGTAAAGGTATGGCTCAAGTGGTAGACTATTCACAAGAAGGCCAAGTAAGAGGGGAAGTACTTAGCTCAAGCCTGAGTATTGACCAAAAAAACAGTGAAAGGAACAGAAATGAATCCGAAATAAACTCTCACATTTATGGAAAACTGATGTTTAGTAAGGATTGGCAGACAAAGCTAAATGTCTAGACTACCTTCAAATCACAACCCTCTAATTTCCACCTCTGAAATAAATGATATTACAAATGTGACCCACAATGCCTGGCCAAGGTATACAATTTTTATAAAAAAATATAATGGGAAATCTTCAAAGCCTTGGGCTAGGAAAATCTTCCTAGTTATAACACCTAAGAGCATAAGCAATGAAAAATAAATTATACTAAATCAAAACTTGGATTCACTAGTGATTCATACTAGTAATCCCAACTACATTGAAGGAAGAGAGCAAGGGGACTGTGGTTCAAGATCAACCTGGACAAAAAGTTAACAAGGACTCATCTCAAATAAGACAGAAGTGGTGGGGTACAGCTGCAATCCAGACATGCTATATGCCGTAGGTAGGAGAACTGTACTCTGTAGCTGACCCTGAACAAAACAAAAACCTTACCTAGTAAATAATAATCAGAAAAGATCTGTGGGCACGACTCAAGTGGTAGCACACCTGTCTAACATTGAAAGGCCCAGAGTTCAAATCCCAGTAGTAGCCCAGGTACCAGTGACTGACTCATGGTAGTAATCCTAGCTACTCAGAAGGTTAAGATATGAAGATCAAGGTTCAAAGCCAGGAAAGGCAAGAAAGACCATGAGATTCTCATCACCAATTAACCAGCAAGAAGCAGGAAGTGGAGTTGTGGCTCAAGTGGTAGAACAATAACCTTGTGCCAAAAAGCTAAGTGACTGGCCTTGAGATCAAGCCTTTATAATGCACACACACACACACACACACACACACACACACACACACACACACACACACACACACACACACACACACTACTGAAAAAGAAAATAAAACCTAAATTTTTTATAGCATGCCCAAAAAACCAGGTTCAATCTCCAGCACTGAACTAAAAGAAAACTAAGCTGGATGTCCCATGGCTTATAATTGTCATGTTAGCTACTCAAGGACCTGAAGTTGGGAGTGATCAATGTTCCAGGCCAGTCCAGGCAAAATTGTTCATGAGATAACCCCCCACCCCACCACACACATACATACACACCTCTTCAACAGAAAAGACAGAGTGATGACATATGCCTGTCATCCCAGCTATGAGAGGAAGCATAGAGATAGGAAGGATCATGTTCAGGCTAGTCTGGGAAAAAAATGAGGTCTTATCTCAAAAATGGTCAGAGAAGACAGGCATGGTTGCTCATGCCTGTAATCCTACAACTCTAGAGGATGAATTTGGCAGTTCAAGGCCAGCTATACCAAAAAGTATGCAAGGTCCCTTCTCAACCAAAAGCTAGTTGTAATTATATATGCCTGTCATCTCAGCTGTGCAGGAGGATGAGATCAGATCAGTTTTAAAGCACCTCAGGCAAAAAAGTTCCTGAGACTCAGTTTGGACTTAAACTTCATACCAGCTATGAAAAGCATAAACAGTAAGATCTCTGCCCAAGCATGCACCTAGAAAAAAACAAGGCCCTATCTCAAAAATAACCAGTGCAAAAAATGGAGTGGGGGCTGGGAAGGTGGCTCAGTGGTAGAGCACTTGCCTTGCATGCCTGAGGCCCTGGGTTCGATTCCTCAGCACCACATAAGCAAAAAGAAAAAAGCCGGAAGTGGCATTGTGGCTCAAGTGGTAGAGCGCTAGCCTTGAGCTGAAGAGCTGAGGGACAGTGCCCAGGCCCAGAGTTCAGGCCCCACGACCAGACCCAAAAAAAAAAAAATGGAGTGGAAGTGTGGTTCAGTCTAGCCTGCTTAGTAAGCATGACTATCTGAGTTAAAACCCTAGTACCACCAAAAAAAGAAAGAAATATCAATTGGAACATATTATAAACATGAAAAGTGGAAATGTAACAATGGAATCTCCTCTTCTGCATAGTTAATAATAAGTTAATAAAAACAGAAAAATAAGCCTTTCCTGGTTCAGAGAATATGAGAAAATACTTCTGATGTGTCTCATAAGGAACTTAAGTCTTGATCAAGTATGTAAAGACTTTGCTACTTGTAATGAAAAGAAAAATAGCACAGTTTAAAACTTAGCAGGTAGGGCTGGGCAGGTGGCTCAGTGGTTGAGCGCTTGCCTTGCATTCCTGAGGCCCTGGGTTCGGTTCCTCAGCACCACATAAGCAAAAAGAAAAAAGCTGGAAGTGGTGCTGTGGCTCAAGTGGTAGAGCGCTAGCCTTGAGCTGAAGAGCTGAGGGACAGCGCCCAGGCCCAGAGTTCAGGCCCCACGACCGGACCCAAACAAACAAACAAAAAAACTTAGCAGGTGATCGTAACAGACAATTCTACAATAAAGAAATATAAATGGTTAAATAAGAGGCTAAATAATAAATATTAAACTTGAGCACATATTTTTACTCAGTCTTTAAAACTGTTTTCCCCTAAGTATCTCATTTTAGATACAGATTTCTTTTTACCCATAGTTCAACATGAATAGTATTTTTACTTATACTTCACTTAAAATAAGCATAATCAAAACTTATTACAGTTTAATCCCCAGCACCAAAACACTTAAGATTAATTCTATACCAACCTGAAAATCCTGCAAATCAGCCATAGATGCTCTGTTGATATTTGGTACATCCATGAACATTCTCTCAATTGCTTCATGTATTCTAGGTACATCAGTGCATAAGACAATTTTTTCAACAATTTCTGAAATAACAATAAGTGATAAATGAGCTGTCAACTATCACCATTTGCTAAAAGTAGCAAACTGTTTTGAAACTTGTCCCAAATGCACATAGTATGAATGAGCTTGATGGGATCCTTAAATGGTAAAAACTGAGACTAAAGTATCTTTTATCTAAAGGTAGAGTGCAATTTCAAATAAAATTTGTATTCCCTGTGTCAATTGTTTATAACTTACTCATCATGACTCATTCTCAGAAAGTAAAATGTATTTACACAAATAATGATATTATAGGTAATCTTAGCACTACAAATATAAACAATACAAAATAGAAGTTAGCAATATCTTGAAATCAAGAAAATGTAGACATTTGGGAAGAGGCTAGAAATGTGCTGTATAAACCTGAAATACTTAATATTTATGTGTTAGACTTTCATTTTAACTGGCTCTGAGATCTTAATTTTGTGAGAAAAAATGACATATCCAATTACAGATAACGTTAACCATTTATTGAATCTGTACAAATTATGTCAGCATTTTCTAAACAGGATAAGCCCCAGATATTCCCTGTAGCTGAATTTTACTGGGCCATGGAGTTCCCTACAATCCTACAATCCAGGCATGCTGCTAAACCACAATTGATGGTTTGATACTTTTCATATTATCAAAGTTGAGGTTTTTCCCAAACTCATATAACAGAAGTTTTAGGTACATGTCTCTATTTTCTTTCAACATTTCTAAGCATCCAAACTAGTAGGAACAGTACCATAAAAACACCTTCCAAAAGATCTTTTAATGACTAAAACAGGAGTGTGTGAGAGCGAGTAGGAATCAAATGAAGGCCTCACAAAAGCTAGGCAAGTAGCATTGAGCTAAACCTTCAGATTCAACAAATATGACTTTTAACTTGCTACAATAAACAAATTAGCTATTTTTATAGAACTGAAATCTTCTGTATACTCTGAATAAGCCAAAATATTAAAATATTACCACAAATACATAACTTCAGGTGATAAAACATATATGAAAAGAAAAAATCTGTATCTTCCTTCCTCCTTAATGGAAAGACTTAAAATATCAGACTAGGCATGAAGCTCAATATTAGACTGATTGAAAGACTGCATGAGTTCTGAGTTTGATTCCCAGAACTGCAAACTCAAAAGACCAAATAGCACACATTTTCATTCATGTGCACAATCTAGAGCTAAAATGATGATTGTGATGATGATGATGATGACCATAATGCTGACCATGATAGGACAGGAATATAAAGGAGGAAATATTTGGCAGAGGAAGAGAGAAAAGTTTTCTGGAGGTGAAAATTATTCAAGTGTGTGTGTATGTGTTTGTGTGTATGAGGAAAAGATAATGAAACCTACAAAATACTGCTTGAAATGAAGAAAAGAAAGAAAAAGTTAAGAGTACATGCTAGAGGAGGTGAATTTAATCAAGAGGTGAATTTGATTCAAGTACATTGTATACATCTAGGAAATGCCTAGGAAATTAATTTATACTAGTAAATTAAGTTTACATTGGTCTGAGTATATATTAGTTAGTTCATGATCAAAATATTGGTAAGGAATCACTGCCATCATTTAAGATAAAGTGCAGTTAGAATCAGAGAGGTTTTGTGTGTGTGTGTGTGTGTGTGTGTGTGTGTGTGTGTGTGTGTGTGTATGTGTGTGTGTGTGTGTGTGTGTGTGTGTGTGTGTGTGTGTGTGTGTGTGTGTGTGTGTGTGTGTGTGTGTGTGTACTACATGCCAATACTGGGACTTGAATTCAGTGCCTCAATCTCTTGCTTTGTTTGTTTGCTCATGGCCAGCACAGCTCCATTTCTGTCTTTTTTCTAGTTACTTAGAGATATGACTCACAGAATTTCCTGAGTAGCTAGATTTAAACCAGGATCCTCAAATCTCAGCCCCATGAGAAGCTAGGATTGCAGGCACAAGCCACCAGTGTTCAGCAGGTTTTTAATGTTATTTTTAAAAAGACAAACATTGCCACTAGTGGCTCATGCCTGTAATCCTAGCTACTCGGGAAGGTGAGATCTGAGGATAGCAGTTCAAAGCCAACCCGGGCAGAAAAGTCCGTGAAACTCTTATCTCCAATAAACCACCAGAAAACCAGAAGTGGCACTGTGGCTTTAGTGGTAGTGTGCTAGCCTTGAGCTGACCTGAAGGACAGCGCCCAGGACCAGAGTTCAAGCCCCACGACCAACAAAAAAAAGTTTTTTTAACATATTTTCTTCAAAACATTTCAGTACAGCATATCTTAGGGGCACTGGCATCCTAGAGTCAACACTAAGCTATTTATCTCCAGCCCTGAAATATTTTTTCAAATAAGACAAAATCTCAATATAATTTATTTCTGTGCTGGAGATTGAACATAAATCATTCCATGTGTCCCTCAAGTGTTTTATCACTGAGCTAAAACTCTTAACAGCTCCATATGAATTCTTGAGTTCCTTGTTTAAAACATGCTAAGATATTATTGCACAAAGCAATTATGATTTCTGCTTATAGGATATATACAATTGTGAAAATATTTATTTTGATTTGTGAATGTCTTCCCCAGTGGTTAATTTTTTCCCAGTCCTGGAGCTTGAACTCCAAGCCTGGGCACTGTCCCTGAGCTTTTGCTCAAGGCTAGCACTCCATACTGAAGTAAAGAGGCCAGGTCTGGCCGGTGCCATATTGGCCACATGGTGGATAGTAGGGTCTGGCATCTTGTCTTCATGCTGGGGGAAGGAACCTCTCTCCCATCACCGGCCTCCAAGGTAATGGGTATGCCCAGGCCCCTGGAGGCAGGGGCAGGCATTTGGCTGATAGGTTACTGAATCTGTCAGTATAGTGCCTGAGTCTGGGAATTTCCTGAGGATCTGCCCCCTGCGTCGACCTATTTAGGCCTGGACCACCGGACCAGCCTAGCCACAGGACTCCATGCCACGTTTGTCTCTGTGATTGTGTTCGTCTCCAGCCATCATGGCATCCCAATTCAGCTCTCCATTGAGGCTGAATTGGCTTGTTGGCATTGTTTTTGTTATTTCTTTGCTCTTTAACAGGATTCCTAGCTGTGTTATGTGTATTTGTGTGCTGCAGGCCTTTGTAACAACTGGCAGCCTGCAGCCTGATAACTGTATATTAAAGACTCCAATATTATATATTTTTAAATGTGGCTTCTGAGATGATTTACCTTACAACACTACCACTTGAGCCACAGTGCCACTTCCGGCCTTTTCTGTTTATGTGGTATTGAGGAAGTGAACCCAGGGCTTCATGCATGCTAGACAAGAACTTACCGCTAAGACATACTCCCAGCTTGATGGTTAATGTTTTTAAGTAACTCACTTTTGTCAAAGGAATTCTGGTCCTTTCAAAGCATATTTTCAATGTCATTCAGTGGAACAAGTGAACTGGCACAGTCAGGGCAATGAAAGCACTGCAGTCCTTTAGGATAAAATGCAATAAGGAAAGCTAGTAGATAGCAGAGACCACAGAACTGAAGAGCTGCACTATGAACAGATGAAAGATAGATTTGTTTCTGAGAGGAGCTGCAATATGTGGCAACATGCCACATGAAGATTATGTCAAGCAAAATTATACAGTGGGTATAAAAATTAGCAAATTGTCTTATGGGCTTTTGAAATATGATTTATAACATGACTTCGGTCTGTTGAATTTAAATGAGATTCACCCTAGTTAAAACTAGAGGGTCATGCTGTTGAGACAGCCATGTTAATCAGTATCAATTAATTCTGATTAGGTAGATAGCATTCTCAGTACAGTATAATAGAAATAAATTTTCCCCCTCTTCTAGTGGAAGGAGCTTCTTTTATAACATGGAAAAATCAACAGCCCTGCCAAATCTCTCTCTTTGACCTCCATCAGCTCGTCAGTCATTCAAAAGCCAAAGCAGTCCAAAGACCTGCCAGGGTCAATTCAAGATTCTACTTCAAGTCAGAATGATTACATGCAATTTCTTCAGTGAGAAAAGAACAAAAAGACAATAAAATTAACATTTGCATAGGACTTTACATTCTTAAACATTTTCAAATGCATTTTCATTTGCTCTTTAACCTGGCCTTAAAAGCATGCATACACAAGATCTTGGGTTCAATCCCTAGCATTTACAACTTGAGAGGTGGTGGGAGGAGGGGGGATAGTGGGGAAAAAAGAGGAAGGGGGTAACAATGTTTGACAAGAATTGTACATATTTCCTGCTTTTTTTTTCTTTTTGCTTATGTGGTGCTAGGGAATCGAACCCAGGGCCTCATGCATGCAAGGCAAGTTCTCTACCACTGAGCCACCTTCCCAGCCCTGTATGTATTTCCTTATGTAACTGTAACCCTTCTGTACATCACCTTTACAATTAAAAAAAGAAAAAATAAAGGAATAGAGACAAAAGAAAAAAGTAGAAACTGACACAACAAAATAAAGTAAGAGCTGGAGCTGTAACTTAGTGGTAGGGCACTAGCCAAGCGTGGACAAAGGCCGTAGGTTCTATCCCTGGCACCATGAAGATAAAATAAAATAAAATTTTTAAATAAAGAGTCCTCTTAGAGAAGATACAAAGACAGGGGCTGGGAAGGTGGCTCAGTGGTAGAGCACTTGCCTTGCATGCATGAGGCCCTGGGTTCGAATCCTTAGCACCACATAAGCAAAAAGAGAAGATACAAAGTAGGGAACTAGGTCTTGAACTCAGAATTTCTGATTTGAAGCCTTTCTTTTTCCCTATACTCATCATACTGAAAAGGGCATAGAAAACGTGTGACTCTGCAGAAACTAAAAAGAAACAGAAAGACAGGAAATGCACCAATACCATTCATTCCAAATGCTCCACTATAGTTCAGATTGAAAACTAAGATCAAGGATTCTAACTGCAGAGGCTGATTTGAATGAAAACGGCCAAATTATTCAGTTTCAAAAGGGAAAACAGGTTTAGAAATAAATTGAAATCACACTGTAAATCAGAGTTTATATCCATGGTCAGGACGACAATAGGTTTTTGTTTTGTTTTGTTTGTTTGTTTTTTTGTCAGTCTTGGAACTTAAACTCAGGGCCTGAGCACTGTCCCTAAGCTTTTTTGGTCAAGGCTAGAACTCTACCACTTTGAGCCACAGCACCACTTCCAATTTTTGAGTGATTTATTGGAGATTAGAGTTTCCTGGACTTTCCTACTTGGACTGGCTCCAAACCTCAGTCTTCAGATCTCAGCCTCTTGATTAGCTAGGATTAAAGGCATGAGCCACCTGCACCCAACAAGAGGATTTCTTCCCCTATACAATTTTCCAGGAATCCCAGCAGACAGACTGGGTTTGGTACAAGTCATCATCATTATCATCAAATTACCAAATCATCATCAGAAAAATTTCCAAACCAAGCACCATGGCTCACACCTGTAATCTCAGCTACTCAGGAGGCTGAGAACTGAGGATAACAGTTCAAAGCCAGCCCGGGCAGGAAAGTTCATGAGACTCTTATCTCCAATGAACCACCAGAAAACTGGAAGTGGTGCTGTGACTCAAGGGTTAGAGCACTCACCTTGAGCTGAAGAGCTCAGGGACAGCACCCAGGCCCAGAGTTTAAGCCCCACAACCAACAAAAAAAATCATGCAAGTAATGTATAAAGTATAAAGGAAAGATTACATAACTGCCTAGTGTGAGGATGGGTTTAGGAATGACCAGATAGGTGTCACTGAGATGCTATTTTATCTTGAAGAATAAATTACAGATATCCAGATATGAGGGGCAAGAACATGCCAGGGGGAGAAGCACAGAAGTGTGTAAAAACACAGTGGGTTCAAAGAACCATAAGTAGTTATGTATGGATGGAGAAAAAGATAAAAATGGTTACAAGAAACAGCAGCAGAAAGGTACGTAGGGGTCACAGCTGAAACACATTGTATAGCACAGTGAGAAAATTGAATTCTGTTGGCCACTCATACCCTTTATTTCATAAACTGTATTGCTTCTACTTAACAGGTGCATATGATGTAGCCCCAATATCTCAATGAGATTTATGCTATAAGCACGTTCATGACACTGAAAATGATGTGATTCCCTTTCTTAGCATATTTTCTTTGTTATTTTTGCCAGTCCTGGGGCTTGAACTGTCCTCCAGCTTCATTTGCTCAAGGCTAACACTGTACCACTTGAGGCACAGTGCCACTTCCGGTTTTTTCTGTGTATGTGATACTGAGGAATTGAACACAGGGCTTCATGCATGCTAGGCAAGCACTTTACCACTAAGCCGCATTCCAAACGGCTCCTCCTGGCACATTTTCTTGGCACTAATTCTGCCATTCGTAACCTGATGAGCCCATTGTTGCACTTAAGGGAATGGGAAAAAAATAGCTCAGGAAGGTTTCCAAAAGAAGTCTTTGGGAGATTCAGTAACAGTCAATTATCTTGAGTAAATTTTTCTACCACCTATTTTACTCAACAGCTCTGCAAATATGGTAGTGACAATGAGCACTTGAAATGTGGCTAGTCCAAACTGACATGTGTGGTAGTACAGTTCAGACTCAATTGTGAAACACTTGCCTAGATGCATAATAGCCCTGAATTCAATCTCTAGTACTACAGAAAAAAATGAAATGCATTGTAGTTGTAAAATACCAAACCAAATTTCAAGGACTTAGTATGAAAAAAATGGAAAATAGCATCAGTAATTCTGTATACAATTTACATATTGAAACAATATTTTAGCTATGTTGAGCTAAAGAATCAAACTAAAACTGTTATTAAGTTCACCTGTTGCTTTTTACTTTTTTAATGTGGTTACTAGAACTTTTTTTTTTTTTTTTTTTTTTTTTTTTTTGTCGGTCGTGGGGCTTGAGCCTGGGCGCTGTCCCTCAGCTCTTCAGCTCAAAGCGAGCGCTCTACCACTTGAGCTACAGCGCCACTTCCAGTTTTCTGGTGGTTTTATTGGAGATAGGAGTCTCACAGTCTCTCCTGCCCGGGCTGGCTTTGAACCGCGATCCTCAGATCTCAGCCTCCTGAGTAGCTAGGATTACAGGCGTGAGCCACCAGCGCCCGGCTAGAACTTTTATATTAAAAAAAAAAGATGAAGGTAGAGCTCCTGCCTAGCCTGAAAACTCAAAAGGTCCTGAGTTCAACCCTGAGTGCTGAAAAAAAAAGAAAATTTAAAATTATATTTGTACATCCTTACATTTTTATTGGACAAGGCTGATGTTGAGTATATAGTCTATTTTCCGGAGCTTTTATTATTTTCTTTGAGACAAGATCTTACTAGGTAGTGAAGCTAGCCTCCAGCGCCCGGCTTTGTACAAATTTATAGAGTACATACTGAATTATTTCATTTATAAACTAATCTTCAGTGATAAAAATCGGAACAATGGCCAAGCACCAATGGCTCATGCCTGTGATCCTAGCTACTCAGGAGGCTGAGATCTGAAGATATCAGTTCAAAGCCAGCCCAGGCAGGAAAGTCTTTGATACTTTTATCTCCAATAAACCACTCACAAAACCCGAAGTGGTAGTGTGGCTCAAGTGGTAGAGTGGCCTTGAGCTGAAGAGGTGAGGGACAGCGCCCAAGCCCAAAGTTCAAGCCCCATGCCCAACCAAAAAAAAAAACAATCAGAACAATGTTTGCCTGGGTAGTGAGTAGGGGGTAGTTTAGTTGCAAGGAGCATGACAGACCTAGGAAGACAAGAATGTTCTATTGCTTATTCGGAATGCTGTTTAGACAGTTTACATATGCCAAAATGTTATCAAATTATGCATTGTAAACATTTGGATTTTATTGTACATAAGTGATACTTTGAAAAATCAGAATTATCAGAAAGAGAGAGGGGAGAAGGGGGAAGAAGGTGGAGAAAGGGTAGAAGAAAGTAGAGAAAGAAAAAGTATTTAGAGACCAAATCCTTGAAGGTAAGCCCACAGGTCAGAAACAGGAGCAGAGTGGAGTCAGACTTCATTCAACATCTAGAAAGGTAAACAGGAAAGTTGGTAACACAAGTGCATACATGGAGAGTCTCAAGAGCTCTTCAAGAGAAGAACTAAGAATTCTAAACGTAAGGTCAAACCCAGTAAGCAGCAAGGTTGAAAGACTTTCAAGTCAAGAGCAAATCAGATAGGTTGAACAAGTATAACCAAAGCATGCCACTTGATGTTAACTTGATAAGGTTCTTAGTAGCATAACATTCTGTCCTTCACCCTGTCCTGTTCAACAATTTTATCAATGATTTGGATGAAGAAGCTGAGAGGAAAAGATAACAGATGACACAAACAGTAACAAAAATTAAATTTTCCATTTTATCAATGAGATTAATATAAGCAAAAGCCTAATTCTGCTTTTAAATCTTCAAAACTAACTGCACCGTAACAGGCAAAATTATCTTTAAAAAAATCTTTAAAATCTTTAAAAATGACCAAGGGCCTGGATATGAAGATGCACACTTGTAAGCCAGGATGCCCAAGCAGAAAATTGAGATTCAAAGCCAGCTACATAAGGAGACTCAAACAAAAACAACAACAACAAGAGAAGTAGGTATGGTGGCTCATACTTGTAATCCTTGCTAATTGAAAGGCAGAAATTAGAGGATCATAGTCCAAGACTGACCCAGGCACAAAGAATAAAACTATCTGAAAAGAATGAAGGCAAAAAAAGGTCTGAGAGAGCTTGCCTAACAAACATTAGGCCCAAAGTTTAAACTTCAGTGCTACCAAAAATGAAAAAAGGATAAAAATAAAGTGTTGAAGATGTGTGTGATACTTTCATGGGCTAGCATATAAAAGGCCCTGGCCTTGACCCCCAGCCTCACAAAAGAAAAAAAAATAACAGAACTGTTCAGAGGGCAACACTCAATATGATGAGACTAGATATTATGTAATATGAGGAATGACTAAATAAACAGATACTTCACCTGAAGATGAACTTGCCAGGGAACATAATAATTCTCTTCAAATAGCTGAATAACTGGCATGCAGAAAAGGGTACATTTGTTTAATGTCAACTACTATAGTCTAGGCCAATTTATATTATTTCTTGGCCTTGAAAATAGTTGGGATTGGCAGTGCAAAAAGACTGATTGGTTAGTTTTCCTAAGAAGGAAATGAACTGGAGCAATTTCTTCCCATCTTGTGGACTCTTTTGTTTTGAGTTGTTTTGTTATTTGATTGTTATTTTGTAGTACTAGGGGGGGTGGAAACAAGGACCTCATACATTCTAGGCAAGTGTTATACCAGTGACACATATCCATAGTTCTTGTGGTACATTTTTTTTTGCTGGGCCTGGAGCTTGAACTCAGGGACTGGGCACTGTCCTTGTGCCTCTCTGAGCTCAAGGCTAGCGCTCTACCACTTGAGCCACAGCACCACTTCCGGCTTTTTCTGTTTATGTGATACTGAGGAATCGAACCCAGGGCTTCATGCATGCTAGGCAAGCACTCTACCGCTAAGCCACATTCCCAGCCCCTTGTGGTACATTTTTACAAAACTTGACTAAAAAGATTATGTATACAAGGAAAAAACTCAAATGGTCAATAAACCAATGAAAATACACCCAACTTTACTAGTTACCAAAGAAATCTGAATCACATCAACATCTATGTAAGATGATAACATTAAGGAAAATTAAAGTGGCTGAAGAGTTCATCAGAATGTTCTTCACTATCATTGTAAGTTTTCTCTAAATCTGACATTATTCTGGAGCTAGGTATATAGTTCAGTGGTAGAACATGTGCGTAGCAATCCATAGATTCAATCCTCAGAATTAAAAAGCAAAACAAAGCTGAGCACCAGTGGCTCATGCCTGTAATCCTGGATATTCAGGAGGCTGAGATCTGAGGATCGCGGTTCAAAGCCAGACCGGGCAGAAAAGGCCATGAAACTCCAATCTCCAATAAACCACCAGAAAACCAGAAATGGCGCTGTGGCTCAAGTGGTAGAGTGCTCACCTTGAGCCAAACAGCTGAGGGACAGCACCCAGACCCAGAGTTTAAGCCCCATGACTGACAAGAAAAGCAAAACAAAACAAAGAAAATTAGTGCAAAAAATGTTCATTGACCATAACACTAAGGATGGAGGTACAGCTCACACAAGAGAGCACTCCTTAACAAGGACAAAACCCCGATTTCAAAACCCCAGTACCACCATTTTAAAAAGAAAAAAAAATCAACACTCTTCATATTTGGAATTTTTTCTGCAGGAATTCTAGAGAAGAGGATGGGGGGTAAGGGAGAAAGAAAATGTGAATAATTTTAAAGTATATACGAGGGCTGGGAACATGGCTTAGTGATAGTGTTTGCCTAGTATTCATGAATCCCTGGATTCGATTCCTCAGTACCACATAAACAAAAAAAAAAAGTGGTAAAATGCTATCCTTGAGCAAAAGAAGCTCAGGGACCAGTGCCCAAGCCCTGAGTTGAAGCCCCATGTCTGGCAAAAAAAAAAAAGTATATATGAAAGCAGTGAAAGCTGGGCACTGGTGGGTCATACCAATAATCCTCTAAGTACATCACCTAAGACATAAGAATCCCAATTTGAAGCTAGCCTGGGAAGACATATCTGAGAGACTTGTCTCCAATTAACCAGCAAAAATCTGAAAGTAGAGGCACAGTTCAGGTGGTAGAGCACCAGCTGTGAGCAGAAGCTTAAGGCCCTGAGATCCATCCTCAGTACCAGCACACACACAAAAATAGAACCCAATGAAAGCTGTTTTTCAATAGGAGGATTGGGGGAGTGAGGAAAGAGAACTAGGGTAGGGGAGTGGTATCAGAGGGAAGAGGTGGGGCTAACAAAGAGGAGGAAAGTGGATGAACACACAGAAAATAGCTGTGGAGTTGGGGGAAGGAGGCAAAAGTGATAGAGTGAGAGTAATTGTAATGTATTATAAATCTGTATGGAAATGTAATAGTGAAAATAGTGAAATCTCCCTCCTGCATAACTAATGACGCCAATTTTTTATATATATATTTTTTAAAAACTTTAATAGCTTATACAACCTCTCTTATAGGCTTTGCCCTTGGCCAATTTTTTTAATTTTTTTAAAAAAAGAAAATGTTAAAAATAAACGAAGAAAATATCATAGTATAGGGATAGGGTTTGGCTTAGTGTTACCTAAGCATGCAGAAAGCCCTGGGTTCCATCCTCATTTCAAAACAAAACAGAAGGAGAGAGAAGAAAGGAGGGCATTTTGGCCTTTGATTTTTTTTTGCCAGTCCTTCAGGTTGAATTCCAGAGTTCAGGCCCAGCCTGGGTGCTATCCCAGAGCTTTTGTGTACAAAACTAGTACTCTACTACTTGAGACACAGCTACACTTGCAGCTTTTTGCTGATTAATTGGGGAAAAGGATCTCACTGCCTTTCCTGCCCAGAAGCCTTCTGAGTAGCTAGGACTAGAGGCATAAGCCTCAGAACCCTAGCGGGGCCTTTGATTTTTGTTTTGTTTTGGCCACTGGAGGTGGAACCCAGAACAAGGGCCTTCCATACATGGCCTTGAACATACTAGGCAAATGCTCTACCACAGAGCTGCAACCTTAACCCAGCCTTGTAGTTTTAAAATGATAAATCTTAACAAAACATTGATTTAAATCTTTAAAATCATAAATTTGCAACCACCTTGGTTATATTTCATTATTATGTGAATGTAGCACAGAATCAATCTATACTCCCAAACACACAAAAAAAAATGCATAAACTCTCCCATATCTGGCATAGTTGAGAAACTTGATGTTCTGGTCAAATAAATTACTTTATTAAATGTTATCATAAGCACTATACAGACATTATTAATTTTCAAAATACATACTTAACTCCAAAACTACAAAGACACAGTAAAACATATTTAAAACAAAAACTATACAAGGTATAATGTATTTTTCACTGATAAAGGTACTTCAAAGTTTTGTAGCAAATTAATAGTTGGTAAATTTCTGTACATAATTTGCATGTACAGAAATATCACAATGAAACCCCTTTCTATAATATGCTAGTGAAAAACAAATATAAACCTACTTAATTTAAATTGATGGAAAAATTGTATATATATTTTATTTTTAAATTATCCTTATAAGGTTGTGCAAAGAGGTTTCAACATGTTCATTTATGACCTGATTAGTGTCTCCCCTTCCATCACTCTCCTCCTTGATGGAAAAAAATCATGAACTTTTAATGCAGATTTATATATTCCTATTTATGCATAATTAATTGTTTTTCTACACTAGCTCAAAAATGTTCCCAGTCTATCATTTTCGGTACATAGAAGAGAACATATGGAGCTATAGGGGCAAAAATCAGCAACAAAAATGTATATAGAAGATCTTAAATAAGCAGCAATAGTTTGACATTTTTTTACTATCAAGCAAAGCCAGATACCTTTAAAGTCCATAAGATGAAAGTTGGGTTCACCCATCTTTAAATCTCTTGCTCCAGTCTACGGAATAAAAAAAATATGTTAGCCAGATTCCAGCGGATCTTGCCTTATAATCCTAACTACTCAGGAGACTGAGATCTGAGAAAAGCAGTTCAAAGCCAGACCAGACAGGCTAGTCTGTGAAATTCATCACACATACAAAAAAAAAAGCCCGTACCAAAACAAAGCCAGAATAAGGCCAGGCACTGGTGGCTTACGCTTGTAATCATTGCTACTCAGGAGGCTGAGATCTGAGGATGACAGTTCAAAGCCAGCCTGGGCAAGAACAATCCGTGAGATTCTTATCTTCAATTAATCATACAAAAAGCCGAAAGTAACAATAAAAATAATAAATAATAATAATAATAAAAAAAAAGAAAAAGCCGCAAGTGTAACTATAGCTCAACTAGCGTAGACAGCTAGCCTTGAGCAAGAAGGAGCTCAGGGAAAAAGCCCAGGCACAGACTTCATGCCTCAGGACCGGCAAAAAAAAAAAAAGCCAGAAGCAGAGCTGTGGCTCACAAGATAGAGCATTAGCTTTGAGGGGGAGGGGAGAGGAAGGTTAATGGACACCACCCAAGTCCTGAGTTCAAGCTCTAGTACTGGCACATACACACCAAAAAAAAAAAAAAAAAAAAAGGAAAAAAAGAATATTCTGTCCTTTATGCTATTTCTCAATAATTTTTTGTGCCTTTTTTTTTGTCAGTTGTGGGGCTTGAAATCAGGGCCTGGGCACTGTCCTTGGGCTTTTTGTATGAATGCTAGGGCTCTACCACCCAAGCCACAACTCCACTTCCAGCTTCTTTTATTGGAAATAAGAGTCTCGTGGCTTTTTTTGCCTGGGCTGGATTCGAACTGCAACCCTCAGATCTCAGCCCCCTAGGTGGCTAGAGTTACAGGCGTGAGCCACCGGAACCCAGCCTATGATAATTTGTCTAATCTGAAGGTTAGAGTGCAGATAGGAAACGGGATTTGGAAAGGGAAAAGGCGGAGGGAATTCATAAAGGGGGCATAGGAGTTTCCATTCCAAGTTTTTCCGCATCCTGCTGTCATCGCGAGAACAAAGATTGCGCGCTACCCTGTGATTGGTGCTACTTAGCACTCACTGTGTCCTCCCCGTTGCCTCAAAACCTCCAAGTATCCAATGGTTCATCAAATTCTTCCCTCCCACCACTGCCCCTCCTCCCATTATTGTGGTTCATCTCTTCGCAGCTCCTAACCGCCACTAACGGTCTCCTTACGTGGCATCCACAAAAGGAGGGAGTTCACGTCTAAAGTACAATAACTACTCTCTCCTGCTTTCACTGGCACAGAAACACTCTTCATACTCCTGCAATGTCATGAAAAGAAAAGAAAAAAAAAACACTTTTGCCCTTTCTTCCTTCACCGGGAGACTCAGCCTAAAGCAGCTAAAGAGTTTAAAGTCACAGTGGCTAAAGTTTGAAGTCATTGTTGTTAGCCTAAACGGCCACATCTTACTGGACTGGAAATGCTGCTTGCATTAGTAGAGCACCTGCGTAGTACACTCGAGGCCCAGGATTCCAATGCCCGCTCTTCCTCCCCCACCCCAGAAAATAAAACAATGTAAAAGAAAGAAGGAAGAAATAACCACATAAACCAAACCCATGTCTAAAGCCACCTCTAGCTCTGCTCTTCTTGCCCATTAATTACTCACTCCAGCTGTGACCGTCCACCCGACGGTCGACCCAACTGTCCGACCTGCCGAAGACTGCGCAAGCTCTGGTGCGCAGCTCTGCCAGACCCTCGAAAAGCTCCGCCCCCTGTCACGTCATCAAGGCCCTGCCTACTTTCTTTCCTGGGTATGGTGGAGCCTAAGCTTTGAGGTTCACTAGGAGTAAGCAAGTCGGATGTAGAAACATACTGAAATTAATTGCGCAAAGAATGAGGCTGGCCACGGTTATCGGAAAGAGAAGAGCATACATTATTTTTTTTAATGGGGAGATCAACTAGACAATGCTACCCAATGTTACTAAAAGGTGAAAAATTTGCCAATTCAGTCTCTGAAATAACTACCAAAAAGCAGGTAGACCCTAGCCAAACAACCACGAAACCCTTGAGTTCAAACTCCAGTACAAAAAAAAAAAAAAAAAATTCCAAAGGTCTAAAGCATCAGAAGTTGAAGAGATTGAACAACTCTAGCTCCTAGGCATGTTTCTACTGCTCTGCCTTTCTCAAATATGAAGAAATAACTCTCCTGGACTGTCCTAGACCCATGTCAAGTTCATATGTCTGACTCATCTTCAAATAGTTTTACATATTGGAGGGGAGAATATGTCAGTAAACATATTTGATTCCACCCAATCTTTGCACAGTATGTGCGACTATCCCCTCCCAAAATGTCCTCTGAGAAACAACGATGTCTCCAATTTTGAAGATTAATACAATATTAACACAGTAACAAAAAGCTTGGCTGGGGATAAACCGGGCACCAGTGGCTCAATCCTGTAATCCTAGTAGGCTGAAATCTGAGGATGGTGGTTCGAAGCCAGCCCAGGCAGAAAAGTCCCCGTAGGACTTTATTTTTTTGTCGGTCATGGAGCTTGAACTCTGGGCCTGGGCACTGTCCCTCAGCTCTTCAGCACAAGTCTAGCGCTCTACCACTTGAGCCACAGCGCCACTTCTGGTTTTCTGGTGGTTAATTGGAGATAAGAGTCTCAAGGAGTTTCCTGCCCAAGTTGTCTTTGAACTGTGATCCTCAGATCTCAGCCTCCTGAATAGCTAGGATTACAGGCATGAGTTACCGGCACCGGGCCCTGTCGAGACTGTTAGCTACAATAAACTACTTCAAAAAGCCGTAAGTGGGGCTGTGGCTGAAGTGCCAGAGTGTTAGCCTTGAGCACAAATAATTCCAGGACAGTGCCCAAGCCCCAGAACCGGACAAAAAAAAAGAAGTTGTGGATGTAGCTCAGTTGTAGAGCATTTGTCTATTACATGCCAGTCTGTTGAGTTCTAATACTCACCCACTGCAAAAGAAAAGAACCTCTTTAGAGAGGTTTCTCCCATCATAAGCTGTGCTTTTTAGTTTGTTTTTGCTCCTGCACCTGTTTAAATGTAGGTTTTCCTGCTTGCTCTACCACTTTACCCACATATCTAAACCAACTTTCAGCTATTTATTTTGGAGAGGGAGTGTCTAGGACTTTTCTACTCTAGCCAGCTTATAATCCACAATCCTCAGATCTCAGCCTCCTAAATAGGATCAGAGGCATGAACCATCAGCACCCAGCTCATTGTATGCTGTAATTTGATACCCTATGCAACTTAGTCAAACAAGATGTGGAGCTAGAAGGATGATCAAGAAGAGACTATGAATCCCATTCTCAGAACATTCAGGTTCCCTCATGGCCCTGAAAGTTTGAGAATCAGCCATTGTCTATCATAGAAAGTATTCGGTCTCTAAATATAATTTATTTTCTCTTTTCAAATTTTTCTATCTCCAGATCACATAATACAATGAGGAAAAAAGAAAAAAATTCACTTACCTACTTTCAGTTGTAACTGGAATATATTAGAAGGGAAATTCCACAGATAAGTAATTAGTAAATTTTAAATAAGAGTGTGTCATTTGTAAAAGAAGAGATCGCATTCTTAATGAATCTCAAGTAAAAGAAAAAAACTGTGACAGTATCAGTTATGGTATTCTCTTATTTTATTTGGTTTGTATATATCTTTGAGAGGAAACTTCTCTGGTAAGCTTTTTTACTCATTTGGGATTTTCTCTGTTTAAAATGTTTTTTGACTAAATTGTATATTTAACATGTCTGTTAAATGATTAAGTGAATAAATTATTAAGCATTAAAAAATAAGCATGTGTATCTTGCCCATGTAATTGTAACCCCTCTGTACAGTATTTTCACAACAAAAACAAAAAACAAAAAAAAAGCATGTGTGTGTGTGTGTGTGTGTGTGTGTGTGTGTGTGTGTGTGTGTGTGTGTGTGCATGCATGCAGACACAGTACTAGGGATTGAACTCAGGCACTGGGCACTGCCCCTTAGCTCTTCTCACTCAAGGCTACTGCTAAAAGACTTGAGCCATAGCTCTACTTACAGCTTTTTGCTGGTTAATTGGAGATAAGAGCCTCATGAACTTTCCTGCCCCAACTGGCTTTGAACTTCAGTCTTCAGATCTCAGCCTCCTGAGTAGCTAGAATTACAGGCATGAGCCACTAGCTCTTCGTCTTAAATAATCTTTATTAGTTTATAACAATTATCATAGTCAACCCATTTTATTGTTATTGTTGTTAGTTTCTTACCATGAATAATTTATAAATTAAACTTAATTATAGGTGTATAGAGAGATGTGTGTGTGTGTGTGTGTGTGTGTGTGTGTGTGTGTATACATGGTGCATACACACAGTGCTCATTCATAGTTTCAATCCTGTCACTGGAGGTATTGAAATATAGCTCCCAAGGCAAGGGGGAATATTATGCTGCTACTAACTCCTATCCCTTTGCATCCTGCAATTTGGTAGGTCTTTATAATCCTAGTTTGCCAAATTGGGCAATACGGTGGAAAAAGGAAGTAGAATATTCCAGAGTTGAGTAAATCCCAGGGTACTACATGTTGTGTGGCTGTGCTGCTTCTTAGCATCTTAGAACTACAACTTGCTCATTTGTCAAATGGAGATTAAAGTAGTTCTAGGCTTCTGTCTCAATGGACAATTTACATAAAGCATCTAGAACAGTGGGTGGTGGGCATACAGTTACTACTTAACAGATTCCTTCCTACCAGTGCCAATGGTTCACACTTCTTTTTTTGGGCGGGGGGGGGGAGGGGTGGTCGGTCGTGGGGCTTGAACTCTGGGCCTGGGCTCTTTCCGTCAGCTCTTCAGCTCAAGGCGAGCACTCTACCGCTTGAGCCACAGCACCACTTCTGGTTTTCTAGTGGTTTATTGGAGATAAGAGTCTCACGTGGACTTCTTGCCCGGGCTGGCTTTGAACTGTAATCCTCAGATATCAGCCTCCTGAGTAGCTAGGATTACAGGTGTGAGCCACCAGCGCCCAGCTTAGTTCACACTTTTAATGCTATTTACTCTAGAAGCTGACATCTGAGGATCATGGTTCAAAGCCAGCTGGAGAAGACATATCTAACAGACTCATATCTCCAATTAACCAGCAAAAAGCTGAAAGTGAAGACATAACTAAAGTAGAATGCCAGCTAGAAATGAAAAAGCTGAGTTCAAATGTGAGGTCCACAGTTCGAGGCTCAAAGTTCAAGCCTGGGTACTAGCATGTGCTCACACATACCCCCCCCAACCCCCTTCACAAATGTGTGTTCTTATTATCATTTTCTATTTCCTAGTTAGCCAACTAAAGTCTTCTTCATACCATCTTCCCACCTAGGTCCCTGGCTCAACAACAGCTTTTTTGGTTCATGACTGAACAGATGAACAAACCTGGCAATTATTAGCTTGGTTCTTAGACCTACAACAACCCTTTCACTGGCATCTTAAAGCTCTGAATGATGTACAATGTCTGCAATGGAATTAATATTACAGTATCCAACATTAGATAAGATACATAGGATCTCATGACTCCATTAATACTGATTGCAAATAGGAATGCAAAGTCAGAGCGACTGAGCTGCTGACACCCCATTGGACCAGAGAAAACTAGAAAATATAGATTGAAGGCCGGATGTTCTGTGAGTAGCTCCACACTGTGGATCACAGTTTAAAGCCAGCTGGGGAAGACAAACCTTTTTTCTCTCCAAGTAACCAGCAAAGTGCAGGAGCTATTGCTCTCAGTGGTAGATCACTAGCCTTGAGCAAATAAACCTAAGAGACAGCACCTGGGCCCTGAGTTCAAGCTCCAGTACCAGAAAAAAAAAGCAAGTGTATTCTGAGGCTATAAAAGAATTAGTAAAATGTCATTGGATGACATGTTACATTCTGAGGATAATTACCCTTAACCTGACACAAGCCATAAATTGTCTGTCCTATCCTTTTACAAACTGTTATTTAAATGGTGAAATAGTACAAAAAGTGAATGAACACCTTGGATTCTGATGAGAACCTATTAAGACTATCATTAGTAGAGCAGATTAAAAGAGAATAAGCAACGAAGAGTGCATGTCAGTTACACTCTGTTTAAAGAAGAAAGACTTTTCAGAACAAACCTACAGTTATAGTTAGGAAAATTCTAGAAACAAAGTATTAATGGTGGAGAGGAGGAGGTGATGAGGGATGACTATGATCCAAGTACATTATACATGATAGATATGTATGAAAGTATCATAATGAAACCCGTTAAAACTGTTAAAGGGAGGAAGAAGGGAGGAAGCTAAGAAAGAGTACTATAGATAGGATGAACTTAATCAAACTACACTACACACACACACACACACACATACAACAAAATCCCTTAGTAAACCTGACAATGCTAATAATTTTTATATTATTACTAGAGTAAAGAAGAGAAATTTGTTCCACCAGACACCAAAACTGCTGCAATAAAAACCTATATCTTTATTTCATTCACCAAAATAAATTCTAAAGTAATCAAAATTTAAATAATACCAAACTGGATGTAGTGGTGCATGCCTGTAATCCAACACTCAGGAGGCAGAGGCAAGAAAACTGAAAGTTGAAGGATAGCTTGAATATAAAGCAAGATCTGTATAAAATAAAAGGAGTTAACATCTCTAACATAAAACAGAGTTTTAAAATAAAAATAAAAAGACAAATAGCCTAGTTTTTTTTTAATGATCAAAGGACGCAAACAATTCACACAGGAAGAAATATTGCCAATAAACACATGAAATGATCTTCAACCTCATATGGTCAAAATAGATTTTTTGCATGCATAAAAATAGAACAATGAACCTATTGAAATTGTTTTAAGAAGGGAGTTTAAGGGGTAAGGGTGAATGACATCGGGGTTGAGATTGAAATATGATGCATGGAAATACATGTATGGAAATGTCACGATGAAATCACCCATTTTGTATACCTAATGGATGCTAAAATAATAAATAAATATATGGTTGAAAGCAGAAAAAGATATTCTATCTCACCAGCAATCATAAAATGCAAATTAAAGCAAAGTAGATTTTTTTCATCTATCAGATTGGCAAAGCTTAAAAGATTAACAAAACCTCAGATTTGGCAAGATATACAAAACAGGAACTCTTGTGTACTGTTGGTAGGAGTACAAATTATTGTAACTGGAAGAAAGGCAGTTTGGCAATATATATCAAAATCCTCTTTTCTTTTTCCACTGCTGGGGATAGAACCCAAGACCCCAGACAAGCACTCTACCACTGAACTAGAGCCTAGAGGCTATAAATCTGCCTTAAATGTAGCCTTTTAGTCCTGTGGATTTGGCATACAGATCTGTTGCTATTCTGTAGACCAATCTGGAAGGGGCCTTCTCAGGCTGCTGTGAGAACCCTCTCCAGGACCAACCTTTAACTTCTGAAATATTTCTCTAGAGTCTCATAGATGCAACTGACCCAATTCTAAGTGCAGGTTGAAAAAAGGTCCACATAAGCCATTGAAGCTGTGTTGCTCTGATTCTAGTATTTCCATGATTTTAATTGGCTATACCAATTATCAGTCTACAGTTGCATTAGGCAATTACCTCTAATGAGGTGAAATAGTCTTAGTTGTAGTAACCAGAGTCATGCATGGCTCAGGACAGTACTTTTGGTGACAGGCCCATGTGACAAGTGCATAATGTACACCTTTCATTTAATTCTCAATACTCTGAGGCTGGTACTTTTCTCCCATTTTACAGATGAAGAAAGGGGTGATAAAAGGGAAGAATCCTCACATATACAGCTTTGTCCCTACCTGAGTAATAGAATTCCTTAAAAACCACTGTGCTGATAATAGCAAAAAAAAATTCAAACAGATTAGATTGCCTCAGTGGACAAGGAACCATATCCAGTGGGACTGTTAAGAATCTAAGCTCTTACCAAAACATGCTGATGCAAATCTGTAATACTAGTTATTTGAGAGGTGGAGACCAGGGGAATTGAGGTTCAAGGCCAGTCTGGGCCAAACAGAAAGAAAATTTTAAAATTTCACCTCATTGGGCACAATGGAACACTTGTTACCTCAAACTACTAGGAAGCCAAAATTGTTGGGTGTGGTGATATACCCTGTCATCCAAGCTATACAAAGAACCACAATCAGGATGATCACTGTTCAGGCCAGTCAGGGTATAAATTTAGGTCTTTTTTCAAAACTAACCAACCCAAAAAGGAGTGGTTCAAATGTTAGGGTACTTGCCTAGCAAGTATAAGGCTCTGAATTCAAATCCTAGAACTGCCAAAAAATAAAAAGAACCTACTCTCTTTGTAATTTTTATTTTTATTTTATTTTATTTATTTATTTATTTTGCCAGTTGTGGGGCCTGAACTCTGGGCCTGGGAGCTGTCCCTCAGCTCTTCAGTACAAGGCTAGCACTCTACCACTTGAGCCACAACGCCACTTCTGGCTTTTTCTGCTTATGTGATGCTAAGGGAATCAAACCCAGGGCCTCATGCATGCAAGGCAAGCACTCTACCACTGAGCCACCTTCCCAGCCCTCTTTGTAATTTTTAATTGCTAGCTTCTCAAAAACTGGTACAAATGCACCATCTTTCAGTATGTTGGGGTTTTCCAAAGATATGTATCAAGTAAGGGTGTGGTGGTGCGTGCCTGTCCAAAATACTGAAAGGGCTGAGAACATGGTTTGTGGTAGAGCCCTTGACAAGCAAGGGGCTCTGAGTTCAATCTCCAGTACCAAGGTGTGTGTGGAAGGGGCGGGGGAGGGAACATGTGCAGCATAATGAGGTATAAGAGAGAATTTAAAGGTCAGAGTGTTGCTAGCTTGTTAGCATATGTGATTATTGGAAGGTAATGGGGAAATTTTCACATGAAAAAAAATGTTAAGCCAGGGACTGGTGGCTCACACCTGTAATTCTAGCTACTCAGGATGAGTAGCTGAGATCTGAAGACTGTAGTTCAAAATCACACAGGCAGGAATGTCTGTGAGACCTGTATCTCCAATTAACCACCAGAAAACTGGAAGTAGAGCTGTGGATCAAAGTGGTAGAGCACTAGCCTCGAGCAAAAAAATTCAGGGATAGAGCCCAGGCACTGAGTTCAAGCCCTATGACCAACAAAAGAGAAAAAGAGAGAGACAGAGACCAAGAGACAGACAGACAGAGACAGAGACACAGACAGAGGGATGTCAGTCCAGCAAGACGCAATGGTTACATGCTAGGACAAAGTTCATTCTTAGTAACCAGTCTGCATTCCAACAACTGAGATTTGTGATGTGTGTGTGTGTGTGTGTGTGTGTGTGTGTGTGTGTGTGTGTGTGTGTGTGTGTGTGTGTGTGTGTGTGTGTGTGTGTGTGTGTGTCCCACATGTGCTTGTGCCAGTACCAGGCTTGAATTCAGGACCTTGTACTGTTCCTTAGCTTTTCACTTGACAGCACTCTACCACTTGAACTCCACTTTCAGCTTTTTGCTGGTTATTTGGAGATTTAAAAAACAAAAACAAAACTTCACTTGGAGTTTTCTCCCAGTTTGACTTCAAACCTTCATCCTCAGATCTTCGATTCCTGAGTTGTTAGGAACATAGGCATGAGTCCCAGTGTCCAATCAACAATTAAGATCTTTTCATTATCCTATGTGAGCTACAAAGTTTCCAGAATCTTTAAAGATACTCATTTTTATTTTATTTGTTATTTTAAGTAATCAATCTACTACAATTTTTTATTTGTTTGGTTGGCTTTTTGCCAGTCCTCAGACTTGAACTCAGGACCTAGGTGCTGTTACTTAGCTTTTTCACTCAAGGATGGCAAGGTAACACTAGAGCCTCAGATCCACATCTGGCTTTTAGCTGGTTAATTGAAGCTTAGAGTTCCATGGACATCGCTGCATCAGGCTGGCTCCAAATCTCAATCCTCAGACCTCAACATCCTGAGCAGCTAGGATTACAGGCATGCATCTCTGGCACCTGGATAACAATCTATATTCATAAGGGAAAAAGTTTACCAAGAATAAAAACAAGATTTTAAGGACTGGGAAGGTGGCTCAGTGGTAGAGTGCTTGCCTTGCATGCCTGAGGCTCTGGGTTCGATTCCTCAGCACCACATAAGCAAAAAGAATAAAGCCGGAAGTGGTGCTGTGGCTTGAGCTGAAGAGCTGAGAGACAGCACCCAGGCCCAGAGTACAAGCCCCAAGACCAGACCCAAAAAAAATTTTTTTAAGCATATTTGGATAAAAAGATCTAGAAGAAAAATTACCAAAACAATGTCTTCTTTAAGTAGTGGGACTTTGGAGAAGTCTTACTATTTTCTTTCACAGTGTTGGGGATCAGACACAGGCCTCCTGCATGGTGAGCAAGCACTCTATCCCTAAGCTACAACCCAAACCTACTTATCCATTAAATTTCCTACAATAGACGTATATTTTATCACTAGTTGGGGAAAAGAAAAACTAATGTGCATAAAAGGAAAAAATCTACAGAAAGACAAAGTCTTTATCTGATGGGCATATATTTTCCTTAATAAAATAAGAGGCAAAATCAACAACCGAGAGTAGGAGGAAATGAGTTGAAGAATATGAATGAGGTAAGAAAGCACTGTTTCAGAGACAGGGGAATTGAGAGAAAAGTAGAATTTTCAGTGAAAGGCCTTGCCAACATTAACCCTCATTAAACTGTTGTCTCCAACAATCATGAATGGCACAAGGACGATTATGAATGTGTGGATCCCTTGATATGGGGGGAAATCTCTGGAGAATTCAGTAGGAAATTGGAGGTATTTGCAAGTAGTGATATGATAATAAATTCAAGAATTTAGATGAGTAAGAGAGCAAGCAAAGATTGGAGGAGGCTGATGAAAAGAAAAAGAGTGATGTCAGTGAATTAGAGGCTTCATGAGGTCAGAGAATTGTTGGAATAGTCACTGGAGCAAGTGATCTGGGAAAGCCTGGCAAATTGTATATAGAGAACTTGTCTGAATTTGTGATTTTTGAACCCAACATTCTGGAAATATCTAGGAATGAGGAATTTTAAAAAATCAAATCATAGAACCACTCCCTGCTTGCATAATTTACCATTGTCATTCTTACATGCCCCTTCCTTGCTTCCTTTCTTTCATTCATTCTTTCTTTTTATTCCTTTAGTGGGGTTTGAACTCAGGGCCTCACTCTCTTGCTTGTTTGTTTTTTTGTTCAAGGCTGGTGCGTTACCACTTGAGCCGTACCTCTACTTATGACTATTTGCTGATTAGTTGAATATTAGAGTCTTTCACCTTTGTCTGCACAAAGTGACTGTGAATTTGTATTCCTAGGTCTTTGCCTCCTGAATAGCTAGGGTTATAGTCATCCGCCCATCATTTCTTTTTGAGTTTTTAAAATTTAACTGTTAACATAAGACTGTACATATCAATGGTATAATATGTGATATTTCAATATATAGGCATAATGTATATATTTATCTTACATATTTATTATTTCATATATATTATCTTTAGGTAGTCTACAAAGGACTTGCCATTCAACAGAGCAAGTTATAACAATGTGTCTTGATCAATTTTACCCTTTTCAAAATTCTCACTCATCTCCCAACTTACCCTTTTCTTCATTTTTCTTAATTCTGAAGGATATACTTGAATTTTTACTGCATCTCCCCCTCACCTGCCTTCTTCTCTTCATCTCTCCCCTCCTTCTAGCCCCACCCCACTCCCCTTCAAGTACACATTCCCAGTTTTAATTTTATTGAACTTTGTCTTTGTCTTTCTAAGGAATTAAGCTGTTTGAGTTCTCCCCTAAATCTACCATGTATCTGTGACTACATTTGTATACACTTGTAGATTATCTGAAGTGTTTACTAATATAAATTATTTCTTTATGTAAATATATTCAACATGCTTTCTTCTACATTTAAAATGTATAGTAATATCACATTATCATTTTTATGTATTAGAAACCATTTTTTACTTTCCCCCTACTGAGTTGTATTTTGGTCTGAGAGTGGGACTTGAACGCAGTAACTGATGCTTTTGCTCCCTATTGATTCTTTTTTTTTTTTTTTTTTTTGCCAGTCCTGGGGCTTGAACTCATGGCCTGGGCACTGTCTCTGAGCTTCTTTTTCTCAAGGCTACCACTCTACCACTTGAGCCACAGCACCACTTCTGGACTTTCCTGTTTATTTGGTACTGAGGAATTAAACCCAGGGTTTCATGCATGCTAGACAAGCACTCTACCACTAACCCACATTCCCAACCCTTCCCTACTGATTCTTTGTAAAATAATAAAGGGTTGGGCTGGGAAGGTAGCTCAGTGGTAGAGCGCTTGCCTTGCATGCCTGAGGCCCTGGGTTCGATCCCTCAGCACCACATAAACAAAAAGAAAAAGCTGGAAGTGGCGCTATGGTTCAAGTGGTAGAGCGCTAGCCTTGAGCTGAAGAGCTGAGGGACAGCGCCCACGCCCAGAGTTCAGGCCCCACGACCGGACCCCCCCCCAAAAAAGAAAAAATAATAATAATAAAGGGTTGTAAAATATAGTCACCTTACTATACTAAAGAATACTAGAACTTAATCTTTTACCCCACTGTAATTTGGTGCCTACAATGCAATCTCTGTCTCCTTTCCACACACACACACACACACACACACACACACACACACACACACACACACACACACACACACACACACACACACACACACACACACTTCTTGTCATTCAGTTGCAGACTCCGGAAGAAAAGGACTTCACAAGTCTCACTGGAAGCCTGACTCTGGAGGCTGAAATCATAGCCATTTTGGAAGTTGAAATCAGGAGGATCACAGTTACAGATGAGCCCAGGGAGAAAAGTCTATAAGATTTCTTCTCAATGGACAAAGCTTGACCTGTTATCCCTGCTACAATAGGAAGTATAAATAGGAGGTTGGTGGTATAGGCAAGGGACCAGGCAGGACGTGAGACCCTATCTCAAAAGTAACCAGTGCAAGCTAGGCACTGGTAACTTATGCTCATAAACCTAGTTACTCTGAGGAGTCTGGCATCTGGAAGATTCAGGTTCAAAGCTAGCTCAGGCAGAAAATTCCATGAAATTCCATCTCCAAAATAACCAGCAAAAATCAGAGCTGAAAGAATGGCTTAAGTGGAATAGTCACAAGTCACAGGGAGAAGTGTTCAACCTAAGAGATGCAAATCAAAAAAAAAAAAAACATTGAGATTCCACCTCACCCCAGTTTGAATGGTCATTATGAAGAAAACAAGTAATAGTAGATGCTGGCAGGGATGTAACCAAAAGGGAATGCTACTACACTGCTGGTGGGAATGCAAATTAGTTCATCCACTCTGGAAAGCAGTATGGAGGTTTCTTAAAAGACTAAACATAGAGCTCCCCTATGATCCAGAAACCCCACTCCTGGGCATTTACCCAAATGATCACAACAAAGGCCACACTAAAGCTAACAGCACAACTATGTTCACTGCAGCATTATTTACCATAGCTAAGATATAGAACCAACCCAGATGCCCCTCAGTAGATGAATGGATCCAGAAAACATGGTATATGTACACAATGGAATTCTATGCTTCCATCAGAAGGAATGACACTGCCAAATTTGTTAGAAAATGGAAAGACTTGGAAAAAAATAATATTAAGTGAAGTAAGCCAAACCCAAAGAAACATAGGCTCCATGGTTTCCCTCATTTGTAATATTTAGTAGATGTCTAGGATAGTCCTAGCAGAGGATCACAATAGTTCAATAACTACATACATATGACCATATAAAATAATGCTAATAGAAATGAACTCCAAGGGATGGAAACAAGAAATTTTTTCTTGTTGTTTTTAATGTACTGTTTGAAGTTCTTTCGTTTCCCTTTGGTTTATCCCCTGTAGTCACTGGTTTTGATTCTGATATCATGTCTTGTACACACATTTATCTGATTTGGGGAAGGGAAGGGGAATGACAAAATGGTGAAACAAGGACACAGGGTAAACCAATACAACAGCAATACTCACACACAAGACACTAGGTTGGAAATGAATTTTACAACTTACAGGGGGAGCAGGGGGCTCGAATAGTGGGAGAAAAATGAGGGACAGGGTAGCAATGTTTGACAAGAAATGTACTCATTACCTCACTTATGTAACTGTAGCCCCTCTGTACAGCATCTTTACACCAAGATAAATTTTTTAAAAGAATGGCTTAAGTGGTAGAATTTCAGCCTAGCAAAACAAGCCAAGTTAATACAAAGACCTTAGTTAAAAACCCAAATACCACCTAATAAAAGAAAAAAAAAGAGATACAGAACCCACCTTTACTATCTTACTTTTATACTTCACTACTCAGAAATCCTAAACTCTGAGAAAATTGACTAGTAACTTTTTCCATCCTTATGTACAAGTTTCTTCCCTTCTGGAATGTTCCCTCCATTCTCCAATGTCTGGACTGAACCTTGAGAGGAGCAGTACCTGAGTTTAAACTCAAAGCCTTGAGCTCAGCTTTTTTACTCATGCCTGGCTCTCAGCCATTCCTCCATTCCAATATTTTTGATAGTTAATTGAAGATAAGAGTCTCAGTCTTTGAGGTTTTTTGTTGTTGTTTGTTTTTATTTTTTTTACAAGTACTGGGACTTGAATTCAGGACCTCAACTGAGCTTTTTCACTCACAGATGACACTACCATGTGATCAACACTTTTGTCTTTGCTTGTGTGAGGTGGAAGTGGGGGTGTTTTCTGGTAAATTGGAGACATGAGTCTCACAGATTTGTCTGCCCAGGCTGGGTACAATCCAAGATCCTCAGATCTCTGCCTCCTGAGTAACTAGGATTACAGGTCTGAACCACCAGTGCCCAGACTATTCTGACCAATTTTTACCTGTCCTTTAAGCTTTAGTTTAAAAGATTAAGTCAAAGCCCAACAAAATAACCACCAGATAAGGGGTACTTGCAAGAGGGGATGGGGGTAGGCAAAAGGGATAGAGGTAGACAAATATAGGGGGAAGAGATGGAGAATGCAGTTAAGAATTCGTTGTTTATACCACAAAATTAAGAAAATAAGGGAAGGGGGTGTGTCAAAGGGGGGGTGAAAAATGTTGAAAAGAGTAACACAATTCAAGATGCATTGTATCCATAAACTGCTTTGCTAAATGGCAAATGGCAAACATTCAATATATACCCTACAAATTCAAGAAAAGTGAGGGAAGGGATGAGTTGGAGGGGTGGGTAAAAATGTTGAAAGAGGTGACATTGATCAAAATGCACTTTATTTACAAACTGTTTTGTTCAATGGCAACTCCTTTGCATAACTACTTACAGATAATAAAAATATTTTTCAGGGGCTGGGAAAGTGGCTCAGTGGTAGAATGCTTGCCTAGCATGCATGAGGCCCTGGGTTCCATTCCTCAGCACCACATAAGCAGAAAAAACCAGAAGTGGCGCTGTAGCTCAAGTGGTAGAGCACTAGCCTTCAGCTGAAGAGCTGAGGGACAGTGCCCAGGCCCAGAGTTTAGGCTCCATGGCTGACCTATCTATCTATCTATCTATATATTTTTTAAGCCTTACCCACCTTGAAGATTTGCTAGAACTCCCTGTGAGAATTTCTCTGTGTGAATCCTCACAGTACTTCATGTTTACCTTTCTAGGGACACTTATCATTTTGTACTTTGTGTCGTTTTACTCATTTTGGATCAATTTTATCACTGTCTCCTTCAGGAGATCAAGATTAGATCAGACTTCCAGCAATTTTCTCCTCCATGTTCAAGCCTAGTGCCTATTGGAGATTAGTCACTGTGGTCACTGTATGAATGCTTCCAAAATGTGGTATGTGTGATGATTTTTGATGTTGCATGGACACACATTTTTAAATGGTTGGATATTTATTTTAATATGTATTAGAAAAATTCTTAATTTTCTACTTAGGATGGTGGTAATTTTTTTTGTCAGTCATGGGGCTTGAACTCTGGCCCTGGGTGCTGTCCCTCAGCTCTTCAGCTCAGGCCAAGCGCTCTACCACTTGAGCCACAGTGCCACTTCTGGTTTTCTAGTGGTTAATTGGAGATAAGAGTCTCCCGGCCTTTCCTGCCCAGGCTGGCCTTGTTCGGAAATCCTCAGATCTCAGTCTCCTGAGTAGCTCAAATTACAGGCATGAGCCACTCGTGCCCAGCAATTTTTTTTTTTTTTAAAGTAAGTTTGTTTAATGGGGACAGCGGATTGTGGATCAGAGGTAGAGTACTTGCCTAGCATGCATGTGGCCTTGTATTACAATTTCTATCACTGTTTTAAAAAGTTTATTTAGGCTTTAAAAGAGTATTTTTAGAAAAAAATAGTGCTGGAATTACACATCTAGAGAAAAAAATCATGAAGTTTACACTCAGATGTCTAAAATCTAGAAATACTATATGGAATGTACAAGAGATATAGAAAATCAAAACAGAACAATTCACTTCTTCACAGCCCATTTGTTTGTTTAGTACCAGTACTGGGACTTGAACTCAGTGCCTCCCAGTCTTGCTCGGCTTTTTTTTTCTCTCAAGGTTAATATTCTGCCCCTTGAACCATACCTCCACTTCTGGCTTTTGGCTGGCTAATTGGAGTTACAAGTCTGAATTTGTCTGCCTAGACTGGCTTTAATTGTGATTCTCAGCCTCCTGAGTAGCTGGAATTATAGGAATGAGCCAAGGGTGCCCAGCTACAAATCATTTATTTAGATAGTAGCATCAGGGCTTATTAGTTTTAAGTGTTGACAATCTTCTTTAACCATATAAATGAAAGCACTGCCCTTCTGTTTGTTTGTTTGTTTGTTTACTTTTTCAAAAATTATCTTTATGGAGTTGTATAAAGGAGTTGCCATTTAACAAAACAGCTTATGAATATGTCACCCTTTCAACATTCTTATCCATCCCAACCCATTCCTTCCCTTACTTTTCTAAATTTTGTAATATATACACTGAATTCTTGACTACTCTTGATTTAACTATACTTTTTTGTTTTTTGTGTTTTGTTTTTTTGGTACTGGGGATCAAACCCAGGACATTCCACTTGCTAGGCAAGAGGTCTGCCACTAAGCTACATCCCAGTCCAACTATCCTATTTTGGGGCGGGGGAATGGGGCCTGAACTCTGGGCATTGTCCCTCAGCTCTTCAGCTCAAGGCTAGCACTCTACCACTTGAGCCACAGCGCCACTTCCGGCTTTTTTCTTTTTGCTTATGTGGTGCTGAGGAATCGAACCCAGGGCCTCATGCATGCAAAACAAGCACTCTACCACTGAGCCACCTTCCCAGCCCTCAACTACCCTTTTTTCTTAAAAAAAATTCTCCCTCAACTTCTTCCATCTACTGCTGATAGGCCATTCCCACTTTCTCACACTTCATTTACTCAACCCCCATGGCTTCCACCCCACCACTAAACTTGAAATCAACTGCACTCTCACTGACACAACCAATGAACTTGGTTCTGTTCTTATTTAACTTGGATTTTCAGGTTGCTTTTGGTATTGTCAATTGTTTCTTAAAATGTTCATTCCTCCTGAGACTTCCATATCACTCTTGTTTCTTCAGTCATTCCTTCACCTTCTTCACTGGGTCCTCCTACTCCTTCACTTACTAATCTCTTATTACTATGGTAATTATAAAATAAATGTGAAAATGATGGTGGAATCTAGTTTTTAAAAATGGAAAAATTAGAGGCTGGGAAAGTGGCTCAGTGGTAGAGTGCTTGCCTTGCATGCATGAGGCCCTGGGTTCGATTCCTCAGTACCACATAAGCAAAAAGAAAAAACCCGGAAGTGGTGCTGGGGCTCAAGTGGTAGAGTGCTAGCCTTGAACTGAAGAGCTGAGGGACAGCGCCCAGGCCCAGAGTTCAGGCCCACAACCAGACCCCCCCAAAAAAAGGAAAAATTACAGAAGAGAAAGTGGAATTTAGTAGTTTCTTACATATTTTTTAAAAATACTATCTTTTAAATACTATCAAAAATACTATTGCATTCTCTTCTGTTTCTTAACAAATATTCTACACTTTGAGATTTCATTTATCTTCTCCCTTTTTGGCAGTCGTAGGATTTACGTGTGTGTGTGTGTGTGTGTGTGTGTGTGTGTGTGTGTGTGTGTGTGGCTATTTACTGAGACTTTTTTTTGGTGCTGGGGCCTAGGGTCTCATACACGCTATGTATGTGTTTACCACCGAGCTGTTCTTGGACCCCTACTGAGACATTAATAATAACAAAAACTTTATTGGCAGTCCTACAATTTGACTTTGCTAGGCAGACGCTCTACCACTGAACTACATCCTTAGCCCTTGTAGATGGGGGTCTGCTTTCTGGGGTAAGAACATCCTTAGACTGTGATTTGCCTATTAATACTTCCTGCCGTATTTGGAATGACAGATGCACACCACCAGCCCAGCTTCTGTTGAGATGGAATCTTGTAGACTTTTCTGCACCGGCTGGCCTGTGCTGATCTCAACTTCTTGATAACTGAGATTAAAAATATGGGCCACTGAGCCCAGCAATTGGTTAAGAAAAGGTCTCCTAGAAGATATTCACTAACCACACAACAGCAAGGGCCTCATATCTAAAATATACTTGGCACCCAAAAAATTAAATCCCTCAACAACAAATCCTCAAGGAAACAACCACCCAATTAATAAGTGGGCTAAAGACTTAGAGAGACTTCTCTGAAGAGAAAATAAGAATAGCCAATAGACACATGAAGAAATGTTCAACTTCTCTAGCCATAAAAGAAATGCAAATCAAAACAACATTGAGATACCACCTCACCCCAGTTAGAATGGCTATAATCAAGAACGCTAATAACAACAGATGCTGGAGGTGATGTGGCCAAAAGGTAACCCTACTGCACTGTTGGTGGGAATGTAAACTTTTTCAACCACTTTGGAAAGTAGTATGGAGGTTCCTCAAAAGACTCCACATAGAGCCCCCTATGATCCAGCAATCCCACATTTAGGTATTTACCCAAACAATCACAAACAAGGCCATACTAAAGCTACCAGCACAACTATGTTTATCGCAGCATTATTCACCATAGCTAAGATATGGAACCAACCCAGATGCCCCTCAGTAGATGAATGGATCAAGAAAATGTGGCATGTGTGTGTGTGTGTGTGTGTGTGTGTGTGTGTGTGTGTGTGTGTGTGTGCACGTGCGCGCACAATGGAATTCTATGCCTCCATCAGAAAGAATGACACTGCCCAATTTGTTAGGAAATGGAAAGACTTGGAAAAAATTATATTAAGTGAAGTAAGCCAGACTCAAAGAAATCTAAGTTCCATCGTTTCCCTTATCTGCAATAACTAGTATATGTCTAGGACAAACAGAAGTCAAAAGCTATGTACATATGACCATATCACCTGATGCTAAGTGAAATGAACCCCAAGATAGGGACACAAGAGATTTTTATCTTTCTTGTTCTTTTTAATGTACTTATAATTTACTATGTGATTTTTTTTGTTTCTTTGTATAGTTGTAAGGTAAATCATCCCAGAAGCCACATTTTAAAATATCTATATTGGAGTCTTTAATATACAGTTAACAAGCTGCAGGTCGCCAATTGTTACAAAGGCCTGCAGCACGCAAATACACAAAACACAGCTAGGAAACATGCTAATGAGAAAAGAAATAACGAAAACATTCCAACAAGCCAATTCAGCTCCAATGGAGAGCTGAGTTGGGACTCCATGATTACTGGAGACGAGCCAGGATCCAGGACACAGGACACGATCAGGGAGACACACGTTGCATGGAGTCCTGCGGCAAGGCTAGTCCGGTTGGCGCAGGGGGCAGATCCTCAGGAAATTCCCAGTCCCAGGCACTAGACTGACAGATTCAGTAACCTATCAGCCAAGTGCCTGCCCCTGCCTCCAGGGGTCTGGGCGCACCCATTACGTGGGAGGCAGCATGAAGACAAAATGCCAGACCCTACCATCTACCATGAGACCAATGCTGGCCAGACCTGGCTTCCTTACTTCAGTATGTTCTTCCCCACGGTACAACCCCTGATGTCACTGTATTTGATGTCGGTGTCCTGCATCATATCTTGTATATACGTTTTTTCTAATTTGGGGATAGGAAAGGAAGTAACAAAATGCTGAAATAAGGATACAGGATGACCTATTGTGACAATGAAATGTATAAGACACTATGTTGAAAACGAACTTTACAACTTTGTGGGAGGAGGGGAGGGAGGAGTTGTGGAGGTGGGGAGGAAAGGGATGGTAGGGGAAAAACAAAGGAGGAGGCAACAATGCTCCATAGGAAATGGACTCATTACGTTGTTCATGTAACTGTAACTCCTCTGTACAGTATCTTTACAATAAAAACACATATTTACATTTTTAAAAAAGAAAAACAAAAGGTCTCTTGAATTTTCTTGCCTGGGCAGACCTTGTACCACAATCCTCATGTTCTCAGCTTTCCATGTAGATAGTATTGCAGGTATAATCTATTCGTGTACAGCTCAACAGAATATCTTGAAGATTTTTTCATATCATCTATTGGCGTATACACTTCTCTGTGTGTGTGTGTGTGTGTGCATTACTACTGAGTTACACCTCCAGTTATGAATTAATATGTTAGTATTTTAACTTATTAATTAGTTCCTTGATGTTCTACATTAGGTAGCTTCCAGGAACATAGGTCAGTGATAAACACATGCATAGCATATGTGAGACTCTGGATTCCATCCCCAGCATCCAAAAATATCTCCGTTAATAGCCTTGTGTTTGTGTGTGTGTGTGTGTGTGTGTGTGTTTATCTGTGTATAAATTGTGAAAATTCTTATAGGTGGAATTACCAGATCAAAAGAAATTTTTTTTAATTCTTAAATCAAACTGTCCTTCACAGAAATCACAAGGTGTACAACTCTGGGATTCTATTTACCATCACTATTCCAATGCCTGTCCTTAATTTCCTTTGCCAGATAAGAAGTCTATGAGGTTCTATGTCTATAAAGCAAGAACTGATATCTCATAGTTTTCTGGACTTATGTTTCCTTAATTGAGTAAAGTTGAGAATCTTCTTGTATTTGGTGGTTTATTTTGGTGGTTTATATTGTCTGAAAACTATATAATTTTTTGTTCATTTTTCTACCAGATTGCTCATCTTTCTATTGATTTGTAAGATGATACATATTGTGCTGAAAATATTTTTCAAAATTTTCAGTACTAAGGTTTGAACTTGGGGCCTTGTGCTTACTAGACATGATTTTTACCACTTGAACCACACCTCCAGACAAGCCCCATGACAGTCTCTTATCCACACAGCTTCTATGATATTGTACAACCTGAGTTGATGTCTGACTCTTCAACCTATCACTCTGGCCTAGTCCTATGTCCTAGTTCCAAGTTCTAATTGCTGACTTTCTATCTTCATCAATGTGAAGCTAAATTCTGGAGAACTGGAGCTGAATCTTTCTTCACACATTCTAATCCTCTTATGTTCACCTTAGGCTAACAATTTCCAACTTTATCCAGAATTTTCTTAAGAAATCTATACAACCCACTTCTTTGCTACCTTATATCCAAGTGACCAAAAGCCCCAGAGTATTTTCCCAACTGACCACAGTGCCCTCAAAGTAACTATTAGCAATGCTGCAGAGTGGCTAAAGAGCAAGCTCACTAATATCACAGACAGGTTTGTATCCTGGTCCTGATCTTTTGAAGTGTTGCAATTTAGGACATTTCCCTACTTACAACCTGTTCCCTGCCAAGTGCAGGTGACTCATGACTATAACCCTAGCTACTCAGGAGACTGAGATCTGAGGATATTAGTTCAAAGCCAACCCAAGCAAGAAATTCCCTGAGACACTTATATCCAACAAACCACAAGAAAACTGGAAGTGGTGGTGTGGCTCACAGTGGTAGAGCACTAACGTTAAGCAAAAGAGCTCAGGGTCAGTGCCGAGGCCCTGAGTTCAAGCCCCACAAGCAACAACAAAAAATACTTCTCCCTCCTCTACACAAAAAGACTACAATCCAGGCACCCATGGCTCCTACCTGTAATCCTAGCTACTCAGGAGGAATGTTTGTGAGACTACTTATCTTCAATTAACCACCAAAATGCTGGAAGTAAAAGTAGTGGCTCAAGTAGTAGAGTTCTAGCCTTGAGCAAAAAAGCCCAGGGACAGTACCCAAGCCCTGAGTTCAAGCCCCATAACTGACGAAATTAAAAAAAAAAAAAACCAACTACGATATCTACTTCATAAGGTTAGTAAAAGATTAAATACGATTTAAGGAGACTATCTGTGTAATTACTTAATAAATGATAGGCATGATCTCTCTAATACAGCTTAACCATGCTCCTAAAAAATGAAATGACCATCACCCATCTTGGAATCTTTGTGATTTCTGACCCTTTTCCTCCTTTCAAATACTATCCACTGACAACTTTGGAATTCCTTCGTGGGATGGACAAGGATAAGGTATGCTACCTTTCGTAGCCATAAGCATACTATTCATCGGCAACATTCAAATTAGATGTTATACCTCAGATAATCTTTTCCGTAGTTTCCTGCACACTGTGTGTAGATAACCAAGCCCCGCCCTCCCATCAGTCTACTTCTGCATAGAAAATATACAGGCCAAGCTTCTCCCATGCCTCCTCAGAAGTCCAGCAAGCCTGGATCATCTGTTTTTTAGCTGGATTTATCTGCTTCTCGCCCCATCTAGGTTGCCAGTTCCTCGTGAGTGCAGAGATTATGTTTTATTCATGTTTGTATCATCTGACCCTAGGATAGGGTTTAACACTTTACATATCTGTTGGACAAATGGATGAATGAATTCCAGGTCTGAGCACAACTCTGACCTCTAGTCCCGCACTACTCTAACAATCCATAGCCTTGCATAGGTACAACCCTTTACCAAAACCTCTTCCTCCTAACATTGCCAAACAACCAGCCAAAAGTTCTATTGCCCAGACAGTCACTGGATCTGGGGCTGATCCAGTGGGACCAGAAGAAAATAGTGTCAGTGTAGGCCCTAACCAATACCAGTGTTGAGATCAGATTCCACCCCCAAATCCCAGAGACAAGTATTGCAGTTTACTTATCCATAACTTAATCTTTAACAAGAAGAAAAATATATCTCAAGGTCATTCTTACACTAGGCTGTTTCCACGACCCTCTTCAAATTGGAATCTAGAAAGGACACCCAGGAACAGATCATTTTGTGGTGACTGGAGAAAAGACAAAAGACACTTCTCTGAAGTTCTTTAGTGTTTTTCTGCGAGTCCTGGGGCTTGAACTCAGGACTTAGGTGCTGTCCCTGAGCCTCTTTGCACTCAAGGTTAGTGCTTTACCACTTGAGCCACAGTGCTACTTCCAGCTTGTTCTCAGTAGAGATGATAGAGTCTCATGGACTTTGCTGCCTGGACTGGCTTCGAACTGTGATCCTCACATCTCAGCCTCCTGGTAGCTAGGATTACAGGGTGTAAGCCCCTGGCACCCAGAACCCCTCTCTAGTCTTAAAGACAGGCTCTACATCATCTGTGACTAGCATAGAACAGGACAGAGTTGGATTCTTTAATTTCCATTTTCTTTTAATATTTTTTCAAAGCCAGTAAGCAACTACAGAGACCATTTAAAAGTAGACAAATCTAAAAAAACGAGAGAGATGAGAGATGAAAAAGATACAGCCTTCACTCCATAATAAATGCAAGTTCTATCAGTACCCTCTAAGTAACAAGACATGGAGGATCAGCTCTCCATGGGGTCAAGGGTGCTCTTCATTATTGTGCAGGGGGACCAGATAGCACTTCAATAAGATTAGATCAAATGGACTGGATACAGGAACTGGTGAGATCAAGGTCTATAACCTGGGCTGTGCTCTTTGGTGGAGGTTGCTGCCTCTTAACCTCCTCAACACTGTGCCGGATCCCATAGCCGAAGTAGATAGTAAAACCTAGTGGGGAAAGGTAGTTGTGAGATGGGAGGTAATGACCTTCAGGAAAGGTTTACCAGACCTTTTACTGGAGGTCAATAAAGAAAGGTGTTGGAATAAGGCATACAACAGGCTTATTCTTCCCAACTGTGTACATACCAATCAGCATCCAGACCCCAAATCGGGCCCACGTACCAGCAGACATCTGCATCATAAGGTAAACATTGACAAAGATGCTCACTAGTGGGAGAAAAGGCACAACAGGTACCTGAAAACAAAGGAAAATCTTCATTGTGTATACCAGAATGGCCCATCTCATCCAGGCGAAAAATAAAAGGCAGAATTCAATGCCTACTCATACTATGTTTCAGTGCTATTCTTTTATTATAACTCATATGGGACTCTCCAAATATACTTTGGGTAAACTGATATGGAAAGCAACTAAAAAGGGTCAAGCAAAGAAGAAGTCTTGGGCTGGGCACTGGTGGCTCACACTTGCTATCCTAACTATTCAAGAGGCTGAGATCTGAGGATCATGGTTCAATACCACCCAGGGTAGGAAAGTCCATGAGATTTATCTCCAATTACCTGGCAAAAGGCAGAAGTGGAGCTGTGGCTCAAGTGGTTAAGAGCATCAGTCTTGAGCCCCAGGACAGGCACAAAAAAATAAAGACGTCTTGGCCTAGTTACCTCTTATCTTCCCTTTTGATCCAATAAAAAAATATCTATATACTTTATTAGATCACAGGAGTTTGGAGCCTATTATCCCAAGACAGGTTGGTAGGAGGAAAGAGATACCATTTACCTTAAAGTGAAGAGGAGCAGGGTTCTGTGGCTGTCTCCAGACAACCCCAGTGATTCCAGTAATGAGCAACAGGAGCAGCACAACCACGGTGGCCCACACTGGTTCTCCAGAAAGTAATGGCACTGTCCACTGATTCAGCACCAGGCAAAGAATAGTCAGCAGTAGAGCTTCAGTAGTCAAGTTAAGAGACATCAAAACATGAGATGAGAACAACATGCTAAGGTATCAGGTAGCCCATTCCTTTGGAGGTCACATTCTCTCTGGGCCTTCCCTCAACCATCAAATGCCACCACACATGTTCACCCCATCTGGCTGACCTCCTGAAAGCTACCCCCAAAGAAAGCTGTCACTGCTCACCAAGCAGTGAAGAACAAACATAGACAATTTGGCCAGAGAGTGGAGTCGGAACAGAGTTAATTGGGCAAAATAGATCCTGGAGGGTCAGCTTCTCTGCTTCACTTGTCTGCTCCTCCTGAATCTCTATTTCCTCTTCTTCTGTCTTTATCTTCTGGTCTGGTTGATATCTGTGGTATAAGTAAGAAAAGATGGCAGTTCTAAGAATAACATTTAACTATTATCTTTCTCCTAAGCAATTTCCTCATCAGCATTAGTGGTGGACACTCTTTGGGATGGAAAGGGATACTTGAATTCCTCAAGTTATTGACAAAATGGAGGAGGGAGAGGAGTAGTACATCCTCATCGATCCTCACCCAAGAATAACAACACAAATCAAAACCACCTTACAGCTGGGAGCCGGTAGCTCACCCCTATAATCCTAGCTACTCAGGACGCTGAGATCTGAGGATCGCAGTTCAAAGCCAGCCCGGGCAGGAAAGTCCGTTAGACTTTTCAATAAACCATTCACAAAACTGAAAAGTGGCAGTGTGGCTCAAGTGGTAGAGCACTAGCCTTGAGCTGAAGAGCTGAGGGACAGCGCCCAGGCCCAGAGTTCAAGCCCCATGAACAACAAGAAACAAACAAACAAAAAAAATCTTACATAGAGCCAGGAGATCTCACCTGAGGATGAGAACACAAATGGATACCAGAGAGTAAGCCAGCAGGGTTCCAATTGACATGAGGTCTACAAGATCGGTGAGTTTAAAGAGGAATGCCATGAACGCTTCAATTGGTGGGCAGAAAACCAAAAGAGAAAGAAAGGAATAACTAACCAAGTTAAAGAAATTCATGAAACCACAAAGAGGACTTTTTTTTTTACCTGCAATAATGCCAGAAACCACAGTGGCCAAGATGGGTGTATATGTACCACTGTGGACCCGAGCAAGGACATGGAACAGAAGACCATCCTCGGCCATTGCGTAGATCACCCGAGGCATAGGGAACATTGAGCCCAAGAGGCTGCAGGAGAGAATGGCCAGCCTGGTATGAGTTGACTTGAGGGATATCTTTCCAACCCTACACATTTTAGGTGTCTCCATGATCCCTCCACGACCCTTACAAGGGACATTTTATTGCCTACTATGAAATGATCTTACTCTGAGATCCTGGCCTGGGAGGACCTCAAACCATTTGTCACTGACCTAGTAGAAAGAGCACAGAGGGAGCCAACAGCCACAAGATAACGGGCAGGAGCCCATCCCACGTGGAGGAACGCCTCAGGCATAGGGCTTTCAGGCTGAAGCTGATAGTAAGGCATCAAGAGGGTGAGAGCTGAAGACACACCAAAATAGGCCAAAAAGCACACCGAGAGGGAGATCACGATGCCCATGGGGATGGAACGCTGTGGGTTCCGAGCTTCTTCTCCTGAACAAAAGGGCACAGCACAAAACTTCTGAACCAGGGAAGCAGATTGCTCCCCTATTACCCCCAATCTGCATGAAGCCTGAGCACCCAAGCCCCAGACAGAAGAGACAGTGTTACCTGTGGTGGCAATACAGTCAAAACCAACAAATGCATAGAAACAGGTAGCCGCTCCACGAAGAATCCCTTCAACACCAAAAGGCATGAATCCTCCAGCGCCCAGAGGGCCCAAGCTAGAGTGGGAAAGAGAATGGACAAGGTAAGGATATGTTGAGTCAACCCCTTACCTTTTCTCTAATGCCAAAGTACTTTTCTAGGTCTTCAATGCCCAACCAACCATTATTTCCCACCCCTTTCTGAATCCCTCTACTTTCCATTGTGTCAGCTCCCAAGAGAGGCTCTCTAACCTAGTAGTGTCATTGAGTCCAGCCTTCGTCAATGCATAGTCTTCTCCTGTGAGTTTCCAGTTTTGCAGGTTTCCCTTAATGAAGCCAGAGATGATGACAAAGCCGAGAACCAAAAGATTCACTCCTGTGAACACTTTGGTCACAAGGGCAGACTCACTAGCCCCTAGAGCCAGCAATCCTGTGGGGAAAATTCATTCAGGACCATGAGAAAGAGAATCCTCACTCCATGCTACCTTTTTCTACCTCTTTCTATGACAGATTCTTTCCTTCCCAGGGTGTCTACCTCTTTTCCATCACCACCTCCATCACACCCTTCACAGACCCAGGCCTTTCCCATCATTCTGCCCTACCCCTGGCCTCACCAGTGAGCAGCAACACAAGGCCCATAGCAAAGAAGTCTGGATATTCTGCAAGGACATTGGGCACATGTAGTGCAATGGTCCCTTTCAATGTCTGAGATATGTAGTTCCCGACCAAGTTGTCAAAAGTAGAACTCCAGGCCCGGGCCACACTGGCTGTACCTGATAAAGCAGAGGAGAAAATGTGGTTGGGGTCAAGATTCCTCCCTTCCCCACACCAATCCCATACAAATCCCTGCCATTGTCACCTATTTTTATCTTTTCTTTTTCATCATCATCTTCTTCTTCTTCCTTTTGTTTTTATTGTCAGTCATGAGGATTGAGGTCTAAACCTGAGCACTGTCCCTAATAGGCTGTTTTGCTCAAGGCTACCACTCTACCACTTTAAGCCACAGCGCACTTCCTGTTTTCTGGTGGTTAATTGAAGATAAACTCTCACAGATTCTCCTACCTGGGCTGGCTTTGAACCATAAGTCCTAGATCTCAGCCTCCTGAGTAACTAGAATTACAGGTGTGAGCCACCAGCGCCTGCTTGTTTTTTTGTTTTTTTTTTAAACAGAGTCTCACTATGTAGCCCAAACTGACCAGGAACTCTCAATCCACTTACCGCAGCTTCCTGACTTCTTGGACTACAGCATGCACCACCATATCCAGCTCCACCAAAACCAAAGCCAGTCACTTAATGAAGCCAACCCAGACAGAGATGAGTAGAATAAATAATTTCTCCACACCTTCAACTCTCCTAGACTCCCACAAATATGTACATTTAGGAGTACTGAAGTCATGATATTAAGAAGAAAGAATAATTAGCTTTACCCTTCTATCCAGATTTTCTGGCCCCAAACCGCTCCCCTCCTTCCCAGCTGACTGTGGCCCCCCACCATCTCACCGAGGACATAGGAGAGGATAAGGTTCCAGCCAGTAGTGAAGGCCCAGAGTTCACCAACAGTGACATAGCTGTAGAGATACGCAGAACCAGAATGGGGCACCCGGGCACCAAACTCAGCATAGCACAGCCCTGCCAACAAGGAGGACAGGGCGGCCACCAAAAAGCAGATCACAATGGAAGGTCCTGCTTTATCTTTGGCGACCCCACCAGCCAAGACATACACGCCTGCACCTAGTGTGCTGCCCACACCCAGGGCCACCAAGTCCAGAGTGCTCAGGCATCGGGCAAGGCGAGTCTCGGTCATGCTCGGATCCAATATGCGTCTCCGCATCAGCTTCTGACCAAATCTGCGAAGAGCCTGACACGACATTGTAGTTTGTAATGGAAGAGGATGCTGAAAAACAAGACCAAAAAAAAAAAGCCCTTCAATAGGGCTCATTATCCCTAAGCTCTAAAAGTGAATTACAAAACCCACTCCACCCAGAAAAAGAATGGAGGGGAGAGGGGAGAGGAGAATTACATGGACAAAAGCAAGCTCCTTTACCTCCAAACTGTTTTTCACCGGCAAGTAGAAATGATGCAAGTAGGGATTACAATACCTAGAAAGGTTTTTGGAAGGGCTAATTTCAGCAGAGGTATGTGAAATTCCCCTGTAGTAGTACAGTGGTGGGTACCTAGTAAGTTTTAAGACAATATTAGATTTATTCTTTCTTTGGCCAGGAACCTATAGAATTTATCCTAGACCACAACCCAGTAACTCTAAAACCTAGTATCTGTTCCCTAGCCTGTGACTCCTTAGGAATTCAAGCAGAGCTCAACTAACGAGAGGCCAGCAACTCTGGAAGAACCCCCTTCTCACGCCCAACACCCACGATCCTTTCAGTGCACGTCCCCTGAGCGAGAGACGTGGCTCTCAGATCGCCCAGGGGAGGGAACCGACGTCCGCTGCAGATTAAAAGTGACCCACCAGTTCAATTATTTCCCTCCTCAGCAAACCCGCACCGCTCAGCGGGTGCTGCCTTCGCCCAAGGGAGTAAGCAAATGTCCCCCCATTTCCTTTCGCCCCTCTAGTCTGACCTGTAATCATCAACTGTGAGGCGGAGCTTCTACATCTAAGATTTGGGAGACGCTGCCCGAGAAGGGCCCCAGAGCCCTTCTCTCCACGAGATGGCTCACAGTTCCCTCCCGTAAAGGTGAGGGAAGACCCCCACCCCACCCCCGCCCTCGACTCAGCTCTCAGTATTTTTTTTTTCCTGTTTCTATCTAGAAACAGTCTGGAGCTCGGGTGGAGATGGAAGCCCTGGCTTCCGGGGCTGGGGTCTCGCCAGCAACAGGTCATTGCCAGGTTGATGCAATTGCATGTGATGGTTGCAGGAAAACCCTAAGTATGCCAGGACCCACCCCGTCTCCCCCTCCAACACATGTGTCGGCCCCCGAAGGCTTACCAGAGAGCTGTGGCAAACCCAAGGAGTGAAGCAGCTCGGACTGGGTTTGGCGAGGCTGACTTAAACCGAGTTGGGTTGGGGATGCTGAGTTCGGCTGCTCGGGCTTCAATACTGCTGCTTGGGGTCGTTGCGCGCCAATCGCCCCTTATATGCACCAGGAGGCGGAGCCAATACGTCATGGGATCCCACCCCCTGTCCTCCTCCCTACACATAACACACATCACACAACACAAAACACACAACACACGCGCGCGCGCACACACACACATGCACACACTTCGGCTTTGTAATAAGGAATTCGTGGACCCCAAGACTGTTTCCCACCCGCAACAACAAACCTGGTATGTGGAGGAGCGAGAAAGGGACAAGGCACAGCCTTTACCAATTTGCCTTGTTCGTTGTCTGAACAGGACAAAAAAGAGCTCTCTGGCCAGATGACCACCCCCTCCTCGGGATTTTTTGTACCTTCATGCCAAATTAGAATCAGTGATTTGTGGGGGGGAGGGCTTTAGGAAGGGGAAACAATGGATAAAGGGGATTAGATATCTGCCTAATGGGTGGAAGGGGCAAATGGCACCTAGAGTCTCCATCTCACTCATCCTCAGCCTTCCTTAGCTTACTTCGCTCCAGGAGGGACCCCCACCCTCCCATTAAATCTTTTCCAATGCAGATAGCAGTTAGCCACGAGCAATGGGAAATGCAAAGTGACCTTAACCTTTGGAGAGAGAGATAAACAGTAGCCAGGGCGAAACAAAGGCCCTCTCTGGACAACAAGCAAGCTTGGAAAAGTTCAAACCTGTATGTCCTCATACATTGCATGCGATGTACTGGACAAACAGAGCATGAAGGAGCGCTAGAGTTCATGAGATTATCCCCACACACACACACATTAAGTATTCTTTTTTAAAAAGTAATCTTAGTTGTAATTATGAAGAAAACATCTTGTGATCCTACCCCTTCTGACTGCTTACTTCATCACTACTCTTGGCTTGTTAAGTTAGGCTAATAATGACAAGGTGGCTCTAATGTTCAGGACTGACTCTATGCAGAGCAGTCCTTCAGGACCACTGGGGTGCAGATCCTGTAGTCTGAGTCATCCATTGCTCACAGAGCTCCTGCACCTAAAATGGAGGATAAGATTACAGGGGCTCTGGGAGGAGGGGGAAAGTGTTGGAATTAATTAAGTGGGAAAACTTAAGGTGACCAGCCTATGTAGCCACCAAGGTCATAGAATCTCACAAGATGAACCTTTTGTTTTGTTTTCTTTAGTGCTGGTAGAGGGCTTGAACTCAGAGCCTCATATTCTCACTTTTTTCATTCAAGGCTGGCACTCTACCACTTGAACCACACCTCTACTTCTGCTACTTGCTGGTTAATTGGAAATAAGTCTCAAGAATTTGACTGCCAGGGTTGGTTCTACTTCTCAGATCTCAGTCTCTTGAGTAGCTAGGATTTTCTTTTTTTTTTTTTTAATCTTGGGTCCAGTCGTGGGGCCTGAACTCTAGGCCTGGGCGCTGTCCCTCAGCTCTTCAGCTCAAGGCTAGCGCTCTACCACTTGAGCCACAGCAGCACTTCTGGCTTTTTTCTTTTTGCTTATGTGGTGCTGAGGAATCGAACCCACGGCCTCATGCATGCAACGCAAGTGCTCTACCACTGACCAACCACCTTCCCAGCTCCAGTAGCTAGGATTTATAGGTGTAACGTACCTGTGCCCAGCTACAAAACATTTGTTGTTTTGCTTTGGTTTGGTATTAGTATTCCACTCATCTGAGGATTAATAGGCTTCATTCTAACCAAAAATAGATCAACAAATAATTCTAAAATGATAGATCTTTAACTTCCAAAACAATAGATCTTTAAATTTAGTACTTAGAACAGTAAGCATTGTCCTAAAGATCAAATGTAACTCAGTAAACCTCCATTTTCCCTGGAACAAGGATTCTGCCCCATTGGCTGGTTCTCAGGAGGGTCTTAATGCTTCAGAGCTTTCCTCCCCCACAGCCACTTCACAGCAATGTAGGAATCCTTGAATACAGGAAAGGCTGAACCACCTGCTAGGCTTTAATGACTTATTTTTGCCCGGATGAGGCAGACCAAACCTGAGATAATAGACTATCTGACTGCCAACATTCACTTCCAAACCAGCTGAACCAGCTGTGATATGTTCATTATTTGGACCATTTTAACTATACATAACTTCTCACCTCCTTCGCTCAATTCTGAGGCTTGCTTGAAATCACTTCATGGAGACTGCAGCTGATTGTGGTAAATTTCCAGTAACACAAGGGCTACACCAACATTGTGACTCTGCTCTAGGCTAGCACTCTACCTCTGGAATCATATCTCCAACAACCCCCCTGCTCAGTTCTCACCCTCAACTGATGTGGTTATGATGCATACAGCAAAATAGATAATGATTTCATATCACTTGTACATCAATCATTAATCTCATCTACATCTCTAGATCCTGATGTCTCTATAGTGTATCTTCTAGCAATATTAAATATGCAATTCTAACAATGCTAAAATATTGGAGGATGGACACTACACTCTTTTTAAAAGAAAATGCGGCTGGGCGCTGGTAGCTCACACCTGTAATCCTAGCCTGATATCTGAGGATCGAGGTTCAAAGCTGGCCTGGGCAGGAAAGTCCATAAGACTCTTATCTCCAATTAATCACAGAAAAAGCCATAAATTATGCTGTGGCTCAAATGATAAAGTGTTAGCGTTGAACAAAAAAGAGCCCAGGGACATCACCCAGACCAGGAGTTCAAGCCCCAGTCTGGCAAAAAAGGGGGCAGGGGTGGAAAGAGAAAATGCAGTGCTAAGGATGGCACTTTTGGCTTTTCATTTGCTAAAGCTGAACCACTTAGCAGCCCCATGCCTTCAGGTCCATTTTACTGAGGACTAAGCTGGGGTCCAGAGAAATTACTTGTCTGATACCACACCATAATTCTAGCTGATCACCTTTCTGGATAAAATCTAACCTGATAAAATCTTACCTGTTGAATTTCAAAGACACTTCCAATAGGTATTATGCCTCATTTAAATGCACAAGAAGGGAAGGCAGGCAGCTAGCAAAGACAAACCAGAAAGAGCACATACCACAAGTTAGGTCCTTTCAGACTAAGAGTTACAAGGAGAACAGAGAGGAGTTGAACAATTTAGAAATGATCACACTAGGGCTGGGATATAGCTCAGTGGCAAAACACTTGCCTAGGAATTGCAATATCCAGGGTTTGATTCCCCAGTATTATAAAATGGGGGGAGGAGTAAAAAAAAAAAAAAGAAAGAAATGATCGTACTTGTCAGACCCATTGTGTATGTGGCCCAATCAGGTCTTATGCATGCAAGGGGCAAATAAGTTGTGAAGGTATGGTTCTCTTCTACCTGATATCTTGGATTAAGGATGCACCCAAAGGTCCTTGTTTATTTTACCAATACACAAAGAATATGCTATCTGTGAATTTAATTCTAAATCCTTTTAGAAGTAACTGGTGTTTTCAACTAACTGAAGCTTCACCTAGGCTTAAAGTAGACATTGGACTAGGGTATAACTCAGTGGTAGAGCACTTACCTTGCATATGTGAGATTCTGGGTTTGAATCCCACCACTGCAAATCAAGGTTTATATTTATTGAGCACTATGTATAATAGCTAATATAACAATGAAGTACTTCCAAAGGAAAACGCAAAATCCTTGTCCTCTTTGTCTTAATAATCTAAAGAAATTAAACATCTATAACATAATTCAAATGAGAAATTAGGAGTACAGTGTTTGGAATTATGCTTTGGTTAAATTGCCACCTCAGCCACTGTGGTCTCAAGCAGATTACCAACATCTCTGGATTTAACAGATATATTTCACAAAGCTGATGTGATACATAAGTGAGATTATGAAATCAAGTCTCCTTGCCTGATCCATGGAAAGTATTCGATAACAATTTAATACAAATTCTGAATATATATTAGTGTATATAATGATTTAACTGCTTACATTTTGTGATGATAGGGTTATGTAATTAATTGAACTACTGATAATATAAATGTTCAAGACAGGATGACAGTACAGATTGGAATGAATAGAGAAGGCCTCTTCATTTGTAAGGGGTTGAGAAGGAAGAGTGGTAGAGACATATCTGAGCCTTGAAGAATGTGGGATGGCTCAGTTTTGGATCTACAGAGATTCAGGAAGCAAGGGACAAATATGAAGAATCACATAGCAAGTACAATGTGTGTCAGGAAGCAATGGAAAATAAGGTTGGAAAAATGGATGACTCTCCTTGGAATAACACATATAGTAAGTATATTAGCCAATAATTCCAAGGTTGGTTCCCTTGGCAACAGTCCTATCTGGAAGCTATTCTGGAGACCCTACTCAACAGTCATTCTTTAATACAAAAAGACACTTATCCACTTTGGAGATTCCAAGGATTTTAGGAATTAGATGCCAGGAAATTGGACTTGAAACCAAATATATGCATCTTCTAAATCACAACATAAAAGAGATAAAAACTATGTGCCACAAAGTTCATTCCTTTAAAGGTGTAAATTCAGTAAGTTTTAGAATAGTTTAGAGTTGTACATCCATCACTACAATCAATTTGAGAATATTTCACCCCCTCCCACCACAAAAGAAAGTCTATACCTATTCCCAGTAGTCCTTAACTCCCTTGAAGCAGATTAGCTTTAGGGAAAGGATACTAAAATCAGTCCTCAATCCTAGTCACACCCTAGAAGATACCCAGGAGTCCTATCTCCTTCCTAGTACCTCCCAGGCCACTCCTCCTTGGCAAGTCAAGTGATCAGTCTGAAGTTAGTCCTTCTCCCTAGAAGTAGAAAATCTCCAGGCTAGTTCTGACCAAACCGAGGTTGAACTTTGTGCAATCCCCACATATGGTTTCACTCATTTGTGTTACATCTTATACATATACTTAAAACTATGGTACAGCAACCTTGTACATACACAAATCACCCTTCCAAACATCTGCCAAGTCATGAGCCTTTATTTCCCTAAGATCAGCCCATTGTCATTACTATGAATGCCTCCCATATTCCTCAAACTATAAAAAACTGAAATTCTTAACTCCTTGTTTGTTCTTGAGCATCTTAGCTTGAGCCTACTGTTTCCATGAATAGTGTCCTCTCTCCCTCCCTCCCCTGCCTCTCTCTCCCACTTTACTTTTCTTGTGTTTGTGCTTTCCCCAATTCTTTGTTGGAGATACCAAGAATCTGAGCTCTTCATCTCTGAGACAGACTATCCACTGGTAACACCCTTTACCCCAGCATTCTGCAATCATAAACCTACTTCCCATCTCTGTAAATATGCCTAGATACAAAGTTCTAGTTTCACAGAACTGTGAAGGTCTAATATATGACATGATAATGATAACATAAATATACTAATTACCTTGATTGTGGTGAGCATTCCACAATATATGCATATATCAAAATGTTATATATCATATATCTTATATAGGTATACTTTGTATTGAGCAATTATACCTCAATAAAATCAGGACAAAATTAAGAAAATGAATGAGTAATTCTGGTATGAAAGAAAAAAAATCACCATTTTATACTCACCAAAGTATTAACTGATTCAGACATCCGTAGGTGTTGAAAAACCCAATATTCAGATGATCTCAAAGTATAACCCTGTAGATTATGTATTTATCATAAGGGAAAGTCTCCTTAATTCATTTTCTATTTATGTTATAACAAATGTCTGCAACCCCCCTAACTGCTAAAAACAGCACAAACAGATCTCATATTTTTGTGTGTGTGCCAGTCCTGGGTCTTGAATTCAAGGCATGGACACTGTTCCTGAGCTTTTGTGCTCAAGGCTAGTGCTCTACCACTTGAACCACAGCTCTACTTCCAGCTTTTCGGTGGTTAACTGGACATGAGTGTCACCGATTTTCCTGCCTGTGCTGGCTTTGAGACAGGAACCTCATATCTCACATTCCTGAGTAGCTAGGAATAGAGGTATGAGCCATCAGCACCCAGCAGATTCCACATTCTATGAAGCTCAGAAGTCCAGCACTATGTAGTAGTACTTTTCTCAATGGGCTAAAAGCAGCCAAAGTATTTGCAGGTATATGAATCTACTTCCAAACTCATGTCAGTTGATAACAGAATTAATTTCAATGAAGTTAAACTGAGATTCCTGGTTCCTTGACCATGTGGTCTTTCCATCTTTTTTATGTATGATACCACAGCTTCAACTGAAGAGCCTGTACATTGTTCTTCAGCTTTCTCCACTCAAGGCCAGCATTCTACCACCTGAGCCACAGCTCTACTTCCAGCTTTGGGCTGATTAATTGGAGATAAGAGTGGACCAGACTTTACTGACTGGGCTGGCTTTGAACCATGATGCTCAGGTCTCAGCCTTATGAGTGGCTAGAATCACAGCTGTGAGCCACCAGCACCCAAACGGTCTCTCAATGTTTAAGCCACAGGGACTCAACTTTTTCCTGCTTTGAGTCTTCCCCTTTTCCACTTTTCTTTTTTGTATTAGAGATTGAATACTAAGCATGTGTTCTACCACTGAGCTACTTTTCATCCCTGTTCTACTGTTCTTTGTGTACTATTACTCCTGAGGCTTAAAGTCCAGACCTGGGTGCTGTCCCTGAGCTTCTTTTGCTCAAGACTATCACTCTTATCACTTGAGGCCTAGCTCCACTTCCAATTTTTTTTTTGTAATTTGTCAGAGATATAAATTTCCTAGACTTTCCTGCCCTGGCTGGCTTCAAATCATGATCTGTATATCTCAGTCTCCTAAGTAGCTAGAATTGCAGACATGAACCACCAGCACCTAACAAATTTCTTTTTCCACCCTTAGGTTGGAGACTGGAACTCAAATTCAGTACCTGATGCTTTTGCTTATTGGCTAGCACTTTACCCTCTGAATCATGCCTCCAACTTCCCTCTTTCTTTAAGGGGTTATGTAATTATATCAATGATAATCTTCTCTTTTTTGTTGCGGTTGTTGTTTTTTGTTTGGTTTAGTTTGGATTTTGAAATAGGGTCTTGCTATGAAGCTCAGGCTGGCCTCAAATTCATGATCCTTTGGCTTCAGACTCTAAGTTACAGACTCCACAGTTACAGGCATGACTCACCACATCCATCTTCCTATATTAGCATCAGCTAATTGGTAACCTTAATTGCCTCTGCAAAGTCCTTTTATACCAGATAGCATAACAAATTCACCATTTCAACAACTAGGAAGAAGGTAATAGGGGCTGAAATTGTTCCTATGACTGCACATTTACAATGGAAAGACCCAGTATTTCACTGTATTTTTGGTGCTAGGGATGGAACCCAAGGTGTCATGTATGCTAAGCCCTACCCCCAGATCCAGTGGAAACCACTTTTACCAAGTGATCAAGTGACTAGAAAAATCAAAAACATTTTATGCCTCCAGAAGATATGCAGTGAGATACATTTTTGCAAAAAAAAATGTTTTAGCTTGAATCCAATTATGAGGAAATAACTAGATAAGTCCAAAGTGTGAAAACTTCTACAGGAAAAAGTCAATTATAGAACCCAGAAACAAAGAGAGGAAGGGGAAGAAAAGAAAGAAAGAAAGAAAGAAAGAAAGAAAGAAAGAAAGAAAGAAAGAAAGAAAGAAAGAAAGAAGAGAGAGAAAGGAAAAAAGGAAGGAAGGAAGGACGGAAGGAAGGAAGGAAGGAAGGAAGGAAAGAAGGAGCGGGGGGAGACACAGAGAGATTTGGGATGCTGAAATTTTGGGCTACTAAAAACAGAAAATGTAGACAATTATGCTCAAAGTCCAAGCTGCCTGTAATCCTAGCTACTCAGGAGGCTGAGATCTGAGGATCACAGTTCAAAGCCAGCTCAGGCAGGTAAGTCTTTCAGACTCATCTCCAGTTAACCAACAGAAAACCGAAAGTGGTGCTGTGGCTCAAGTGGTAGAGCACTCACCTTGAGCTGGAGAGCTGAGGGACAGAGCCCAGGTCCTGAGTTCAAGTCCCACAACTGACAAAAAAAAAAAGAAGTGGTATATACTCTGCCACCATTTACCAGCTACATGTACTCATTATGTGTGTGATGAGTCACACCCTTCACAACAGGTACCTTCTTTCTACCTCTCCACAATGCTCATGACTTGTAATCCTTTGAAGTTCATTTCTACAAACAAATTTGACGTCTTTTTTTATTCAGTACTTCAGGTCTTTCACATAGTTCTTATATTAAACGTGAAAAACTGTGATGCCATTTTCATTAAGTTCCTTTCTTTCCTGTGTATGTCACTGGCAGAGATTCCTCATGGAATGCCTCTAATCCCATGTTACCCAGAAGCCCTGTGGTTTTAATTGCACAATTTCGCACAGCTGGGTGAGTTTTAGAAATGCATATGTTGCCTTAGAGCTGAGCTGACTATCTCATTCCAGGAAAACAATTTTGTTGACATTCTGGATTGAGATCACAATAAATTCATCAATTTATTTTAAGAGAGCTAATTATTCTGATATTCAATTCTATTCAGAACCAACAAAAAGGGCTGGGAAGGTGGCTCAGTGGTAGAGCCCTTGCCTTGCATGTCTGAGGCCCTGGGTTCAATTCCTCAACACCACATAAGCAAAAACAAAAAAGCCGAAAGTGGCACTGTGGCTCAAGTGGTAGAGCATTTGCCTTGAGCTGAAGAGCTGAGGGACAGCGCCCAGGCCCAGAGTTCAGGACCCACGACTGGACCAAAACAAAAACAAAAACAAAAACAAAAAAAACAGAACCAACAAAAAAAGTTTCCTATTTCATAGTTAAATTGTACAGTTTTTGTTAGATCATATATATATATGCACATATATATATATTAGTCATTGAGTTTACTTAAAACACTATAACACATATATTTCTTATAGTCCTTCATAGAATCTCCTTTATTATCTTTTGTAATTGCTATAGATTTGTGTATATTTCTGGAAGAAATTTGACAATGACTCATTTTGTAACCCAAACTCCACTTAGCACTTTAGTGACCACTCCATAACTTGCTGACATGCCAAAAGAAATATATTCAAAGAGCAGGAATGTCCCAAGGATTTTGTATAAACAAAATGCTTTGCTACAACAATGTTATGGTCTGAGCTGGGCTGGGCTGAATCAATGAGCTATAGAAATAAACTCACCCTACAATCATAATTCCTAATAAATAACCTGTATAACCCACTTAAAATCCTTCTTTTTTACTGTTCAAACAACGCTCTGAGCTGGGCATTAGTGGCTCATGTCTGTAATCCTAGCTAGTTAGAAGGGTGAGATTTGAGGATCTGGTTCAAAGTCGGCTGACACAGAAAAGTCCAAGAGACTTATTTCCAGTTAACCAGCAAAAAGACAAAAGTGGAGCTGTGGCTCAAGTGGTAGAGTGCCAGTCTTGAGTAAAAAAGCACAGAGACAACATCTAGGTCCTATCAAAGTCCCAGTACCAGCATACCCTAAAAGGACCCTCTAAATTCTTCTGAATGGGACACATTCTGGTTTCTCTTGGAATCTATGTATTCAAATTGCAATTCTAAGACCTCAAGCAATGTTCTTGTACCACATCATCTGAGTCACTTTGCATGACATTTCCTCTTATCTAGAGAATACTTAGGCATTCAACCATGTCAACTGCAAATATTTTTTATCTCCTCTCTTCAAATATTGATTCTTATTACTTCTGTTTCAAATCTCATTGCACTAATCAGAGCACCCAGCCAATATTAAATAATAATGGCAATAATAGGCATCTCTATTTTATTTTCAATTTAAAAGGGCATGATTATTGTTTTGGGAGTCTCTTTAGCACATGAGGAAAACATCCTATTTATATTTTTTAAATTATTAAGAAGAGATGGTTCTGACATGTTCCCTACAAAGTATTTTCTTTCATTTTCAATCCTCTCTTTTCAGTTTGACATTCTGTGAGCTGCACTGAATGGTTAGTTTTTCCCCCACATTCTTTCTTTTATCCAAAATGCCCTTGCCTAAAATTACACAGGATCTGTCTTTTCTCTTTTTTTCAATTATTTTCTTCATTTTTAATTTATTTTATTTTATTGCTATTATAAATGTAATATACAAAGGGGTTACAATTACATGTTAGGTAGTGAGCATAGGATCTTTCTTTATGATAAGTGACAGATATCTACCACAGACTAATATAGGTAATAAAAGGGGGGACTTTATGTGGCCTCATAAGTATGGGAAGTGAAAGGAAATATCTCACTTCTTATTTTTATATATATTTTAATGAGTAAATAACAATTGCATTGAGGAGTTTCACTGTTATTTACATACTTTGGTAACATGTATATTGATCAAATTTGCTCTATTACCTTATCTTTTCTCCACACTTTTAAAACAATTTTTAACAAGTTTCATAATCCTGATTTGTATGAAGTACTTCAACCATCTTCACCCTCCCTCCCTTTCTCTTTAGCCTCATTCCTCCCTGTTTCTACTCTTGAGTGTGTGTGTGTGTATGTGTGTGTGTGTGTGTGTGTGTGCGCGCGCGCGCACGCACGCGTGTGGGCACAGGTGCACCCACCAGTACTAGAGCTTGAACTCAGGGCCCCGTGCTCGCTCTTGGCTTTTTTGCTCAAGGCTGTTGCTCTACGACTTGAGCCACAACCCCACAGCTGTCTTTTTGCTGTGCAATTGGAGATAAGAATCTCAGGGACTTTCCTGTCTGGGCTGGCTTCAAACTGTGATCCTCAGATCTCAGCCTCCTGAGTAGCTAGAATTACAGGAATGAGCCACCATTGCCCAGTTTCATTCTTTTTTTTAATTTCTAGATTCCACATACAGAGAAACCATTGATATTTGTCTTTCTCAGTTTGGTTTATTGCGCTTAACATAATGATTTCTAGTTCCATTTTCCTACTTTGGGAGACTGGTCCCATTGAAAGAGAAAAACAGAGCCAACACTGAAGAGACTGAGGATGAAGGATTCTAAGTATAAGGCACACCTAGATAGAATACATAGTGAGATCTTGTCTCAAAAAAAATAAGTATGGGGGCTGGGAAGGTGGCTCAGTGGTAGAGCACTTGCCTTGCATGCCTGAGACCCTGGGTTCGATTCCTCAGCACCACATAAGCAAAATGAAAAAAGCCGCAAGTGGCGCTGTGACTCAAGTGGTAGAGTGCTAGCCTTGAGCTGAAGAGCTGAGGGATAGTGCCCAGGCCAAGAGTTCAGGCCCCATCACCAGACCCCCCCCCCAAAAAAAACAAACGTGTTTTAAGTTCAGCATCTTCTCAGGAAGGGAATTTAGACATTAAAGTAGGGGCCAAATAAAAGTTTTTAGAGGGACATTTATGAGTAGTAAATGGTTGTATTATCATTATTTTGATCTAATCCATGATTTTAAGGTAAAAAATAAAAAGGTTGTTAGCCAGGCAATTGTGTCTCATACCTATAATCCTAGCTACTGAGGAGGCTGAAGATCTGAGGATCATTGTTCAAAGCTAGCATAGATAGGAAAGTCTGTAAGACTCTTATCTTCAATTAACCACCAAAAAACTATAAATGGAGCAGTGATTCAAGTGGTACAGCATTAGCCTTGAGTGATAAAGCTAAGGGACAGCAACAAGGCCCTGAGTTCAAGCTCCGGTACAAACATACACACAAAAGTTGTTTGGCCTAGGAATGTACCTTGTATACATCCTAGCCCATGTGTGTACCTTGGCTTTGATCTCCAAATACAATACAGGAAAAAGTTTTCCATCATTTTACTTGAAAGTGACCTAATTCAAATAATTCTACTAGTACCTATAATTGAACAATTGATGCCAATTTTGTCTTTCCTTGTCTTATTTATTGTTAGGAATTGAACATAAGCCTTTGAGGATACTCGGTAAGCACTGTCATAGTGAGCTACATTCATAGCACTTTTAAAAAAAAAGGCCTGGGAATGTGACTTAGTGGTACAGTGCTTGCCTACCATTCATGAAATCCTGAGATTGATTCCTCAGTTCCACATAAACAGAAAAAGCCAAAAGTGGTACTGTGGCTCAAGTGGTAGAGTGCTAGCCTTGAGCAAAGGAGGCTCAGGGTCAGTGCCCCAGGACTGGCAAAAAAATTAAAAAACAAGTTAAAAAATATTTTTAAAAATTTGAGACAGAGTCTAAGTTGACTAAGATGGCCTCAAATTTGGGAACCTTTTGCCTCCATCACTTGAGTGCTAAGATTACAAGCATGTACCACTACATTTACCTTGGTGTAATATACTTTTTTAAGTATCCAGAACTCACTCTTCTCCTTTGGTTATTTTTAAATTTTTATGATCATAAACAATGCTTCAATGAATATGAAATGATATTCTTTGGGGGTAAGGGGGTAGGTACTGTACTGGATTTGAACTCAGAGCCTCGTGCTTGTACAGCTTGCTTGCTTACCTCACACTCTACTCCAAGTTTCACCTCCAGCCCTGCATTTTTTGCTGATTATTTTGGAGATGGAGTCTCGAAGACTTTTCTGTCTGAGCTGGCTTCATACTTTGATCCTCCAACACTCAGCCTCCCAAGTAGTTAGTAGTAGATTACAGATGTGAATCACCAGCACCTTGATAGAAAGTGGATATTCTGGGCTGGGAAGGTACCTCAGTGGTAGAGCACTTGCCTTGCATGCCTGAGGCCCTGGGTTCGATTCCCCAGCACCACATAAGCAAAAAGAAAAAAGCTGGAAGTGGCGCTGTGGCTCAAGTGGTAGAGCACTAGCCTTGAGCTGAAGAGCTGAGGGACAGCGCCCAGGCCCAGAGTTCAGGCCCCACGACCGGACCCAAAAAAAAAAAAAAAAAGAAAGTGGATATTCTGAGCTGGGCACCAGTGGCTCACACCTGTAATCCTAGCTATTCGGGTCACTGAGATCTGAGGATTGAAGTTCAAAACCAACCAGGACAGGAAAATCCATGAGACTCTTAATTGCCCAAAAATAAAGCTGGCAGTGGTGCTGTGGCTCACGAGGTAGAGAGCTAACCTTGAACACAAAAGCTCAGAAACAGTGCAGAGGCTCTAAGTTCAAGCCCCAGGACTGGCAACAGAAAAAAGTTGTAGACTTGAGTAGCTGGCAGTGCTGGTGATAACTACATACCCTACAAGGTATGTTTAGCCTATCCACTTCTAGATTATATTCTCCGGCACTATAATGTCTGTATTGAGAGCACGTTGGAATATATATACCTGGTGAACACGGCTCAGGAAAGGAAGCTTTACAAGTTGCAAAAGAGAGCCAGGCTGTAGTGGCCCAGACCTGTAATCCTTGATACTCAGGAAGCTGAGATATGGGGTTTTCAGTTAAAAGCCAGCCCAGACAGGGAAGTCTATTGAGACTTTTATCTCCAACTATCCACCAAAAAGCCAGAAGTGAAGGTGTAGCTCAAGTGGTAGAGCACTGATCTTGAGCTCAGGAACAGCACACAAGCCATGGTTTGTTTGTTTGTTTTCACCTGCCAGTCCTGGGGCTTAAACTCAGGACCTGGACACTGTCCCTGAGCCTCTCTGTGCTCAAGGCTAGTATTCTACCACTTGAGCCACAGCACCACTTCCAGCTTTTTTTTGTTTGTTTGTATGGTACTAAGGAATTGAACCCAGGGCTTCATGCATGCTAGGCAAGCACTCTACCACTAAGCTACATTCCCAGCCTTCAGGCCATGATTTTAAGCCCCAGAAATGACACCAAAAAGGAAGAAAATAACAGGGTGTCAGTGGCTCACACCTGTAATCCTAGCTACTCAGGAGGCTGAGATCTGAGGATCGCAGTTCAAAGCCAGCCTCGGCAGGAAACTCTGAGAGACTCTTATCTCCAAATAAACCACTCAGAAAACCAGAAGTGGCGTTGTGGCTTCAGTAGTAGAGCACTTACCTTGAGCTGAAGAGCTGAGGGATAGTGCCCAGGCCCAGAGTTCAAGCCCCATGACCAACAACAACAACAAAAAGAACAAGAAGAAGAAAATATGGATACACATTGCAATATAGGTGAAATTTTAAGAGTTTGTTATAAAAAATAAGTTAGTAACAAAAGGAAAAAAGTTTGTAGTCAGATTCAGAGAAGAAAGCACTGGGAACTGACGGCTCATGTCTATAATCCTAGTTACTCAGAAGTCTGAGATCAAAGCCAGCCCAGGCATACAAATCTGAGGTTATTTACTATTTATTATATTTTCAGAGTGAAATATTATTTTGTGATTCATTTTTCATAAATTTCAGATTAATTGAAATATGCTGTCATAAAAATGTAATTAATAACTATGTACACTTTTATATCTATAACATAATTTCTTTTTCTGGGTCAAATAGAAATATAAATCATTTCAGCAAATGTTGCTAGGTTGCCCTCTTTTTGAGCTTCTAGTAGTAAGATTAGAGCATCTATTTCTTCATGCTCTGGCCATCATAGTGTATTATAAAACCTTTCAATCTTTGTTAACTTTTTTATTGTAATAATCCTGCACAGAGGGGTTACAGTTAAATGAGTAAGGTAATGAGTACATTTCTTGTCAAACATTGTTACCCACTCCTGTTAATGTTATTATATAAAGAATTTTGTGTAGCCTTGGGGATTGAACCCAGAGCCTTGCACTCACTAGGAAAGTGCTCTACCCCTTCAGTTATACTGCTAGTTGTGAAAAATGGGTTTAAAATGGAGTTTTAATCTGTAGTTTGGTTTTTTTTTTTGGGTCCGGTCGTGGGGCCTACACTCAGGGCCTGGGCGCTGTCCCTCAGCTCTTCAGCTCAAGGCTAACGCTCTACCACTTGAGCCACAGCGCCACTTCCGGCTTTTTTCTTTTTGCTTATGTGGTGCTGAGGAATCGAACCCATGTATGCAAGGCAAGCGCTCTACCACTGAGCCACCTTCCCAGCCCTGTAGTTTTCTTATTATGAATAACACTTAAATATATTTTTATAAGATCAGCTTCCTGGACCTGAGTTCAGCTGCAGGACTTGCACATGAGCGCACGCACGCACACACATACACACATACACACACACACACACACACACACACACAGAAGCATGCACACACATGCACCTCCCATACACACACAGAGAGCTGGGCACTGGTGGCTCATACCTATAATCCTAGCTACTCAGGAGGCTTAGATTTGAGGATTTTGGTTCAAAGCCAGCCCAGACAAGAAAGTCCATGAGACTCTTATCTCTATTTAATTACCAACAAAAGCCAGAAGTGGAGCTATGGCTATAGTAGTAGAGAGCTAGACTTGAGTAAAACAAAACAAAAGAGCTTAAGGACAGAGCTTAGGCCCTGAGTTCAAGCCCCAGGGCCAGCATTAAAAAAAAGCTATAGATCAGCAGTAGTTAGGTGCCAGTGATTCATGCCTGTAATCCAGGCTACTCAAGAGGCTGAGATGTGAGGATCATGGTTCAAAGCCAGCCCAGGCAGAAATAGAAATGTCCGTGAGAAACTTATCTCCCATAAATTACTCAGAAAAGGCCTGAAGTAGGCTGTGGCTCAAATGGTAGAGCGCTAACCTTAAGCACAAAGAGGCTCATGGACAGTGCCTAGGCCCTGACTTCAAACCCAGGACCAGAAACAAGAACAAACAAAAAAAAAGGTTCAAAGTTCAGCAGTTTAAGTGTATTTATTCTCAACTGCTGTGTAACAAATTGACCCAAAATTAGAAGCTGAAGATAGACTCATCTGTTATCAATTCCTCTAGCATCAGGTTGCTCCTCCAAATTCACATGATTGTTGGCAGAATTGTTTCCTGTGGTTGTCAGACTGCTACTCATCCTCTAGAGGTAGCTAGCAATTCTCTGCTACATGCCACAGTCCACAAGCAATTTGCTCCTTCAAGGTTAGCAGAAAAGTTTTTCTTCTGCTGATATAACGTAATATGATCACACAGGTGACATCACATCACCATGGCCACAGAATGTAATTTAATCAAGGGATGAAATCCTATCATCTTTTCCATATGCGTTGGATTAGAACCCAGTCATAGCTTCTGTCTGTTCTTGAACATCGGGGATTATGTAAGGCGTGACTCTCGGGGCACATCTAAGCTCTGTCTACAACAGGAGAACAGGTGCTAACTATGAGAAAAGCAAAGAGTATCCACTGATTTGAATAACATTTACAGATGACCTAGAGATATAGACAGGAACAAAACATCAGCTCTATGCATAAAGACAAAGCTATTCAGAAATAAATAAGTTGACTCCAGATAGATGAAAAATTAAATATAAAATTGAAAGGTGTGACAATGATCAAGGTGCATTGTATTCATAAACTGCCCTGCTGAAGGGCAACTACTTTGTACAACTGTCTAAATATAATACAAATATTAAAAACAAATAAGTAAAATAAAATATAATCAACTCTCTGAAAATTAAATATAAAAATAAAAGTATAATCATCACCATGTTAGAAATAATCATAGAAGTTTTATTGTTGTTTTTATTATGTCAGAACAGGAAGGGGAGAGATCCTTCTAAGTGTAACCTAAATCTATAAACCACATAAGAAAATATTGACAAACTTGACCTATTGAAATAAAGGAAATTCTAAATTGAAAATATACAAACTTCATTTTTTTTTTTTTTTGCCAATCCTGGAGTTTGAACCCTGGGTCTGGGCACTGTCCCTGAGCTCCTTTTGTTCAAGGCCAGCACTCTACCACTTGAGCGACAGTGCTACTTCTGGCTTTTTCTGTAATTAATTGGAGATAAGCGACTCACAGGCTTTCCTGTCTAGACTGGTTTTAAACCACAGTCCTCAGATCTCAGCCTCCTTAGTAGTTAGAATTATAATTGTAAGCCATGATTTCCTGGCTGAAAAATACAAAAATTTAAAAATCAAAAACATCTTTAATGAAATGATTTGCAGTTCATATGGCAAAGGGCTAATTATCCTAATCTATAAATTACACTTACAAATCAGTAAGCAGACTGTAACCCCAATTTAAAATGAACAAAAAGTAAAAAGTAATGAACTACTGTTTATAAGCTTAGAAAAATATATTTAATGTCATACATAATAAGAAAAACAAATTAAAATTCCATTTTACAACCACATTTTCAGGACTAGAGGTATAACTGAAGGGGTACTTGCTTAGCAAATGCAAGGCTCTGGGTTCAATCCCCAGCACTATAAAAAAAAAATTCCTTATATTAAAAAGCTAACAAAAATTGGGCTGGGAAGGTGGCTCAATGATAGAGCACTTGACTTGCATGCACGAGGCCCTGGGTTCGATTCCTCGGCACCACATAAGCAAAAAGAAAAAAGCTGGAAGTGGCACTGTGGCTCAAGTGGTAGAGCACTAGCCTTGAGCTGAAGAGCTGAGGGACAGCGCCCAGGCCCAGAGTTCAGGTCCTACAACTGGACTCTCCAGAAAAAAAAGTTAACAAAAATTGAAAGGTTTTATAATATACTATTATGGCCAGAGTATGAAGAAATAGACACTCTTATATTACTACTAGAATCTCGAACAGAGGGCGACCTAGCAACATTTACTGAAATGATTTATATTGATAGTATTTGACCCAGAAAAGTAAGTTTTCCTTACAGATATACTAGTGTATATAAAGTTACTAATTATAAGTTGTTGTTTTTTGGGTCATGGGGGCTTGAACGACTTCTGGTTTTCTGGTGGTTTATTGGAGCTAAGAGTCTCATGGACTTTCCTGCCCGGGCTGGCTTTGAACTGCGATCCTCAGATCTCAGCTTCCTGAGTAGCTAGGATTACAGGGTGAGCCACTTGTGCCCAGCTAATTATAACATTTTAATAACAGTATATTTTGATTCATTTTAAATTTATAAGAGGTGAATCAAAATAATAATCGTATCTCACCCTGAAAATATGAGATAGCAAATAATATTTTTCTTATATGTATTACTTATCATTCTGACTAGATTTGTATTATAGATATAACGAAAAATAAACATTTTTCATTGAAAAATGGAACACAATCATCAAAAGCAATCTTATTAATGTATGAATTAGATCTTAGCTTTTTGATGTATTATTGTATCTAGTAAGATACAGTCTGCAATCTCTAGATAAGGTTTGAAATTCTAACCTCTATTTTTCACTAAATTTTACCTATATTTTTTATGCTCTCCACCTGTCCAAAGCATGCTACAAGAAGTCATTTGAGAATAAACACTAAAATTATTCAAAAGCAAATGCCAGTAAAAATCATTAGAGCAGAGGAAATATGTATAGTTAGAAATTTAAAGTAAAGGCTGCTAACTTTTTACTATGCTTATATAATTAATGGCAAATAAAAATTACAAAAAAAGAGAAGGCTTCATTCAATCCGTTGAAAATAAGATGACACAGCTCCAATCTTTTTCTCTTTAGAATGTGTTTACTTTGAAAACATTGCTGTTGAGACACAGCAACGTCATCCTCAGGACCAGGAAACCATCTTGACTATAGTATTTTAAATACCTTAAGTGTCAGTTAATGCACAACCTCAGTATGGAACACAATGTAGTTTTTTTGAAAATGAAGCCTCTTTCATTCCCAAATGGCAGTATAAGGAGCTCCACAGATCCATTTCCCAAGGAAACATTATTTAAACACACAACCATTTAAACTCTCTAGAAATTGCCTTAAAGGCATAGAGCAAAGGAAGAAACATTTCAAAAAGAGGAAGAGTTACTGACACTTGAGCAATGACCCACATCCTCACCTACCCCAGGGATGGAAACTCTGCTCCAGGCCAATGTGACCAAGAAGATAGGACTTCTCTCAGGTCCCAGTCAATGGCTACGGCATATATTCAGGAAGGGAAGGCATCCAGTATTTTGCAAACACCCATACCTCCAGCAGGCGAGGCAACAGAAGTCAAAAGATCAAGGGGAGCCTTCTTCCATCCAGCCCCCACTCACAGCAGTGGGAGAAATATTTGCAACCCTCAGGGCCCTTATCCCAGCTACCTTGTAGACATTGGTTCTACATGGGCAAGCCAGTAAGATCAAAGGCTACCAGACCTTCTTAGTTCCTTGCTTCTAAGATAGGTGTTATTCTTCAAGAGATGTAAGCCCACCGGACGCCAGAGGCTCACACCTGTAATACTAGCAACTCAGGAGGCTGAGATCTGAGGATGATCACAGTTCAAATCCGGGTGAGGCAAGAAAATCTATAAGACTCTTATCTCCAATTAACCAACAGAAAACCGGAAGTAGTGCTGGCTCAAAGTGGTAGAGCACTAGCCATAAGCAAAAGAGCTGAGGGATGGCAACCGGGCCCTGAGTTGAAGCCCCACTACCAACCACAAAAAATAATTATTTAAATGTTACCAGGCACAGTGGCTCACACATGTAATCCTAATCCTAATTACTCAGGAAACAGATCTGAGGATCATAGTTCAAAGCTAGCCTGGGCAGAAAAGTACATGAGATTTTTATTTCCAATTAAGCACCAAAACAGCTGGAAGTGGAACTGTGGCTCAAGTAGTAGAGCACAAGCTTTGAGCACAAAAAAGCTCAAGGACAGCATCCAGACCCTGAATTCAAGCTCTAGGACCAGAACAAAAAAAGTAAATGTTTCTCAAAGAATCAGGAGCAAGACGTGGCCAATCTTACTATATCTTATTCTATATTGTACTACAAGCTCAAGCCAGGAAATTAAGCAAGAAAATGAAACAAAGTCACCTTAACTGGAAAAGAACAGCGTAGTGTCTACCAAGCAAAGAATACATAAAGTGTGGTATATACATATATTGGAATATTATATGCCATTGAAAAGAACGAAATACACTGAGTGCTGGTGGCCTGTAATCCTGCCTATTCAGGAGGTTGAGATCTGAGGATTGCAGTTCAAAACCAGTCAGCCTGGAGAGGAAAGAATGTGAGATTGTTCTCTCCCATTAACCACCAGAAAACTGGAAGTGGAACTGTAATTAAATGGTACAGCCTTGAGCAGAAAAGCTCAGTGACAGAGCCTAGGACCTGATTTTAAGCTCCAGGAATGACACAGAAAAGAAGGAAATATGTATACACACTGCAATGTAGGTGAAATTTGAAGAGATTATGTTGTGAGAAATAAGCTAGTAACAGAAGGACAAAAATTGTATGATATGAGATTTGTGGAGTAGTCAGATTCAGAGAAAGAAACACTGGGCACTGGTGGGTCATGCCTGTAATCCTAGCTACTCAGGAGGCTGAGATCTGAGAATTACAGTTCAAAGCCAGCCCAGGCAGACAAATCTGAGAGACTCTTATCTCCCATTACCCAACAAAATGCCAGAAGTGTGGGTGTGATTCAAGTGGTAGAGAACCAACTTTGAGTGAAAAAGCTAAGGGATGGTACTTAAACCCTCAGTTCAAGCCCTAGGAATGGCACAAAAAGGAAAGAAAAGAAAAGAAAAATCAGAAAGCAAAACAGTGGTTGCCAGGGGCTGGAGGGAAGACGAGGAGAGTGAGTGTTTACAGGATACAGACTTTTAGCTGGGGAAAATGAAAAACTGCAAACGGACAGCGGTGATAGCTGCATGACAATACGAGTGTACTTCATATCGTAGAACTGTATACTTTCAAATGACTAAAACTAAATTTTGTTTATTTATATATATAAACAATACAATGACAAATCATCTAATTTTTTTTCCCTAGAGATTGTGGAAAGATGCTCTCTCCTGTTAATATAAAAATTGGCAGAAATGGTTCTCTAAATAAAATATATGAAAACAGCCAATCAAAACAGGAAGAGAGTCTCAATATCACTAGCCATCAGGAAACTAAAAATGAAAACTACAATCACATACCTCTTCATAGTTACTAGGATGACTCACGCCTGTAATCCGAGCTACTCAGGAGGCTGAGATCTAATGATCTAATGATCATAGTTCAAAGGATTCAAAGCCAGCCCAGGCAAGACTCCTATCTCCAATTAATCACAAAAAAGCCAAACATAGAGCTGTAGCTCAAGTGATCAAGTGCTAATCTTGACTAAAATTGCCAAGGGACAGTGCCCAAGCTCTGAATTCAAGCCCCAGTACTGGCACAATTAAAAGATGGTCTATTAAATTTTTCACTGGGAAGGAGGAGGAAGAAGTGTAGGAAGTAGAGGAGGAAGAGGAGGAGGCAGAGGCGGAGGCAACAGCGGCGGCGGCACGTGTTTCCCTTGGGGATCCACATCAGTGAAGTCCCGGTGTAAATAAACTACAAGGCAATTTCTAGGTGAGGGCAAAACTTTTTTTTTCTGCAAGAGGCTAGAGCTCTTTGAATTTGAACCTAAAGAGAGCATATGAGATAAGACCTATATACGGGTGGGAATGTGGCTTAGTGGTAGAGTGCTTGCCTAGCATGCATGAAGCCCTGGGTTCAATTCCTCTGCATCACATAAACAGAAAACGCCGGAAGGGGCACTATGGCTCAAGTGGTAGAGTGCTAGCCTTGAGGGAAAGAAGCTCAGGGACAGTAACCAGGCCCTGAGTTCAAACCCCAGGACTGGCAAAAAAAAAAAAAAAAAAACAAGGAAGAAAGACCTATATAAAAGAATTAGGAAACTGTCTAGCTTTAAGATTCTACTACATGACTTTACAAATACACAATAAGCATTTATTGACTGGTGAATGAAGGTGAATAAGGACAGGAATGGGGAGGGGTGTCAATATGCAGTTGATTTAATGATTTAAGGAGTAAAAGGAAGCTGGTCGCCGGTGGCTCACGCCTGTAATCCTAGCTACTCAGGAGGCTGAGATCTGAGGATCACAGTTCAAAGCCAGCCCGGGCAGGAAAGCCTGTGAGACTCTTATCTCCAATAAATCACTAGAAAACTGCAAGTGGCACTGTGACTCAAGCAGTAGAGCGCTCGCCTTAAGCTGAAGAGCTGAGGGACAGCTCCCTGGCCCAGAGTTCAAGCCCCATGACCGGCCAAAAAAAAAAAAAAAAAAGCAGTAAAAGGAAGGGTAGGAAAGAGACAGTAAATACAGATCACTCTTCTGAGAAGCTGGACTACGAGGGAAAGACAGAAATAAATTTAGCTAAAGAGAGTTGCACAGT